>NC_058371.1:112565229-112885646 GCF_018350175.1 Felis catus
TACTCTTTAATGAGAAATTGTAGCTCAACCCAATCTTTGGAACATTTGCCACACCCCTCCAGCCCATACCCACTCTGCTAATGCAGACCCCATCTTCTGAATCATCTCCCACGTGAGTCACTTGCTACAATCACCATAGTAACTGGCCTTCCTGCTTCCACTCTTGCCCTGCTCTGATCTATTCTCTGTAACGCAGCCAAAGGGGAACTTTGAAAAACGTAGAGGTGATCCTCCCAATTCTCTCTCTCTGAAGTCCTTAAAGTTGCACACTATTGTTCAAAATCTTCAGTGTGGTCTGCATGCCTGGCCCCTGCCTCTCTCACCACTGAGCCCAGTGCCTGTCTGCCGTTCAGTTTCTTGGAGCCCGACTGCCCATGTTCAAACCAGAGTTCTATCACTTATACTCTTTGCGCCCTTGAATAAGTTATCTAATAAGTTTCAGTCATTTGTCAATTTCCCCACCTGTTATAATAATAAAATACTCTAAAGTGTTTAAAGTAGGGCCAGCTACTTAGTAAATACGTAGTAAGCATTGCATATTGTATGTGTAATGCTACTCCCCGCCCCTGCCCCCTCCCCGGCCCAGGGCCTTCCTACATGTTGTAGTTTCTCTTCTGAACATCCCCCATGGTCATCCCCTCCTATCAATTTACTTAGCTTAAACATCACTTCTTCAAGAAAGTCTTCTGTGCCCTTGCCTATTCAAGCACACCTCCTGACCCATTAATTCAGGCTCAGTCTATCCATGGATACACATGACAGGAGACAGTAATTACTCCCCAATGGAAGCTTGTTTCACAAGAGAGAAATATTTTTTTAAGCTTTCATATCTAAATAGTCTCTAGCAGTATTAAATGTGGCCAGTATAATTTATTAGAACATAAAACAGGAACTGTAAAAGAACCAGCTTATAGTTATTCTGGGACACCTTTGCCACACCCTATAATTCCCCTTCCTCATGTTATCTTAATTGCTACCGAATAATTGCTCTTGTGATGATTTATATATAAGTAACTTTTTGTGTATAAGATCAATGAGACTATTAAAGAGGAGATAAAGAGGGCAAAGGGCCTTTTCGGTGGAAATTGGGCACTGAAGATTAGAGACCAGCTGAAAGTGACCGTGGGTGCAAAAGTCTCTCTACCCAAACCAAGTATTCAGAAGTTGAAAGATGGGACAGTAAAAATTGGCATGGGCGATGAACCTGTTGTGGTAATCGTTTCACAATACACATAAATCAAGCCATCGTGTTGTACATCTTAAACTGATATATGACATCTGTCAATTGTTTGTCAATGATATTGGGGGAAAAACTGGCAAGGGTGACATGGAATGATTTCCAGGGAACTAGTGCTACACAGTGCTGTTCCCATTTATCAGGATGCTGTCTAGGAGCAGGCTCTTCTGGGTAATGGGGGGCTGAGATGATATCCCCAAAGTGGTAAACCCAGGTTTTTGTGGCCAGCCCCATACCAGAGCTCCTGGGATCCTGATTTCATTCTCTTCTGTTGGGAGAGATTGGCATCCCAGAAATGTATACAAAAACAACCAAGTATACAGAAATGGACATAATATTAAGACTTTTTATACAAGCTATATTCATATAAGTGTGGTAAGTGTGAAATATTTGGCTGTTTGCACATTTTGTCAGCTTGTACAATATTTGTAGGGGCGCCTGGGTGGCTCAGCGGGCTGGGCGTCCCACTTCAGCTCAGGTCACGATCTCGCAGCCAGTGAGTTCGAGCCCCGCGTCGGGCTCTGGGCTGACAGCTCAGAGCCTGGAGCCTGTTTCGGATTCTGTGTCTCCCTCTCTCTCTGACCCACCCCGTTCATGCTCTGTCTCTCTCTGTCTCAAAAATAAATAAACGTTAAAAAAAAAATTTAAAAAAAAACAAATTTGTAGAATCATTCCAATTTCACCCTTGCCAATTTCTAAAAGTCTGGCAAACTGAAGAGAAATAACATATTGTATTTATAATTTTAACTGAAATTCTTAGGATACCTTAACTCAGTAGTCAGTTTAAACATCTTGAAAACTCTGAGTTTGTAAAGTTAAAGGTTTGATTCTTAATATGTTGAAAATGCCCAATAAATTTGGTATACAGTATGAATTTTCATTACATTCATAAAAAAAACATATAGGTATGTTTTTTAAATTTGATTTATAAATCTGTGTCTTTAGCTGTTTGTATTTTGAAATTATAAATGGGATTTAATAAATTTTAAGTAGTGATGTTCATAAGTTACTTATAAATGATATATGCAAGAGAATTTGATTGATTTTATAATTGCGGTTTAAATATTCAGGAGAACTTCATTTGTGCAGTTTGTAAACAAAAAACATTCTTAGCAAAAACTAGACGAACTGCTATTGGAAGCCAGTCTCCTTTTCCACCCTTCCCACAGCCCAGCCCCTCTTGGAAACATCCCCTTTTAAAAATGCTTCTGGGGGCGCCTGGGTGGCTCAGTCGGTTGAGCGTCCGACTTCAGCTCAGGTCACGATCTCGCGGTCCTGAGTTCCAGCCCCGCATCCAGCTCTGGGCTGATGGCTCAGAGCCTGGAGCCTGCTTCCGATTCTGTGTCTCCCTCTTTCTCTGCCCTCCCCCATTCATGCTCTGTCTCTGTCTCAAAAATAAATAAATGTTAAAAAAAATTAAAAAAGAATGCTTCTGGGGTGCCTGGGTGGCTCAGTCAGTTAAGCGTCCAGCTCTTGATGTGGCTCAGGTCATAATCTCACGGTTCATGGGTTTGAGCTCTGCATCAGGCTCTGCACCGACAATGCAGGGCCTGCTTGGGATTCTCTCTCCCTCTCTCTCTGCCCCTCCTCTGCTCACGTTCTCCCTCTCTTTTTCTCTCTCTCAAACAAATAAATAAAACTTAAAACAAATTTAAAATGCTTCTGGATTTAATTCTTCTGACGTCTAATTCTATAACTCTAGCTTTAAAAATTTTTTTTCAGATAGTATTTATTAACTCATCATGCGAGAGGGTGATTTAGTTTACTTATACTGCTTTCTCTTCCATTTGCCCTTTAACAGTCAAAATTTAGGGAAGTAAAATTATTAGACTTTCTCTAGGTTATAATTGTTCCTTTACAGTAGTGGAATCATGTTGCCATTTCCTGTTTCATAAATTTCAGTGTTGCTACTCTCTCCCAACTGTAAAATAGGAGCAAAATCTCCTACTTTACAATGAGGAGAAACTGCAGGATATCCTATGGAGTTCTGGTAAACAAACAACTGGCTCTTGGGGGACCGGGGGAGCAGAATGCAGTATTTGCTAGTTTCCATTAATTCAGTGATGGATTTCAAGCTACCAGCATAATGGCGCTGAGTTGGGATTCGAGTCAGCACCAGCCCACCACTGAGTTACTATCCTGACACTTTCTGCCACTTTCCTTCCTCTTCCGCCTCATTTTCTCTGCCAGCCTTTTTTTTTTCTTGTTACAATGTTAAGACTGTTTATATTTACAATCTACTCTGCCACTGTAACACAAGTTTTACATGGTGTTCATTGTTGATTATAAAAGTGAAAAGCCAACAAGTAACATTTATGAAATTATACTGTTGTATATGTATGGTTGTCCAAGAGGTGGGTCGGAGTTACATTTCTTTCTCTATGGGCTGATATCTTGGCCCCCTGAGTCACTTAAATAAAAATTTACCCTAACAGCCTGACATAAGAGTCCAAAAGGACTCCTTTTTATTGTATGGATTGTCAGTGGCATAAAATTACTCTACTGGTTTACATTCTTGGATCACAATTTTTACATACAGCCTTGATTTGGTTTCTCTAGTTTTCTTCTTTACAGTTGCCCAGCTGATGGGCATTCACAAACTCATAATCTCACCATTTTCTCAACCATACTTGCTTTCTCATGGCAATCACCTACCTGAACCCAGCATCTTGCTCTTACGCATGGCACTGCGAGCCCCCTGGGTCGCTATTGGCCAGCATTTCCTTTCATGACTTTCCTCTGTTGGATACAATGTTTCCTGGATGTGTTTCTTCTCTTTCTGATTTTTCGTATTTTTTCTCTTCTTCCTCCCCTGGGATGTATGTAGCCTTAGTAACTTTCTAAAAAGTGCTGTGTGGAAAGCATTTTCTGGAGTTGCATGTCTGAAAATGTCTTTGCTGTTCATTTGCATTTGGTTTAGTTTGGGAAGAGAATTAGAAGTTGAAGATATTTTTTGCTGCAACCATTTTAGATGATTGTTCCATTTTCTTCTTGCATTCAAGGTTGCTGTGGACAGGTCTAATGTCAGTCTAACTCATGTATCCTTGTTTTCTGGAATTTCATGAGAATGTAGCTAGGTTTTTTTTTTTTTCTTTTTGTACTGTGACCTCAACGGGGCTTTGTAATCAGAATCCTTGTGTCCTTTATTATTTGCCCCTCAAGTTTCTCTGTTTCCTTTTTTGAGAGATGTCTGTTAGTTGGGTGCTGGACATTCAATATTTGTCTTCTCTTTCATATTTGTCAGTTCTCTGCATTTGCCCTATAACTATAGAGAATTCCCCAAATTTCTTGCCACTTGGTCTATTAATTCTTTGACAACCACAAATTTAATCTTTCAGAGCAATTCTATATTCCAAGTTTGTTTTTTCAAAGATACTCTGCTCTGAGCTAATGAGTGTTAATAGCTTCTTTGATCTCTGAATGTATTTCATAAATTTATTTTCTATTTCCTCAATTTTGTTCTTACAGTGACAGGTTTTTGTTTGTTCAACCTTTTATGCTTTTAGATTTTTTTATGTGTCTTGTGATCTTAATTGCCCATTCATAGTTCGGGAAGAAGGACCAAATTAATTATTCTTGGTGTCCTGTATGTAACCCCTCTGCTTTTGAGGGGGAAGGTATATTTTTGAAACAGCCTTTTCCTCTGGACAGAAGTCTGACTGGGAGCTCTGAGCATGTATGCAGGGAGCTGGCAGTTCCAGCCCACCCATCCTACAAATGCCATGAGAAGGAAAGCTGTATTCTGGGCATCCTAACCAAGTGGAAATCTTTAGTTCTCCTCCACTGTTTTAGTCCATTTATTTGCGGGGGGTGGGGGGGGTGGGGGAGGTGGGGCAGGGGGTAGAGTCTTTGGATTTTTGCCTTGGGTCATTGCCAGACTTTTGGCAGACTTCTTAGCACTCCAAACAGAGGAAAGGTTGTTAGTAGATGACGGGAAAGTGGAGTGGGGGTGTGTCTGACTGGCACAATTGTCCTGAGTCTCGACTTCAAATTAATTGTCCTATTTTCAGCCTCACTTCTCACTCCTGTGCTCCACTCTTCATGCTGACAGTCAGCCCGGAGCCTGTCTAGGGATAGGGAAGATGTTTCCACCTCTACACAAGTCCCTTTTTATCTGGCTTCATCTTCTTCAGTTTGTTTGTTTTCTATCAATATTTCTCCTTCTGGCTTTCCTTCTAGAATCTATATAGCCCCTCCTCTTTCTTTCTCTTATGAGTTTATTTCTTTTAGCACTTCTTTATTCGGTGATTTCTGGGAAGAACAGGACTTGGAGGCATGTGTTCAGTCCACCATCTTGAACCTGGAGACCATGGACCTATGTTTGAATGCTTTTGGTTCCCTAAAGACATTGTGCTTTAATATTATCATCTATCAATCACGTACTGGAGACTAAGATCTAAGCAAGTGGCCAGTATTTCCATCAAATTTCTGCTTTTTTTTTCAAATGCATTTTAGATCCTTACCCAAGAGCTGAATGTGGCTCAGAAGAATTCGCTTTTGAGTCCAACAGAAAACGTTTCTGTGTGATGTTCCTCATATCTTTCACATTAAGTACAGGATAACCCATCTGTTTGGTCCATGTATCCATTACTTCTTTCACTGGTAAATTACTTGCCTGATATTAAAAAAAAAGATGAGGAATAATTAACACACTAGGGAAAATAAAAGGATAGAATAATCAGATCAAGAAATGATTGATAAATCATATGTTAATCAAAGAAATACTTGGGGATAGTCTCCATACCTCTTCAAGTGCTCTCCAAAAATGCTCAGTTTTTGCATTCCCAAATTTGTGTTTTTTCAAGTAAATCTGTATGTGAAAGATAACAAGTATTTTAGAAATCAATGTATGCTTTTCTCATACTTCCACACATGAGCTGAATCCATCAACATATTTCACTCTAATGTATAATATGGCAAGTGTACCTGCAATAAAAATCAAATGACACACGGCATGCAAAACATTTTGTAACCTATAAGAACGTCAAATAGTTTATTTGTAAAGCACAAGGAATATTTTTCCTTATTAATGATGTAGCTTGGTTTTTAATTTTTTTTTCATTTTTTATTTTAGAGAAACATAGAGTGTGCAAGCAGAGGAGAGGGACAAAAGGAGAGGCAGAGAGAGAGAGACAGAGAGAGAGGGAGAGGAAGAGGGTCTTAAGTAGGCTCAACGCTGAGTGTGGAGCCAGACGCAGGGCTTAATCCCATGACCCTGGGATCATGACCTGAGCTGAAATCAAAAGTCAGATGCTCACCCGACTGAGCCACCCAGGAACCCCTAGCTTGTTCTTTTTTAATAGTCTAATGGGCTTGTGCACAGGAAAGGAAAAGCTTAATTTTTTTTTCAGGACAAGAAATATGAGAAACTTAAGGGCAGTCAAGTGTTCAGTAAATAGTCAACAGTCCATAACATTTGTGATCCAGTATGAAGAAAGACCCATAATTCTATGATCTTAAGTTAGAGCTGTCAACCTGTCACCACTGGCTACATCCCTTATCTTCATTTATTAGTGATGTTTTCTCATCTCAGACACTAGATGACCCCACCACACATGAATGACTGAGGCAATATGCAAAATATGCAAAGATAAAACAGGTGACCTTGTCTCTAAGCCAGGGCTCAGCAAAAGAAATTTTTTTTAAAAGCTATATAGTAAAGATTTTAAGGTTTGTGGGCTCTATAATGCCTGTCACGACTACTCAACTCTGCCTCTGTAGCACAAAAGTATCCATAGATAATGTATAAATGAATAACCAATAAAACATTATTTATGCATTCTGATATTTGAATTTCATGTACCTTTCATGTGTCATAAAATATTGGTATTCTTGTGATTTTTCAACAGTTCAAAGTTGTAGAAATGATTTTGTTTGCAGACCTTAGCAAAATGAGTGGTGGGCCAGATTTGGCCTGCAAGTCGCTGTTGGTAGTCTCCTGCTTTAAGGAAATGGATATACAACCTTTTGAACAGTAAGAATGATAATGGTGATCCTGATCATGAATAAATTTGGGAAATTATTCGCTTTAAAGAATGTCTTTACTCTTCAAATGGCTTTAAAATATGAATTATTTTTAACTAGAAAGCTCTCCCCTTTAACGATTTTGTTCACAGAATCTCTCTATACGTGAGTTTTCAGATCCAGTGTGGTAGGTCCCTAAAGAAAATCCCCACTTTTCTCCTAGTCTCATAATTGGGTGCCACTTACGCCACTTCTCCTCTGTTGCTGTCAGGAATTGTCCCATGTGATAGGGACATCTTTGGGGCACCTGGGTGGCTCAGTCGGCTGAGCATCTGACTCTTGATTTCAGCTCAGGTCATGATCTCATGGCTGTGGGATGGAGACCTGCATTGGACTCTATGCTGGCTGTGCAGAGCCTGCTTGGGATTCTCTCTCTCCCTCTCCCTCTGCCCCGCCCCTGCTCACGTCACTCTCTTTCAAAAAATAAAATAAAATAAAATAAAATAAAATAAAATAAAATAAAATAAAATAAAATAACATCACTGTCTTAAGTGTTTCTTGAGCCTTCAAAGAATAACAAGTGGTTGACTTCACACATGACATTTTCACTCAAAGTGACTATAATTTTCAGGAGGTACTGTGCCTAAGTCACATTATCTTCTAAATTCCTTTCTTTTCAGGCATAGAGAGATAAAACAGTATTAGCAGCCAGCTCCAGGAAGCCTGGACTAGGGTTGCCACCAGTTAGGAATGCTGCCTTTGTTTTTGTTCTTTCGATTAGTTCACTGCTCAGCACTACCACTGGAGGGCAGGCAAAGGAAGGGAGAAGAAACGAAAGGCGCTCACTGGATATCAGTTTTAAGCATTTGTTCCAGAGCTTTGCACAAATCATTCATTCTAAATAAAATAAATGGATACTTGAGTATTAGTAATGAATTGTAACCATAGCTACCTGTTAATGACAATTTCTAGTGAGTAGTAGCTTTTTAAAATTAATTTAGAGGAGTTTATTTGTATACTCACAATGCCTTGAGCTTAGAAACATGCCATCTTGGAATTAGAAGGGACTTTAAGTATTATTTAATACAACTCACATTTTGGGGGGTGAAGGAAACTGGTGCCTAGAGAGGCGATGAGATTTTTCTAAGGTAACTTTGAAGGAATTCTGAATCCTTAACCAGTCTGTGTGGTTTCTGTCAGTGGTGTCGTTATTGTTACTGCTTTTTAAACTGCAGTCTCTTGCTTCTTCCGAACTATAGGCTACGTAGACATTTATATAAACAATATATTAAAAGACATCAATTTTGAGGTGCCTGGGTGGCTCAGTCAGTTAAGTGTCCAACTCTTGATTTTGGCAGCTCAGGATCTCACCCTCATGAGATGGAGCCCCGAGCTCCATGTAAAGCTCCGTGCTAAGTATGAAGCTTGCTTAAGATTTTCTCTCTCCCTCTTGTTCTCCCCTCCCCTGCTTGTGTGCGCTCTCTCTCTCTCTCTCTTTTTTTTTTAATTTAATTTAATTTATTTTTTTTTCTTTTTTCAATATATGAAATTTGTTGTCAAACTGGTTTCCATACAACACCCAGTGCTCATCCCAACAGGTGCCCTCCTCAATACCCATCACCCACCCTCCCCTCCCTCCCACCCCCCATCAATCCTCAGTTTGTTCTCAGTTTTTAAGAGTCTCTTATGCTTTGGCTGTCTTCCACTCTAACCTCTTTTTTTTCCTTCCCCTCCCCCATGGGTTTCTGTTAAGTTTCTCAGGATCCACATAAGAGTGAGAACATGTGGTATCTGTCTTTCTCTGTATGGCTTATTTCACACTCTCCAGTTCCATCCACGTTGCTACAAAGGGCCATATTTCGTTCTTTCTCATTGCCATGTAGTACTCGATTGTGTATATAAACCACAATTTCTTTATCCATTCATCAGTTGATGGACATTTAGGCTCTTTCCACAATTTGGCTATTGTTGAGTGTGCTGCTATAAACATTGGGGTACAAGTGCCCCTATGCATCAGTACTCCTGTATCCCTTGGATAAATTCCATCTCTCTCTCTCTCTTTCAAAAAAGAAGACATCAATTTTATTTTGTCTAGATTAGTGCATTTCTGAATACTCTATATTGAGAAATTTCTTTCTTCACCTTGAATAGTCACAATGCAGTCATTCCACTCAAAATTTCATGATGACCTACATCCCCCAATAATAGCCCCTCATTGGTTGGGTTTGATGTGGTAAGCACAAAAGGAAAAGAAGACTGTTTCTGTTACTAGTATCCCAGGAAGGGAAAGGACAAGTTGCAGCTGAGACATTGCTGTCCCATCAGGGCTATTTCTTATACTAGGAGAAAAAGAAAGGATGGATATATTTCTCAGCTTGATTTCATGACCATATACTATCACAAATTCCCCATTACCTGTTATCATTTCTTATGCACAAGCACAGCCTTAAAGATTTTCCAGGTGATGGCTTTGATCTTATTCCCCTTCACTACTACCTACTTTGAGGTCTGAGATAGGGTTTGGGGGAAGGTGATGAGCTTGAAAGAGAACAGACAGCTGGCCATCCCCAGATTTAGTACCACACCGGGTCAGCTAATGAAGAGTCACTTTGGCCAGAAAGTAGTTGCTAGGGAAAGATCTTGAGCAATATCACAGATTGTGGAATTTAGGGGCAGCAAACATAGAGTGATGCTAATTCAAGTAAAGACACTATTCAGATACTTGAATGAAGTAAAAGAATGTTCCAATTGGCTTGAGAGCTTATTGAGTGTGGTCTATACTGATCATATGCTGTTTTCAGATATTAGCTAGTGTTTGAAGATTGTAGGGGAAAAGTGAGTGTTTTAGTGGCTAGTGGGTTGTGTGTGTGTGTGTGTGTGTGTGTGTGTGTGTGTTAATTTATTCCACAGCACTATGATGGCATGAAAAAATTAATATCTATTCATTCGAGTTTGGTTTCTAGCTCCATCTGTAGTCACAGGGTAGAGGAAGACATATTTCACTTGAGAAATATTAGTTTTAGATAGTACTAGATTTTTAATTAATTATACCATAGATACCAGGCTAAAGGAAATATGAGAGTATTACTGAATTATTAGAATAGCTATTCACTTTTAAAGACTCCTGGTACATCTCTAGGAGTTGCTTTAAAAATCATTTAATTTGAAGTCAGCTTTGAAAATTCCAAGAATGTGTTATCCATCAGTTTCATTTAGAATGAAACTATGCAAATGGAATTTTAACTTAGTTTTTAAAAATGAATTGTCTTTGTTTTTTTCTCTGTGTTGTTTCTTACAGACCATTCATTCATTTAAGAAGCACTGTTTAGATTGTCTACCATGTGTAATACAGTCTACTAGGGACTGGAATATATACAAAGATACAGAAGACAGAGTTCCCCACTAAAGGTGCTCACAGCGAGAGAAGATATGATGAAATGTGACTTTGAAGCTGGTGGAAAAGTTACGAGGTGTTCTAATGTACACATAAGAACAGGCACATGGCTTCTCCCTTTCTTCCAGTGTCCACAGAGAGTATTTTATTAGTAGACAAGAGGAGTAAAATGCATTGATGTACCCCCTGAATATCTCCTAAGTCTTGGTCTTGTGTCTTACATAAATAGTCACCTAGGAATTTTGCCATTGGGTAAAGAGACTGTTTCTTTTTGGGGTGGCATAGAGACTGCTAGATGCCACATAAGAAGGCTCAGTGGTGGTAAGAGCTGAAGGAATAGTGAGCGGACATTGTCCTGGGGAATCACATCCAAAAGGAGTACTGGTACTCTTTGGGAAGGCTGGCAGGACGCTGCTCTGACCTGTTTTCTATGTTCTGGACTGGCACCCCAGCACCACTGCTCTGCCTAACCACCCGAGGCCTCACAGTGAAGAGGATGGAGGAGAAATGGAGGAGAATGGGAAGAAGCAGGAAGACAATCCCGACTCCAGGCTGCAATGGGCCAACCTACAGACAGGACAGTTACAGGGACAGAGTGTAGCCACACTGATGCCATTAAAACCCTGAGAGATTTGGCTTAGGTTTTCTAGAAAAACAAAAAAGAAGCTGAAATACCCACTGGGGCAGTATGCCTAAGGGGGATGTGTGCAATGCTCTTGAAAATGTATTACCATTTCTGCTTCCAAAAGGAAGCAGGCCCTCTTTATTCCTTGACTCTACACATTCCTTGAATGTGTATATTTGCCACTTTTAAGTCCAATAATAAGGAAAAAGTCCTTGCACGAACTATAAAGGAAGACTTTTATAGATACACTTAAATCTTTATGTCATGTCACTATGGACTGAGTTGTGTTCCCCAAAATTCATACATTGAAGCTTCATCTCTAATGCGATTGTGTTGGCAGATGGGGTCTTTGGGAGGTATTTAGGTTTAGATGAAGTCATGAGGGTGGGACCCTCATGATGGGATCAATGCTTGATGATAAGAGGCACCAGAAAGCTCTCTCCCTCGGCTATGTGAGGACACGGGGAAAGGCAGCCATCTGCAAGCCAGGCAAACAGCCCTCTCTAAAACAGGAATCTGCGGTGCCTTGGTCGAGACTTCTCAGCCCCCAGAACGGTGAGAAAATAAATTTCTGTTGTTTAAACGACTCAGTCGATGTATTTATTATGGCAGCCTAAGCCAATACACATGTAAAGGATATCAAAAATAACTAAGGACTCCATGTAACTTCTCCATGAAATTTCTGCTAAATGGTAATTAGAGGTAACAGTGTGGGCACTTCACTGGATGTGAAGTCACCTTTCTGTGTTTTGCTGTTTAATCTGTCCCTGCGTAAGGAGAGGAAAAAGTAAAAGAGGAGTAGTTCCTTGATTAATCACATACCGACATTCATCAGCCACGGACCGATGTGGCTCACGCGCAGAACTATTAAAAGTCATAAATCATACCTGACATCCTTTTTGAAACTTCTCTGGGGTTATCCAGTCTTCAAGCATCCTCAGAATGGAAACGCCCTATGGTGGAAAAGAATAGCAAATTGAACTAGTAAAGGATACCAGTGACCACTGTCGTGACTAGTATTTCGTGATCATATGTGTGAGATTATCTCTTCAATATGACTCCACTAAATTACTTGGCTATAGCTCCATGGTTTTAAAATAAAAATAGCATTTGGCACACCTCCTGTATCTATGCTTCTAAAATAACAAAAAGGTCAAGAGTAGTTGATAAAGGGGCCATCATTTCAGAGACTTGGGGGTTAAATAATTATTGCACTTCATCAAATGAACCAGCAGATGGAGCTTTTCTAATGAAAGAGAACCGTTAGAAAGACTTCGAAAACTCTTATTTTTCAGTGAATAAGGAAAGTAATTCCATGATAAAATTCTGGCTACTTCTTAAATTTATTTCAATACTTTTCAAAATACTACATTTTGTGGAAATAGTTGAGTAATTATCTGGTCAAATAGTTTAATATAGATATATCATTTAGGTGTAAAATCCTTTTCAAAAGTAGTTCATCTCATTTGGTTTTATTTTGTCTGAAGAATCTAATGAATACTTTTGCTCTCTACTTTCTCTGCACATGTTATAAGATTAATACTAAAATGCACTATTGATAAATTTTTATATCCATTTTCAAGTAACTTGCCGGAAGAACATGTGCTTCTCCTCATCTGCTAGCAATTTTTACTGCAATTTATTAAGTATAAATTATTTTTGCACAGAGAAGACTAAAGGCTTAGAACATTTATTTCTGACCTAGTATCTTAAACCCATGGAATATCTAGGACTCGGAAAGAAACCGATTTAATAAAATATAAACATCTCCATGTGAGTAATTAGAATATCCTGTAAGTGGGGGCGCCTGGGTGGCGCAGTCGGTTAAGCGTCCGACTTCAGCCAGGTCACGATCTCGCGGTCCGTGGGTTCGAGCCCCACATCAGGCTCTGGGCTGATGGCTCTGGGCTGATGGCTCGGAGCCTGGAGCCTGTTTCCGATTCTGTGTCTCCCTCTCTCTCTGCCCCTCCCCCGTTCATGCTCTGTCTCTCTCTGTCCCAAAAATAAATTAAAAAAAAAAAAAAAAAAAAAAGTTGAAAAGAATATCCTGTAAGTGGCCTAGAAGTGTTCACTTTAACAGAAATATAAAAGAATCATTAGCAATATGAAAGAAAAATGAGAAAAGAAGCCTAAAAAGATGCTGTGGGAATGACAGGGAAAGCCAAAATTATGATGCTATAAATTTGAAGTAGCCATCTATAGAAGGCTTTTCTCACGTAAGCCATTTTATCTAGTATTCATTTTAATAATTAAAATATTTTGCCTTAAACAAAACTAGGTATTATCCAGAATAACAAACTGTATCCATTTCCAGTGGCTTTTGAGCAACTTAGCGTAGTGGGTAAACCTTGAGCAGCTAAAGGGAAATAACTACATCATGCTGCATGCAGGCATGAATACATTCGGAGGAGGAGCTGTAGGAAGGAAACACTGTGGGAGAAAATGGGTCGCTGCAGACCTTCAGTAGTTTTGCAAAAAAAAATTCTTGGATAAAAATGCCCCATCTGCAACATGCTAATAACGTCATCTTTATGTCTTATATAAAAATGGATAACAGGAATTCCTTCCAACTGAGTTGGGTTTCAGTTCTTCCTGGAAGCACTAAAAGATTCTATAGAAAAGATGTCCCCATATATGGCGTTTTCCAAAGACCACATAGTAGAAAAAGAAGACTTACTGTCTTTTAAAAAAATCAGATAAAAGAATTTTAAATTTGAAGCTTGAAGTGTACATGTTCAGTTAGAATGAGAGAGGCTATAAACAAAAGTGAAGGGAGAAATCTTTCAAAGTCTGATTCAAAGTCTTGTGACAATGACCAGCATTGATCGTTTTGACCAAAAAGTACCAACTACTGAATATTCAGCATCCAGAATAAGTTCCACACTGTTTCCTAAAGCCCATGAGCATAGTCTAACCTTCTTACCGTTTTTAGGCATTTACTAAAAGTCACTAAACAGGAAGATGCTCACAACGATGTCCTATCTTCCCCACCTTGCTATAGGATATTCCATCAAAGACAGATGTTATTTCAGCAGGAGTTGTCACAGTGACAACAATTGGGTGCGAAGACGTCAAAGAATCGTCCTCTTGTACAGGTAACACGTCTTCAAGTAACATCTGATCTCTCTGAAACGACACAACGCACCAAAGAAATACAGCACTTCCTCTATACTGGTCCATATTTCAAAATATCAGGGATATAAAATTGGGGGAGAATAAATATAAATAGCTCAAATTACTTAAGACAAGCGTTAGGTGTCCAAATGAATCACATGTTGCACTGATTCATCTGCATGGATTCCATTCCCTTCTTCTAGTATAATTCCTTTGACTTCGCCCCTATGTGACAGGCCAAGAAGACACAAGCATCTGTGAGTTCTGTCTCTGCCACTTCTGTGTGACTTTCGGACATGTGCCAAGCTTTTCAAGCCCTATTTCCGCACCTGTGCAATGGGCATGTTATCGCCTCACACCTTTGTTCTCAGAATTAAGTGAGGATACATGTTGATCTGCCAAAAACTAATGTTCGGGATTCCTTTTTTTCAGTCAACTAATCATTAGAATTTGGATGATTCATAATTAATCAAAGAAAATATTAGCTTTTGCCATAGTCCATCATCTCATTCCAATACTATGTTTTCTTGGCAAAATACAGTGGTTGAGAGGTCTAGCCATCTGGTCAGACTTCCACAGCTCATAACTCAATTTTTGCCATTTTCTAGATACGTAGGTTTAAGCAAGCTCCCGCACCCATCAAATAGCGATAATAATGGCATCTACTTTTTGGAATTGTTAGAGAATTCAATGAGATAATGCACGGTAAGCATTTGGCATAGTCTCTGGTGGAGTGAAACCCAACACATTAGCTGCTATTATTATTTTGATTCATAATCAATTAGATTCTGAAATCTCATTCTGTTAAATCATTACTTAAAAAAAAATCAAAAGCCTTATTGGTCTTCTTTTATTAAAAATATTCCCCAAAGAGGAGCATACTATATTTACATTTTCCAATTTTGTGATTTCCATTTATAATAGACAAGGTACTATTGTCACGTGATGACTGCCAATCAAGGTAATTTTGATCTGGACTTAAAACTTTGTGCACCTTTTATTTTATTTTATTTTATTTCCAATATATGAAATTTATTGTCAAATTGGTTTCCATACAACACCCAGTGCTCATCCCAAAAGATGCCCCCTTCAATACCCATCACCTCCCCTCCCATCAACCCTCAGTTTGTTCTCAGTTTTTAAGAGTCTCTTATGCTTTGGCTCTCTCCCACTCTAACCTCTTTTTTTTTTTCCTTCCCCTCCCCCATGGGTTTCTGTTAAGTTTCTCAGGATCCACATAAGAGTGAAAACATATGGTATCTGTCTTTCTCTGTATGGCTTATTTCACTTAGCATCACACTCTCCAGTTCCATCCACGTTGCTACAAAGGGCCGTATTTCGTTCTTTCTCATTGCCATGCAGTACACTCCATTGTTTTGTACACCTTTTAGATGCAGAACGCATTCAGGTCTCAGGGTCAGGAAATTTGACTCTAGTCTTAGTTGTGCTACCAATTTTCTATGTGAGATTGGAAAGTTAGATTACCTTCCTGGGCATCAGAGTTTTCACCTGTAAAGTGAAGCTCCACTATTGTGGTACTTATCAGGCTCTCTTACAGTCTGTCTTTTTATTTATCTGTCCCCTCTACCCGCCATACCCTTAACTGGGAGCTCCTTGAGGGCAAGAACTATGTTTTGTTCAGTTTTGGATGCTCTGTAGTGTTCACTAAAGATAGAAGACTGAATGAGTGGATAAAGAATGAATGAATGGGGGCAACTTGGGTGGCTCAGTTGGTTAAGTGTCCTCTTCTTGGTTTCGGCCCGGGTCAGGATCTCACAGATCGTGATTTTGAGCCCCACATCAGGCTCCATGCTGACAATGCGGAGCTTGCTTGGGATTCGCTCTCTTTCCCTCTCTCTCTGCCCTTCCCCTGCTCATGCTCTCTCACTCTCTCTCTCAAAATAAATAAATAAACTTAAAAAAAAAAGGAATGAATGAATGATGATGAATGGGTGAATAAATGAGTTGGACAATGTGATTAAATTTCACTTAAGAACTGCATACTAAATTCTTTTGAAATTTCATTGTTTTGAAATACTGAATTGGAATATTAAAATGTTATATATATATGTATATATATATGTGTATATATATATGTATATATATGTGTATATATATATATATATATATGACAACAATTTAAAATGTTATACTTCCTTGCGATACCTTGATATAAGTATGGCATCAGGTTATTTTATAGAAAATAAAGGACAACATATTTTTTCATTTATATAGTTTAGTTTCAATAAATTACAAAATCAACAATTTTCAACATATATGAGTGATTCCCAACTAGTGGAAAGTTTGTCCCCCAGGGAATATCTGGAAACATGTGGACACTGGGGAGGGTGGGTTTACAACTGGGGAGGGAGGGTTACTTGTATCTCTATATGGGCCAGGGATGCTCTTAAATATCCTACAATACACAGGACAGCCTTCACCATTATCAAGCACTCCTGAATTATCTGGGCCAAATGTCAGTAGTCCCATGGTTGGAAAACCCTGATATAGATTAAAGTTCTAAAGCAGGAATTGTTGCAAGTTAACTTCTTCATTTTTTAAGATAGCTTGTAGAATCGGCCAAAGGCTTCAAGTTTGTCTTTTTATTTTTTCCAGTAGAGGGCGGTAGTCTTATAGTACACCACTTTCCGTAATTCTCTACTTTTACACATCTACACATTTACACTTTCATATATACTAACAGACAGGCATACCTACACCATCTAAATAGAGATAAAGACAGATTTAGCTTTTCAGAAAAAAATCTTTAGGGTTCACAGACGCCTTTGTTCCAGGCCCCTCAGGGACATAAGGTAGGATAATGGTAGTTACATGTATTTTTAGGAGCTTTTAAGCTTACAAGAGAGAGAACAATGTTCTTCTTTTATAGAGGAGAGAACCACCTCAGGATACGTCACTTGCTCAAAGTCACATTCTCTGTAACACTAAGTTTATGCTCTTATTTCTTTACGACACTATTTCACCATAAGGTAAGTGGTTTGCAAAATGAGAGATTTTTCAAAGGACTAGCACTACAGACACTTAAATATAGAGCTGCGTTGCCTAAGCTCACTATTTTTTTTTCTTACTTTGACACATGTTATTAAGGGACTCTATCAAGGATATCCTCAGACTGGGCTGGTCAATTGCTCTCCGAGACCTCGGCACTCACCCTAAGCCAGATAGAGTTCAGTGGAGCTGACCGATTCTACTCCATACACACAACGGGCTTGGCCCCCCAGTTCACCATTGCACCAGGCCCCTGACTCGGGGACATTGTCATTGTGTACAGGTCTCAGTCACTTTCATGAGGAAAATAGACATTTGGAGCTTATGTGTTTAGGGCTCACCATTTGCCACTCTTTTTCTGCTTGGTTTACTCCCAGGAACTCAAAGAAGGAAGCAAAGCCTTCATTCAGCCACAAGTCTTCCCACCATTCCATGGTCACAATATTTCCAAACCACTGGAATTATAAGCAATAAAGAGATGGTTAAATTTTTATGCTTGTGGTAGAGAGGCCTAGACAATTTCAATACGTTTATTTGTCCATGAAAATGTCACTTGACACAGAAGTGGCAGGCATTGTACTTAATTAGCATTTATTTCCTGCATTATTTCTCCTGATTTTTTCCACTTCTCCTGATTTTTAAATGATCTTAAATTCTCTTTCATTTATTGCCTTTATTTTAGTATCACCAGGACTATTTAAAGTCATAGCAAAGACTCCTGTATACTTACTACAGGCAAAACAATGTGTCTTAAAAGGTTTTTATGGTAAAATATTTAGTAGCACTAAGAAAGACTTTCAAGCAGGATTTTCTGGTTGGCCGTTTTTTATTTATCAAGTTATAATTAATTTCAGTTATTCCTATGGTCTTAAGCTACTTTAAAAAACAGCAAAAATTTGAGGGGCATCTGGGTGGTTCAGTCGGTTAAGGGTCTGACTCTTGATTTTGGCTCAGGTCATGATTTTGTGGTTCATGGGTTTGAGACCCGCATCAGGCTCTGCACTGACAGAGCCTGTCTCCTCCTCCCCTGCTTGTGTGTGCACTCATGCTTTCCCCCCCCCTCTCTCTCTCTCTCAAAATAAAAAAAAAAGCTGATTTGATGCTAAGATTCTATACCTGATGCACAAGTTCATGGGCAACCACACTGGCCACCCTCTGCCGGTTTGATGAAGCTGATTCCTGAGGGTCATAAAGCAAATTTGTTTCTCTGTAAGTGATGAGTCCCCAGTTCTCCATAGCCCCGGTGCCAAAGTCTGGAATAGCGATTTCATCTATGGAAAAAGAAACAGTCCCATGAGAAATACTTCTTTGCATTTGTTTATAACATTTCTTACCAAATTAAGTTCTTTGGATGAATGTGTTTTAAAAAGGCTAAAAATAATTTCTTAGAATAAAAAACAATAATCTATTTGTGTGAACTATTCAATCTTCATGCACTCAAACTTTCCATGGAATGTTTCCTGTTGACTCCAGATATCAATGTGTCTTCTATTTGTCAAAGAAGGATACTAATGGCAATGCTCTTTTCAGTCCTCTATAATTTTATGTCTTTGTCTGTACTTCATTTTTATTAGAAGTGCAGGGCTTCGAAGTACACAGAGATATATTTCTATCCAGGGATGCAGAATATTAGAGAATACAAAATTCCACTTTTTCCCTATGTCTGTACAATTTATCAGCTCGATTCCCTACTAATTGAATAGGGTCCCATCCATTTGTGTGCACTAAAGAAGTTGGGTCAACACGAAATAAACTGTATTCTTTCTCAATTCTCTTCCAGACCTACTATGTCGGGTTCTACCAGGACTTTCTATTCTTTATTTTTGTTTGGGCCCATAATCTTAGATATAATGATAGGAAGAAGCGGTGTTGATCAGTTCCATGTTAAATCGCAAAACAGAAAATGTTGAGCTTGATTAGTGGACAGGATGCAATTTCTGCAGTTAATGAACTATAATAAAAAAATGTAATTCTCTATTAGCACCCAGAATTTCAATGATTCTAGTTAAAATAAGGATTCCTAAACATTTTTATAAAGAATGAAAAATGGGTATATTATCTTCAATAAAAATCAAGATTACAGCAGTAGTTTTCTTTTTGTGTCATCGTCATTCTTAGGTTTGGCTATTTTGTCACAAGAACACCCACTTAAAGGGTGAAGAACTATTCCCTCCAAGGACCAATATTTTATATAACATTATGGAGTATAATTTGTACCTAATCTTTGAACAAAAGGACTTTTTTGTGACCTGGTTTCTCTAGTGAGTATTAACGTTATAATTAATGAGATCAGGAGGGAACAAATCCAGTATTAACGTTATAATTAATGAGATCAGGAGGGAACAAATGCAGAAGTCATCTGTAAAAAAAAAGTCTAGGAAACAGTTAATTCTGAAAGGGTTGAAATGCATTTTAAAGTATAAAGAAGGAGTAAGGGAGAATGAGGAAGAGAAAAGGAGCAGAGAGAATAAATTTCTAAGAGCTCCACTTCCCACTTTATCCTGGGTGGTACAAGTGAGATAAAGAGAGAAGAGACTTCTAAATTGATGTGCTTAACATTTTATTAAATATTATTCTGATTTTGATGAAAAGTTGTTTCTCTTCCTGTCTCTCTGTAATAGTTGGGAGCTGATGCCATTGAAGAGAAAACGGACCATCTACAAAGGTGCTCAGAGCCACAGCTATTCCCACTCAGAGAACCTGGTTTCCCAGTCACTTTGCACTGCTAATTTGTTAAAGTACAGGCATAAATTGAAATGGAGAAATCAATTTTGGGTTGGTTGGCGTTCTTGTTGCCTCCATTTTATCCCTACAGACATCTATATGGATGTTTCATTTAAAGTCTTTGCAAATACCACGCAAGCTTACTAATAAAGCATTTTTGCTGTTGGTAGAAGTGTCATATCTACACCATTTTGATTATAGCCTTATTTTTATTTTAAAAAGAAAACGTTCCCCCCATTAGAAAATATATATATATATATATATTTTCATTCTAACTGCTGGAGAATCTAGAATTAGTCTTGTCCAATGGAAGGACGGGAAGAACATAGGACTCCGATAGCATCATTTATCTCTTTTAGTTATGAACTCATTGATGGGAGAGCAGCAATGTAAGCTCTTGGAACAGTAATGACTTGGAAATCAACTAATCTAGGTTGCTATTTCTGGCTCCATTATTATCAGCGTCTGCAGTTCCACACAATACTTTAATCTTTATTTGGAAGTAAAAGTCTTTGCATTTAACAGGTAAGAACAGAGTAAGTATGGACATTATTCTTGGAGGAATCCAAAATGCGTCTTTCAGGGTCTAGTAAATATTAGACACATATTTTAGGCATATAATAAAAAGACTAAGGGGTGACTATTAACTGAAAATGCTAAACCTGGAGGAAATGATTTAACTTAGGTGAAAGCAAAGGCAATATTAAAAATAAGAAAATAAAAAATGAGTCTCACCTAATTTAGGAAGAGCATAATCCATAGCA
Source organism: Felis catus (assembly GCF_018350175.1). Taxonomy (NCBI): domain Eukaryota; kingdom Metazoa; phylum Chordata; class Mammalia; order Carnivora; family Felidae; genus Felis; species Felis catus. Next base: position 112,586,061 of record NC_058371.1, read on the forward strand.
AAGTATTCTTCAAAATAATCAAACACAATTTTAGTTATGGTTGCAGCATATTCAGCTGTGTGCTTTTGCTCTGGCTGGACATATATAGTGAGCTATTAAACAAAACACAAAAATTCAGTGAAAATTATTCTTTGTTTGATAAAACACAAAAACTATGACATATAACACAGTGGAGAGGTGAGCTTTGGAGCCAGGTAGAGACTTGTTTGAATCCCAGGTCTTTATGGTTTTGGACAAATCACTTCACATCTCTGAGACTGATGTGTAAAGGAAATTATGCTGTATAACACTCTGAGTAATTTCAATAACTAGAAATTATGTAAGTCACAACAGTTGGCATAGTGTCCAATATATTTTTTAAATGTTATTACTTTTTTCTATTTAGAACATATATTCTTAATATCTATGTGTACCTATTTTTCTATCAATTTCTTTCTCTTTCTCTCTCTCTCTCTCTCTGTCTCTCTCTGTCTCTCTCTCTCTCTCTCTTTGTGTGTGTGTGTGTGTGTGTGTGTGTGTGTGTGTGTGTGTGTGTGTAATCTGCCTTTGAGGAAATGAGTCATGTTATTTTCTCATCTAAAGAGCCCTTAGATACATTTTTTTTTTGCTTGCACTATTCATTACTGTCCAAATTACCCTTTTGATATTTTAACTATTTTACTCCCAGAGTCTAAAATATAGTGATTCAAAATTTTCTGAGAGGGAGGCATCTTGACAAACTACATCAATTCTCTATTTGTGTGCCTATGACATGATTTATAAATCAAATACAAGTATAAACTTTTTACCCCCCAATTTCATATATGACCCAGAATAGCCAACACAATATTGAGGGAGAAAAACTAAGTTGGAAGATTGATACTACCTGACTTAAAGACTTACTATAAAGCTATACTAATCAAGACAATGTGGTATTAGCAAAAGAATAGACAAATAGATCAGTACAACACAGTAGAGGGCCCAGAAATAGACCTAATAAAAATAGTCAAATGATCCTTGACAAGGAAGCAAAGGCAATACAATGGAATACAGATCATGTTTTTAACCAATGGTGCTGGAACAACTGAACTTGCACATGCAAAAAAATGAATTTAGATACTGACCTTACACCCTTCACAAAAATTAACTTAAAATGGATTGCAGACCTAAATGTAAAATGCAAAACTGTAAAATTCCTAGAAGATAACATGGGAGAAAACTTAGATGACCTTGGGTATGAAGATAACTTCTTACAACACCATAAGAGAAATAATTGATGATTTGGACTTCATTAAAAACTTCTGGTCTGTGAAAGACAATGTCAAGAGAATGAGAAGACAAGCCACAGACTGGGAGAAAATATTTCCAAGAGACATATCTGATAAAGGACTGCTACCCAAAATATACAAAGAGCTCTTAAAATTCAACAAGAAGAAAACAAACAAGCTGATTAAAACATGGGCCAAAGACCTTAACAAACACCTCATCAATGAAGATACAGAGTTTGCAAATACGTACACAAAAAGATGCTCCCCATCATATGTCATCAAGGAGATGCAACAGTAAGGTACGACTGCACACCCACTAGAATGCCAAAATCTGGAACACTGACAACAACAAATGCTAGCAAGGACATGGAGTTCCCATACATTGCTGCTGGGAATGCAAAATGCTATAGCCGCTTTGGAAGACAATTGGGAAGTTTCTGACAAAACTAAACATACCCTTACTATATGATGCAGTAATTGTGCTCCTTTGTGTTTACCTAAAGATTTTAAAACATGTCCAACAAATACTTGCACGTAAATGTTTATAGCGGCTTCACTCACAATTCCCAACACTTGGAAGCAAGCAAGATGTCCTTCAATAGATAAATAAACTGTGGCCCATCCAGACAATGGAATATTACTTTGTGCTAAAAAGAAATGAGCTATCAAGCCATGAAAAGACAGGGAGAAATCTTAAATACATATTACTAACTGAAAGAGGCCAATCTGAAAAGGCTTTGTACTGTATCACTCCAACTATATTAATTTTGGAAGAGGCAAAACTATGGAGACAATAAGGAAATCAGTCGTCGCTAGGGGTTAGGAGGTGGAGGAAGAAGGAAATATGAATAAATGGACCACAGAGGATTTTTAGGGCAGTGAAAGTAATCTGTAGGATATAACAATGATACAAAAATAACATTATACATTTGTCCAAATCCATAGAATGTACAATGCCAAGAGCGAACCCTATGGTAAACTATGGATTTTGGATATTATGATGTGTCAATGTAGGTTCATCTTTGGTAAAAAAAAAAATGTGCTATTTGGAGGAGTGATAGTGATAATGGGGTAAGGGATGCATATGTGGGGGCAGGAGGTATATGTAAAATCTTCATACCTTCCCTTCAATTTAATTGTACACTTAAAACTTCCCTAAAAAAAGTCTTTTAAAAATAACTTTGAGGAATTCAAGTGAAGCGTACTTGCTAAACTTATGGCCAGATTCAAAACCCTCAAGTAAAGCAAAATATGCAGTCATTTGGTAAATCCAATCCCATCTACCTAATGGCACAGGTGACTCATAATTTTAAAAAAGGAAAAAAGAAAGAGAAATTATGCCTACTTTCTTCCTTTATTATGCCAAAAGCATTGCTAATTTTGGTATTCTTATAGGCACGGATCTTGAGCCATTTTTTCTCAGCTGTGAACAACAGTGGAAAGATCCAATAATTTAATGGACAAATACCAGAGTGCCTGGTGGCTCAGTCAGTAAAGCATCTGACTCTTAATTTCGGCTCAGGTCATGATCTCATGGTTAGTGGAATCGAGTCTTGAGTCAGGCTCTGTGCTGACAACTCAGAGCCTGCTTGGGATTCTCTCTCCCCCTCTTGTTCCACCCCTCCCCCACTCATGTGCGAGCGCACTCTCATTTTCAAAATAAATAAACATTTTGTAAAAAGCAAATAAAGGACAAGTACTGAAAGAGCATCCCTGAAATTACCAGTGCTGGTTCACTGTTCCCACATCCACTGGGTCATTGACATTCTTGCTTTATTTGCACAAGTAAAGATGTGTTCATCTTCATCTCTAAAGGCAACACTATTCACACAACTATCACCGCAACATCCTTTGAGGTTTGTTTTTGGTTTTTTTTCAGCTGTCAGGGTAGATGATACATTTTCTCACTGTTTTCTCTTTCTATGGAAACAATGACATGCATTTTCCAAGAAGTTCAGTGAAACTAAGGATCCAGTCGGTGGCCACTGTATAGAGCAGAGGTAGTTGCCCCCTGTAAAATCAAAACTATCATGACTAGACAGGATGGCTCCATTAGATGCAGAAATTCTGAGAATTTTTCATCTGTGAATTAATTAGGGTGTCAAAACTCCCTCAGAATTTCTACTACATCTATTCTCATTAAAAAACTTCAGGAAGGTAGTTCCATCATGACTTCCTCCACTGTTATTGACACCCTACTTCTGTGCCACACATAATGTTTGAACAATGAAACGTTGAGAAATAGGGAGAAAGAGGAAGAAGCGATAACAGTGAGTCCCTAGACTCACCATTGAGAGTTAAGAGGAAGAAGAGATAACAGTGGGAACCCCAGGTGGAAAATGGGGAAAGAAAGACTGTGCTCTTTGTACCAGATCTTCTTTCCCATGCTAGTGGATCAACTCCCTTTAAGCACAATGCTTCTGAGACAACATATTCTGTTTTTTCTCACTCTCTAGACTTCTGTTGGTAGATTGATATCAATGTGGAGTCAATCAATGAAAGTAGTCCTTTCTTCTTTTGTTTCTGAGAAACTCAAGCCCCCAGAACTATGTTCTGTCTTCATAGTCTAACCAGTCTGAAGATCACATGGGATCCATGACCCTTATTTTGAAGGGTCATCGATCTATTTTATGACCATTGCTCTGATCAACTGAGCTAAGCAATCGCAGAATATACAGATTCAGACATTAATCTGGTAACATAACCAGCCAAAGTTTATCTACAAGCGTGTCCTATCTGCTATATATAAAAAAACCATATTCTTAAAGACGGCCAACTGCCAACATGGTGTGCCATTTGAAGCTTCAAAATCCTCTCATGTGGCATCCATTTCATAGCAGGTCATCTGTGATGTTCAGATTTGCTGATTCAAGCGTTCTTCCCTCTGCTGCTGCCTTCACTCGTCCTCTGCTCAGCCCTTCCTGATCTCTGACCTCATCTTCAACTCATGCTCCATCTGTATCTCCCGCTCCCTTCTGTGGGCTTTAGTAAAGGTGGCTAGCCTTCCTCCACCATCAGCCACCATCTGTCCATGACAGAGTTCAGGAAATTACCCCGAATTGTCATCACTTTGAAATAATTGCCATCTTTCTTGTTTATGTGTTTGCTTTTCTGTGATGATTTTTTTTAAGTATATGACTGGCAATATTGAAACAGCTTGGAATGAGAAAGAAGAGATGCGTGCATATTCTTTCTTCTTGCCTTCTGAGTCATATATCTTTTATTATTCAAGGACTCTATTAAAGGTCAAATATCAAGTTTATATATAAGCTTTACAACCTTATATATAAATACAAAGTTTGTAAGTCTCTAAGAACCTAACTTGTATGCATATATTTAGTTTGCAGAGGCAGCAAGTTCCCCAAGTAAATTAAATGACCAAGGTATACCACTGTTGGATACCATGAGTCGTATCTCAAAGTACTGAATCTATGGAGCTAGTGTCCGATTTAAAGTCTATGCCTTCTAATGCACATATTCAGCTGATTATTCTTTTGGGAAGAGTGATACATCTGAGTTATCATTGTTGTAACTTTTCTCTGATTATATGGGAACTGCCTGTAAAGAAGGCTTGCAGAGTTCTTAATATTGTCCCTTTCATTCAAGGATCTCCAGGAATTTGAGAGGAGGAATTTACGTCCATGAGAATTAGGAACCTGATTGGTTGCTGCCATTTCCTTTATGTGTCATCATCATGATTAATCATTAGTCCCACGGAGTACTTTAAAATTTTCAGGTAATGGAAGAAGCACTTTCCATGCAGTGTGTCACTCTATGCATCAATTCTGTGAATCTGAGACTATTAACAGTAATAGAATATAATATTTTGCATCACTGACAAGTTTCATTACTCCAGTTTTCACAATGATAAAATCCAAAGAGTTCTGAAAATATAAAGCTTTTTATGTGTTCAGAGCAAACTAATTTTGCAGACTCATCTGTCCTGAACAAATGATAGTTTTTTCTAATCTTTATTTTTTCTCACCACAAAAACAGTGCTGCAGAAATTAGTATCTCTCTTTGACTGTAAGGTGCTGCCCCAGATCCTGCTGTAGTTATTCAAAACTATGCAGTATTTGTACCATTTGACCTTCACAAATCAGAAAATTGCTGAATTTTAACATGCAACTAGCCACATGGTTTTAGAGAAGAATTGTAGACCTCTACATCAGACTTTACAGTTTGAAGGGTTTTAAAAAGAAACTTCCTCGTGTGTACATGAGACCAATGAAGACTAGGGCGAAACTGACTAGGATTTAGCCCCAAGTTTGGTCTTTACTGTATCATACTGCCTCTTTTCTCTACCCTAAGAATGACACCTGACTTTCCCTAGCTGCAAAATAGGAATAACAGCACCTATCTTGTGTGGTTGTGAACATAAAATAAGCTAGTATATGAAGCAGTGTTTGACACGTGAGAGTTTTATGCGTCCCATCAAGAAGACTAGTATCATTGCAGGTAATGTACTGAATTATTAACCTCTGTGATTTTCTTTGTCTGCACTTCCTTATAGGTGAGCGATATCCACATTACCAGTAGAACATTAAGAGAATACAAGGGGGAAAAAAGTGGAGTTTTTCACTTCCAAAATAGGCGTTTCATGCCCACACAATAAACTGGAAAGCCAAAAGCTTTTGACTTGCAAAAGTCTCATTAGAAAGGCTTTTAGGGACTGCTGGGTGGCTCAGGTGGTTAAGGTTAAGCGTCTGACTCTTGATTTTAAGCTCAAGTCACCATCTCACTGGGAGATTGAGCCTGGCATCAGGCTCTGTACTGACAGCACAGAACCTACTTCGGATTCTTTTTCTCCCTCCCTCTCTCTCTGCCCTTCCCCTGCTCATACTCTCTAAATAGACAGTCAGACAGACAGACAGACAGACATAGAAAGCAAGCAAGCAAGAAAAAAGCTTTTTAGAAAAAAAGCAGAAGGCCAAGAAAAAAAGCAAACCATAGAACTTATGCTGTAACAATGGACTGGAACAAGAACAGAGGAAGATCCAGACAGCTTTCCCTCAAAAAACTACAAGAGAGTTACTTGTGCCAGTTCATTTGAGTCAAAATTTAAGTTGTTTGGTGCCTGATGATTACAACTGCTGCAGAATTTTCTTAGAACAAAACCCAAACATTAAAGAAGTCTAACTTACCTCATAGAATTGTATATTTTAAATTAGTATTATGTTTATCTTTTTGTAAATTTAAATAAAGAATATGAATCATTAGCAATCTTCTATGGCTTCCTGGATTGAATACATGCTTTGGGGGAAGATTAAGAGCCATTAATTTCGAATAGCCCTTCCAATAAAGGAAGGCATCTTTTTAAAAAACTCATAAAAATGTTATTGAAATTAAACTCATTCTGAAAACTTTACAAAGCCACAGCAAACATGTCTTTTTAAAATAATAAAATAAACCTATGTCAAAAACAGCTCTGAGGCAGAAAATTGTCATTAGAAGGAGAACTGCTACAGGTAAGATCCACTGGCGAATATGACAATGAGTGGTCAAAGTTTTAAGGAGAAATAGGATATGTACATAACCTTTAATTATCTCTCCCTGCATATACTTATTAATTGCTGAGGTGGCTATAATATATATCCATAAATTCTTTGATAGTCCTCCTTCCAGGAAGTGGAGTTTAATCCCTTTCCTCTTGGGAATGGGCTATACTTAGTGATCACTTGTAACATAGAATATGGAAAAGAAAAATAGTAATTTATACTAGGGAAACCTGGCAGATACCACCTGAACCAAATGACCAAAGTTAGCATCACCAACAATAAGTTGTGTTGATAGCATGTGTCTAATGATCTAATGAGAAGTGTACCTTTTCTCTGAGGTATCTTCCCTCCAAATCCAAAACCCCACTCTAATCATGAGAAAACTTCAGGGATATTGAGGGATATTGTACAAAATATCTGACCAGTCCTCTTCAATAATATCCAGATTATTAAAAACAAGGAAAGATGGAGAAAATGTCATAGACTAGACAAAATTAAGGAGACATCATGACTAAATACGATGTAGTATCATCTATTGGATCCTGGAACACAAAAAACACATTAGTGGAAAAACTGGTAAAATTAAAATAAAGTCTGTAGTCTAGTTAATAGTTTTGTACAAATATCTTAGTTTTGATGAATGTATGATAAATGGTTTTGTAAGACGTTAACTTTGGAGGAAGCTGGGTAAATGTTACATGGGAATTCTTTTGTATCTTTGCAACACCTGTACATCTAAAATTATTTCAAAATAAGAAGTTTAAAAATATATGAGTATGAAAACAATAAAACTTATTTCTAAGAAGACTATTTCCATGTAGGAGAATGCATAAATTAAAATCCATGGCATAAAACCAAAAACTGCTCTAAAATATAAAGTTTATTTTAAAAAGCCCCATGATATACATATTCCCTGCCCTCAATCTTTCCAATCCAGACAAATGGACCAAGCCAGAAGCAAGTAAGAAGACACAGGCAGTAGGAAGGATTCATTCAAAGGTATAATTCTATTCAGGAATCATCCTATAACATTTTGGAAGCAGGCACAATACAACCTCTTCCACTGAGTCAATTAAATTAATATGGTTATAGTATAAAACTAATTAAATGGACAATACCAGCCTCTCTTAGTGAGTAGTCCCCCTCAACTTCCTCCGTGTGATCATGAAAGCCAAGGAATTTGACTACAGTTGAATTAATCTCTAGCAAAGTAACTGCTCCTTTTTTGCACATCCCTCTTTACAAACGATGGAGGTCAAAAGCCCAAAGAAACCCAAGTCCTAATTAGAACTTACTGTTTCTCAGGAACAGGATCACTCTTACCATTTAATTTGTCCTGAATTTGGTTTCTGGAAGAGTAGTGCCAAGCTAAAAAGTCTAGCAAAGTTATTGAGGTCATAGGTCAAATGTACTTCAGATGACATCACAAAACTAATAACTTAGAATGATTTTTATATATGGTAATATAGGCAATTTTCCTTTTTCCTTTTTTTTTTTTTTAACATTTATTTGTTATTGAGAGACAGAGACAAAGCATGAGCATGGGAGGGGCAGAGAGAGTGGGAGACACAGAATCCGAAGCAGGCTCCAGGCTCTGAGCTGTCAGCACAGAGCTTGATGCGGGGCTCGAACTCCCAAACTGTGAGATCATGACCTGAACTGAACACGGACACTCAACTGACTGAGCCACCCAGGCGCCCCTAATTTTCCTTTTTTCTACTTGCTTTCTTCCAGCCACATTTTCTATAATGTATGGGTATTAAACCTATAACTTAAAAATATATTCATAATCCACGTTGTTGTGGATGTGAAAATGGAATGCAGGGGCGCCTGGGTGGCTCAGTCGGTTGAGCGTCCAACTTCAGCTCAGGTCACGATCTCATGGTCCGTGAGTTCGAGCCCCGCGTCGGGCTCTGGGCTGATGGCTCAGAGCCTGCAGCCTGTTTCCGATTCTGTGTCTCCCTCTCTCTCTGCCCCTCCCCCGTTCATGCTCTGTCTCTCTCTGTCTCAAAAATAAATAAACGTTAAAAAAAAATTGAAAATGGAATGCAATACAGCCCAATAGAAGACTTTGAACTAACCTAAGAGGTTAATAACATGTTTATCAAGGATATTGCTTCCCAAAATTTGACTCCTATATAAACGATAGAAGTACATTTTATTGATAGTTTGGGAGTTAATTCAAAAGTCATATAATCTCTACATTTTGTACTAATTGTTTTTCTAGAGTAGAATCCAGTGATTTCATTTATTTTTTCATCCCCCATAAATTATTTATTTTATAACTGGAAGTTTGTACCTTGTGACCCCCTTCACCCATTATATGTACCTCCCACCCCCTCCTCTGGCAACAGCCAATATATTCTCTGTATCTACAAGCCTGTTTTTTTGGTTTGTTTTTATTTTTGTTTTTTAGCTTCCACATGTAAGTGAAATCATACAGTGTTTGTCTTTCTCTGACTTATTTCACTTATCATAATGCCCTTGAGATCCACCTATGTTGTAACAGGTGGCAAGACTTCTTTAATGGCTGAATAATATTTCTGAGTGTGTGTGTGTGTGTGTGTGTGTGTGTATTTATATACTTGTCCATCAACAGACACTTAAGTTGTTCACATATCTTGGCTATTGTAAATAATGCTACAATGCAATGGAAAAAAGACAGTCTCTTCAGCAAGTGGTGTTGGGAAAACTGGACAGCAACATGCAGAACAATGAACCTGGACCACTTTCTTACACCATACACAAAAATAAACTCAAAATGGATGAAAGACCTAAATGTAAGACAGGAAACCATCAAAATCCTGGAGAAGAAAACAGGTAACAACCTCTCTGACCCTGGCCATAGCAACTTCTTACTACACATGTCTCTGGAGGCAAGGGAAACAAAAGGAAAAGTGAACTATTGGAACTTCATCAAGATAAAAAGCTTCTGCACAGCGAAGGGAAGAATCAACAAAACTAAAAGACAGCCTACAGAATGGGAGAAGATATTTGCAAATGACATATCAGATAAAGGGTTAGTATCCAAAAATCTATAAAGGACTTATCAAACTCTACACCCTCCAAAAAACAAATAATCCAGTGAAGAAATGGGAAGAAGACATGAATAAACATTTTTCCAAAGAAGGCCTCCAGATGGCTAACAGACACATGAAAAGATGTTCAACATCCCTCATCATCAGGGAAATACAAATCAAAACCACAATGAGATACCACCTCACACCTGTCAGAATAGCTAAAATTAACAACTCAGGAAACAACAGATGTTGGCAAGGATGCAAAGAAAGGGGAATACTTTGCACTGTTGGTGAGAATGCAAACTGGTGCAATCACTCTGGAAAACGGTATGGAGGTTCCTCAAAAAATTCAAAATAGAACTACCCCACAACCCAGCAATCATACTACTAGGTATTTTTCCGAAGGATACAGATGTGCTGATTTGAAGGGTCACATGCACCCCAATGCTTACAGAAGCACTATCAATAATAGCTAAATTATGGAAGGAGCCCAAATGTCCATCAACTGATAAATGAATAAAGATGTGGAATATTACTCGGCCATCAAAAAGAATGAAATCTTGCCATTTACAACAATGCAGATAGAACTAGAATGTATTATGCTAAGCAAAAAAAGTCAGAGAAGGACAAATACTATTTGATTTCACTCATATGTGGAATTTAAGAAATAAAACATACGAACATAGGGAAGGAGACAAACCATAAGAAACCCTTAAATACAGAGAACAAACTGAGGGTTGCTGGAGGGGAGGTGGGTGGGGGGAATGGGCTGAATGGGTACTAAGGAAGACATTTGTTGGGATGAGCACTAGGTGTTATACATAACTGAAACCATTATTACACTATGTCTTAATTAACTTGGATTTAAATAAAATTTAAAATAAAAATAAATAAAATATAATAATTAAATTTTAAAAATAATGCAGCAATGAACACAGGGGTGCATATATCTGTTCAAGTTAGTATTTTCATTTTCTTTGGATAAATACCTGAAGATATTACTTAAAGATTTTACTGACTTTAAAACCCTGAAACAATCAACTAAACCTGAAAAAGTCCTCAGGAGATTTCTTACCAACAGAGTTGTAAAAAGTCTTTCCATCAAAGGCTAGCCTCAATTATTGCTAAATTTTATTTTTCAGGACTGAATCAAAACGCATGCAAATAATATTCAATAAAGGAAATATACAAAGTTAAAAGTCTTTTGAGCTACCTTCCAAACTCAGTTACCTTTCTTCTTAACAGTTTTTTTGGGATGAATCCTCTATTCCAATTTTTTCTCATGAGCAGCAAGGACATTTTAAGCATAACGAATGGTTCAACTACTAATACCTGCTGTGTAAATAATACCTGCTAGTAAACAATTCAGAAGAACATAGGTCTGGATTCTATGTTTATTGATATAAAGGAACTTTTGCCAGAATGGTGAACATACCCAAGGGTTTAATCAGGGTACTACTGATTGTTGATTGCACAATATAATCTGATTATGAATAGCAAGTGATTAATGTACCAAAATAACACTGTCAGAAGCAAAGTATCTTTTGATTCATGAAATTTCTACTAAAAGTATCGCATTACACAAAAGCTACCTAGTTCCATTTTTTAAAAACTGAAATAGAAGTATAGGGACTTTGGGTCAAGATGGTACAGTAAATTAAAAATTTGATGTACCCCCACATACTGAAATGATAGATGCAATGGAAAAATGGAAAACCCACAAGACATATCAGGACTTTAAACAACACAAATATCTCCATGAACTTGATAAAAATACAAAGCCGATGGCAGGACTGAAGCCATAAGCTTATTGGTAATTAGTAACGGGTTACTGGGGATCAGAGCCAGATTATGCTTTGGAAATCATGTTTTATTTTAAACTTGAACTACTGATTTCTGATTGTTTTCTCATAGCTTCTGTTTCTATTTTATGGTGATCATATCTTCTTGAATTTGAGAGTAATAATTAAAGGTTGTACAGGTGAGAAAGTTTAATTTTTTATGGCTTTTTTTGGAATTCTCTTTAGTTTCCCCAATCATTACTATTGGCCCCCAGAGTTTTTTTTTTTGTTTGTTTATTTGCCTTGGATTTTCTTTTATGTTGTTTGTTTTCCTCAGATGCCTGTTTATCTTAAACTGTCTGTTCAGCTCTAAGAATGTAGTACTGAGGCTGGTTTGCGTTTCCATTGATGTCACATTTAAGTATATTTAAGTAGGTCGGTTTCCCCTTAATTTTTTCTAGAATGGGAGATTGTACTGGGGTACCTGTGCTTGAGTGTTAACTGTTAGATTTCAATTTAGAGTGAGTGGGTAGGAAAAGCCAGGCAGGGAACCTCTCAAATGCCAATGAGGCAGAATTTACCATAAATTGGCATTCATATTAGATGCCTTGCAAGTTCTCTAGTAAGGGTTCTGTCTACCTTTTGTAGAAAACAGCCCTACCAGGTTTTGCAGGAGGGAAAAATCTGGTTGCCTGTCTTCTGTAGATGGAGTGGAAGGGAAGGGCCCCTACTTTGTTTAGCTCCATGTTTCACTTTCACTGAATTCTCCCAACAGAGAGTCTCTGGAAAGTGTCCAAAGAGATTATAGCATTCTGTTTCCCTTTTACCAAATAGATCATCAGAAAGCAATATATTATGACAATATTCATTTCCCACCCAAATGGTGAAAACTTAACCAAATTTACAACAGAATAGTATGCAGTCAGCTTTGATATTTAAGAAATATTTACCACTCAAAGATACCATTGGGATCTTCTGCCAAATTGTATTTTCCATTATGTCATCTAAAACCTTTATACAAAATCCACCATTACAGCTCAGCTAACTAACTGGTATGGGCTCTGATGACTCATCCAGCCACTATCACACCTTACAAATAAATATCATTGGCCAGAGGACCAGGTGCATTGGAAATGCAAACTCACCGTCACTATAGGAAATAACTCCAAGTACGCTGTCGGTTGCTGATGAGTTGACTGCATTTTCTTTTATTATTATTATTTTTTTAAATGCTTATTTATTTTTGAGGGAAAGAGAGCATGAGTGGGGGAGGGGCAGAGAGAGGGGGACAGAGGATCTGAAGCAGGCTCTGTGCTGACAGCATACAGCTGGAGTTCATGAACCATGAGTTCATGACCTGAGCCGAAGTCAGACGCTTACCCAACTGAGCCACCCAGGTGCCCCTACATTTTCTTTTTATGCAATTACATCATCACTAGTGAATTGTTTAGGCCTTCTGCTTTGCCTTGTCATTTCCACCCAAAATAAAAAACTTGGCCAAAAAGCAATCATTAGGTTTTTAAAAAATTGGTGTAGAACACACTTGCACATGATGAAAAACATTCATGCAACTGAATTGCAGGTGATGAAGAAAGCACCTGCAGATAAAAATTCTATGACTGTGAGGAGTCTGTAAGAAAAACCAAGCTGAACTACTGCTTTCACCTCTATGTTAAGCAGGAGGAGTGCCAGCAAGGACATTCAGCACAATATAGAAAAAACAATTTCCTCTTTCTAGCAGCATTTCTTTCTTACCCCTACTATTATCTATTAGCCCCCGGCAATGCTCTTTACCATGACTGGAGGTCACATCAAAGCAACACGTGTGGTAAGGGATGACAAAATTCATCATGATATACAACCCCTTTGAAAAGGTGTTAGGACATTCCCTCATTTGCTATAATTTGGTTACAGTAAAGGCAGCATGCTGGAAACCACGCTCGACTCCTACTATACCAACATTAAGGTAAATTTCCTTAGGAGATAGTGTCACAGGAAATGGAGGAACTCACCCCTTCCCTCCAGTGATTGGTGAAGAGGTAAAGATATTTTCAGAATATCATATTTCAGAAGGTTTAGCAGCATACAGTATCCACCACTTGCCAGTTGGGTGATCTTGAGCAAATTACTTAAACATATTAAGTTTCGACTCTCTCATCTGTGAAATAGGAGTGATGATTTTTTTCCTTATAAAGTTATATTGCAAATATATAGATATGTGTGTGTGTGTGTGTGTGTGTGTGTATGTATATATATAAAATAGCACAGAGGTGGACTAACAGAAAGAAAATCAGATTAAGCAAGTGTTTAGGGCATGAGCAAAATGGAATGAGAAGAATAATTAGGTAAAAGTATTTGTGTTTTCAAAAGAAAATTATTGAATTAATCATCTTGATTTCTAAAAGCTTATTTATCTCTTACACTGTAAAAATATGCTTTCTGACACTTTGTTGTTATCTTATTTTGAATTGCATATAGGAATGGCATCACAAACTTTGAAGGATATTCATCTTCCTATGGTTTCCTCCTTCCTCTCTGGCCTCCATTCAGGACCCCACCCAAACACATATACTAACCACTTCACTAAACTGGGCATGCTCAAATATTTTAATAAACTGGTGCTGATATACTTGGGAGCTAGCTTTAGATTTATAGTGAATTTTCCCTTTGAAAGAATTCAGAACTATTCATTCCTATGTCTGTCGTGTTTATTTTTCACATGTGTCCTTTCAGCTTATGATTTTCGATATTTTCAGTGCATCTATCATCAAGCTCATAGACCCTGATGACGAATGGGCTTTCCTAGTCTGTTAAGTAGGGGGGAAAACATTAAAAAAAATAGAAAATTAATCACAAATCCTTAGGTAGGAAATTTTTTTTTAATTTTTTTTTCAACGTTTATTTATTTTTGGGACAGAGAGAGACAGAGCATGAATGGGGGAGGGGCAGAGAGAGAGGGAGACACAGAATCGGAAACAGGCTCCAGGCTCTGAGCCATCAGCCCAGAGCCTGACGCGGGGCTTGAACTCACAGACCGCAAGATCATGACCTGGCTGAAGTCGGACGCTTAACCGACTGCGCCACCCAGGCGCCCCGGAAATTTTTAAAAATATAATGGGACTCGGGGCACCTGGGTGGCTCAGTCAGGTAAGGCTCAGGTCATGATCTCATGGTTCATGGGTTCAAGCCCCGCATTGGGCTCTGTGCTGATGCTGTGGAGCCTGCTTGGGATTCTCTCTCTCTCCCTCTCTCTCTGCCCTTCCTCTGCTCTCTCGCTCTCTCTCTCTCTCGAAATAAATACATAAACTTAAAAAAATAAAAAATATATAATGGGACTCACAGGTACTCCCCTTTTAGATATTCTGTCAACGCGGTCAAATTGATGTACAGCAAAGCACACCAGGTAGGTGCTCATAGGGACGGACTTCTTGAAAGTTGTTCTATTCCATTTATGGTCCAGTGACTCTTCTTTCTATTGAAAACAAAAGATAATCTTTTATTTATCAAAAGATCAGTCACAGACAAGACAAACAAATGATTCCTCCAAACCTGGAGTTTTAGTCAGAAGTCCTTTGTCAAAGCTTAGGGGTAAAACTTCCTCTTACCCATGAATGGTGATATTGAAAAAGACTAACGGAAATGGCACTTAATTTTTAGACCTGTGAAAGAGTGATTGAACTATACACTGTACGAGGTTTCTCAGGGAAAACACAACTTTGACTAGGATATAGGAATTCGTTTGTCTTTCTACATTAAATATACAATCCCAACCATGATATTTGAGGGGATAGCAGATCTGTCAATGAAGAAAAGGCTAGTGCCCAATGCCTCACACAAAGGAAGAACTAAGCAAATGTTTGTTCAGGGAGGGCAATTGCTGTACCAGGCAGAGCAGGATGTTGGGTTCTCTTTTCCATCTCCAATGCCTACATCAAAGACCCAAGGTATCATCACTAAAGTCACTGTCTTGATTATCACGGACAGAAGAATTTCATTACTGATGCCACTACTGACTCCCATCTGTCTGGTTTTCTGCCCATGCCGGCTTTGCCTTCCTCTTCCCCAATCACCAGGCCTAATATTCCATCCACATATACTTGCCCAATTCGTGCTACCCACTGTTTAAATATTTCCATGTGCCTTGTAGTCACACAGTAAGTCACCGCAGTGGGAAGCTTTCAAAGGGGCTTAAGTGAGGAAGGTTGGACTAGAATCGATGCCTCATTGACAAGCAAGCATGGGTGTGCAAGTGCTTGTAGAGAAGTATCTGAACGCCAGCAAAGTTACTCTAGTAACCACTACTAGTGAGAACTCCTAATGACCCAATATCCTTCTTCTTCCAGGACTATTGTCTGGAACTAGTAAGAGGTGATGAATATATTCTGCAAAATGAAAAGGTCCTCTGAGAGGTCTTAAGCAGAAGTTGGTAAGGTTTGCATCCTTTCTCCTCCCACCTGCCCTTCCCATCCCGACCAAACATTGAAAGGATCTTTTACCCTGGCCCAGCCTTTTGGGTCAGTGTGCCAGACTCTTTTAGTTTTGTCCTTTTCTCTTTCTTCTCCAGTCAAAGCTCAACTGCTCAGGTGCCTGACACCAGAATAAAACAAATTGATCAACTAATTCACATTGCAAGGCATGGATAGCTGACAATTTACTTTTGAACCCTCTTAAAGCTTTTGTTGGTTTTACTTTGTTCTTGCTTTTCTGAGGAATACTGGTCATTAAGAGGGATGAATTTCAATGATGACATTTCAGATAGTGGATCAGAACAATGGCAGATATAATTTAAGCAGGGTTTTTTTCTGGTATCAGGGAACAATTATATATAAGGATGAGACTGACCCTTTTACATGTCAATATATGTGCATTTATTCTATGTATAAGGTACAATAATCCCCAACCTTAGTTAGCTGCATTACTCTTTCTGTGGTTGAGGGGCAGTAATGGAGGAAAAAGTCTTATGCCAGTAATTACACAGACAGAACTTACTGGAGCCTACTTTTTTTTTTTTTTTTAACATTTCATGATCACTATTTGTTCACTAGAAAGTCTTTGGGCATGAGTTTCCCTGGAGTTGGCTTCTTTACTCCAATATTTAAGTGATGGTTTTCTGCAGTACGTCAATCTTAAACACTGGGCTTCTATTTATCTGAAAATCAAGAATAGGCACTGGGCCCAAGAATATTTTTAAGTCTCTAATTCCATGAGTTTGCCATTATTCTGTCATGACTAGGGGGTTGTTTCAGTTAAGCAGAGCCCAGCCGATGAGGGTCAACTGTATTCACTCTTGCTTGGAACCCAACCATGGCTTTTTGACTAGACTAGGATATGTCAGGTTAAAGACTTCTAGGACTCCAAGAAAAGAGATTGTCAAAATGAATTTTCAAGCCTCTAATGAACTATGAGGGCACATTTAATTTTAGAATTCATTGGGTTCTCTCATAGTAAATAAGATAATTTACCTGCTATTTTAAACAGACGATCTGCAGAAACAAAAAATTTTTTAAAGGACTTACCTCCACTGGCATATTTGAAATTGCCCTATATTCTTTGGGGTGGATGATGGATATCGTATAGGTTGCCTTTTTGTTGGGCTCATCAAAACAAGGGAAGGATTTCCTGGCATCTGTTGGTTCATGATCAGTGGCTGCTATGCTCCTTAGAAACAAACACACAAACAAAATACATGTCACCTCTTCTCACAGTCCCTGTGTTTCTATTCCTATAGAAAAAGTCAACTATGTAATCACAGCTGCATGTATTTATAACTACTATGTAATTATATTGCAGGCCTTCAAATGACCTTCTATCCAGAAAACTATCAAATAGTTGTCAAAGCCTTTCTTGGAATTTTTAGGTCAACAAATAAATGAAAATCTGGAAGTTTCCAGATTTAGATATTTTATATGAATAGTTTGATATTTTGGTGCCATAACTAAAAATCTGTGAACTGTAGATAAGCAAAAATAAATCCAATTATGAACTGTCACTTTTTCCACTCAAAAGCCATCAAGCAACAAGTAGATAAACAACAAAGCCAAACTCAAGGAGTTGTTTCTAATTGTCCTTCTGAGAGTGAACAGCTGTGTCCTGTCACAGAGCAGAGGAGTATCTTCCAGAGTCCCCAGCTCCTGTCCCTAATGGCACATTCTTTCTTATTTATGTTGCACCGGGGACAGACTCCAATTTCATTTCTATGCAAAGGCAGTGCTCTGAGTAATCTCCCAGGTGAAATAACCTTTGACCAGGTGGAAAACCTGCTTTTGAAAAAAGAGCATTTTGAAAAGCAGGAAAACCCACTTTTGAAAAGAGCATTTTTTTATGGCTCTAACTAGGCAAATGCCTTTGTAAATTAAAATGTTAATGTTTAATATTTCCATAATTTCAAAGTGGAAATAACTTTTTCTGAAAAACTGCTCAAAAAATCAATGAATATATACTTTTTAAAGGTAGTTATATCACAGTAAAATATTGCACACTTGCTCATTAGAAGAGTAAGCAAAGTAAAAAGCATAAAAGAAAGGGGGAGTACAGAAATGTTGACATATTTGTTAATAATTTGGCTAAGGAAAATATTTTGTCCTTCAGGCATATCATAAAGAATATGAAGCTAAAGTATTAGATCATTCATTCATCCAATATTTATCAAACCAGGGGCGCCTGGGTGGCGCAGTTGGTTAAGCGTCCGACTTCAGCCAGGTCACGATTTCGCGGTCCGTGAGTTCGAGCCCCGCGTCAGGCTCTGGGCTGATGGCTCAGAGCCTGGAGCCTGTTTCCGATTCTATGTCTACCTCTCTCTCTGCCCCTCCCCCGTTCATGCTCTGTCTCTCTCTGTCCCAAAAATAAATAAATGTTGAAAAAAAAATTAAAAAAAAATATTTATCAAACCCTTTCCTTCCACACTCCTTACCCACCCACCCCATCCCTCTCCCTGCCGTACACACACAAACACATTTGCCAGGCATTATTCTAGGTGCTGAGGGAACAACAAAGACTAAATAAGCACATAGGAGAGTGATAAGAGGTATACGGAAAATAAAACAGGAGAAGTGACAGAGAAAAACCTAGGAAAAGTTGTGGGCACCGTTAGGTAAAATAGTCAGGGACAATCTCTTGGAGTAGGTAATGGTTTACTGAGGTCTGAATGATGAGAAAAAGCCAGACAGGGGAAGCATAAGAAAATTGTATCCTAGCAGAGAGAACAGAAAAGTGCACAGGCTCTAGAGTGGAAAAGAACTTCATGGGGTTGAGGACCTGAATGGTGTCCAGTGTGGCTGAAAGGTGTCCGCTGAACTAGAGGGACTGGGGCCAAAGAAGTCTGACTGGTCAGCAGAGGCCATGCTAAGAGTCTGCATTTCATTTTGGCTTAAGGATGTATTATATACATTAATTTATCCAAAAGATAATATGCCATAGGTCAACATCCACGTATAAGAAATATTTTTTTAATTTCTTAAAAAAAAAAAAACCTCTCTAGATATAATAATTTCCTGTTAAAAACTCAGCCAAGAGGCGGCTGGATGGCTCAGTCAGTTAAGTGTCTGACTTTGGCTTAGGTCATGATCTCGCAGTCTGTGAGTTCGAGCCCCGCGTCGGGCTCTGTGCTGACAGCTCAGAGCCTGAAGCCTGTTTCAGATTCTGTGTCTCCCTCTCTCTGACCTTCCCCCGTTCATGCTCTGTCTCTCTCTGTCTCAAAAATAAATAAAAACATTAAAAAAAAAAAAACTCAGCCAAGAAAACTAATCTGTAAAAAGTAAAACCAGAAAAGTGGCTGTCTTTTGGGAGACTGTTGCCTGAGGGAGGGAACTTTCTTGGATGACTGAAAAAAATTTCTATCTTATTAGAGATATGGGTAACAAAGATGTGTGCATTTGTCAAAATTCATTGAACTGTGTCCATTAGATTTGTGTGTTTAGGGGCGCCTGGGTGGCGCAGTCGGTTAAACGTCCGACTTCAGCCAGGTCACGATCTCGCGGTCCGTGAGTTCGAGCCCCGCATCAGGCTCTGGGCTGATGGCTCAGAGCCTGGAGCCTGTTTCTGATTCTGTGTCTCCCTCTCTCTCTGCCCCTCCCCCGTCATGCACTGTCTCTCTCTGTCCCAAAAATGAATAAACGTTGAAAAAAAAAATTAAAAAAAAAAAAGATTTGTGTGTTTAACATATGAACATTTTCCCTAAAAATAATTCTAAGTAAATACTCAGTTCCAGTAAGTAAGTTTGTGTTTTCTAGTGGTATGTGTTAGCAATTCAGAAACAACATTCTCTGTGTTCTAATGGCTTGAGCAAATGAAAATAATTAAATAAATAAATAAATAAATAAATAAATAAATAAATAAATAAATAAATAAAAGAGAATAATGGAAAGCAAGTTTCTCACTGTTGGGGAAGAGAGTTATAAATCTGGAAAGGGGAAAGACTAGAATGTCTCTCCATATTAAATTATAATTACAGGTTTGGTGTAAATTCAATGATTTTTGTGTGTAGATATAGGTAGGTGGATATAAAAATACAAACTGAGTTCGCTCTGCTGAGCGGGAGTAGCAGCACTGACAAGCTTGGAGCAAATGAGCAAAGCTAGTTCCCAGATGATGAGTTCTAAATACCACTCCCCACTAAAAGGAACCAGGACTCCTTAGAGAAATGGCCAATTCCAGTGATGAGTCAGCAAGATGATCCTGGAACATCTTTGCTTTGCCCAAAAGTAAGGAAGTTCTCAAAGAACCAGGGGAACGAGTCAAAAGGAAACAGGGGCCCACTTGAGTGGACTACCATGGTCGAATCTGGGAGAATTAGAATGTCAAAATTAATAATGAAATTATAACCCATTGACTAAAATAAGAATCCATGAATCCTTACTCTGATATAGATACAGATATAGATATTTATGGGTGGTGAGGAGAAGGGAAAGTTGTGGGTTTTTTCCACACATAGATTGCCTATTAGTGATTTTAGGAGGAATGATGGCCTTAGAAAATCGTCAGTGGATGCCAAAACATATGGGTGACAGTCTGATGAGGAAAGGTGTATCTGAATGGTTTCAAAGAATCTCTGGAAATTACTTACAAAGAGATAAATTGTAACTTTACAGTGGAGGAAGTATTAGGTACCACCTTAAGCAAGTGGTCAATGACAGCATCACTAATAATGGTCAAACCAACGGAATCTGTCTCCTGATAGGATTTCCTGAGAGGGACACAGCACCACTTTTGTGAAATGCCTGACCCAAAAAAAAAAAAAAAAATGCTTAACCTGTATTTTTAAATCATGAGGAAAGTCAGATAAACTAAAACTGGGGGACATTCTCAAAATAACTGTACTCTCCAAAAATATCAAGGTTATGAAAGACAAAGAGAGGCTAAGGGACTGTTCCAGTTTGAAGGAATCTAACAAGGCATAACATTAAATGTAATGCATGCATTCAGACTGGATACAGGACTGAGAAAAATAGCTCAGAAGGACATTTTGGGTTAATTGATGAAGTTTGATTATGACTGTGGATTGGATAATCATATTATATCAATGTTAAATGTTCTGATTTTGATAACTGCACTGTAGTTATGTTAGAGAATGTCCCTTAAGAAATATATACTGAATGTTAAAATGTAAAGGGAAATAATGTATCAAAATACTCTAACGGGAAGGGGGGCATGAGTGGGGGGGGGTAGGACAAAATGTTAACATTGGTGAATCTGAGTAGAATGTTTCTAGGAGATCTTTGTACTATTGTAATTTTTCTGTAAGTTTGAAATTCGTTCAAAATAATAGTTATCCTAAAAAGCTTCAAGAATGTATTCTTCTTCAACAGAGGTAATTCCTGATTAGTTTTGTGATGATAATAGCTTAGTCAATTGAAGTTTCTAATACTGTTCAGACAGTAGAGAATTACAAACACATCAGGATATAAAGAAACCTGCACACTTTCCCAGGGTACTAAGGTTTTATAATCAGCTCCACCAAGCCCCAGCCCCATGTTTAGTCAGCTGCCTTTTCTTCTGAATTCTTCGGGCTTCTGATTTCTTCCAGAGGCAGAAGAAAAAGAAAAATCACTCTCTGCATGAATGTTTCAGTTTAGTCACACCTCAGAAATAAGCCAATTAACTAATTTGGGAATAGGAGTGGGTTGGGGGGGGGATGGGGTGGGGGGAGAGAGAGAGAAAAAGAAAGAAGGGGAGAGGGTACAGGGGCAGGGTGAGGAGGGAGGAGGGAGTGGGATTCCACTGCCCTAAGCAATAGCCATTGGTAGATTTTTTAAATGCTCTGTTTCAGTTTCTGCTCTGGGCAAGAGCACATACACCCCCTCCCCCCACCCCAAGCACCCACAGAGAGAACTTTCAGTTGTTCCTCACCTTCTCTCTTTAAAAGAGGCTGTGCTTGACTGTATGCAAAAAATCCTTCCCTAAATTAGGGTATCTCGGACTTGCCTTTGGAAATGGAACAGAACGGTGTTGATGGTGTCACTGGGTGCTGTGTTTGGTCTATCTTGGTGGCCCTATCAGTGAACGTTAATCACACCAAGTGTAGCTCAATTATAGTGACCTGTACTTACACTGATGTAAGGTAAAGTGACACTCAACAAGCAGAAGGGCTACAAAACGCGTATTGTTTTCTGGCTTATTCCCCATGATTTCATGGGGAAAACCCTCTTCTAAGAGTAAAAATTCCTAGATTCCCCTACTTCAGCCCTTTAAAGTGCGATCTTGTGCCAGTCACAAAACATACTGATTCTTAGTGTCCTGATCTATAAAGCCTGGTAACCAAAGCACATCTGTCCCCATCACAGGGTTATGTGGGGGTAATAAGGGATAGATCACGTGTAGTAATATATTTGAAATTCCCTTCATATTTACATAATGGGATTAGGATACACCTCACCCTATTTCCTTTAACTCTAGACGGCTAACTATGCTGTATGTTAATGCACTTTCCACAATGAACAGACTTCAAAGTTCATTCATTAAACAAGAGTATCTGTCCTGGAACAAAAGTACTTGGTATATAAATACTGTAGGCAACATAACAATATTTTTCAATGGTAACTTGTTATTTTTTCTCATGAACTCCTATAGAACTCAAAAGCCCCTATTTATATCTGCTAAATGTCATCCAGCGTTACTGAAGTTTTCTAAATATATGCAAATTTTAAACAAGGTATAGAAGATGCAAAACAATTTTAGGTCATACCTTCTTGGGGGAGGTTTTACTCGGTGATTAAAACCTCTTCTTTTTAGAATCAGTTGTGTTGTGCTGCAAATTAATGGGGAAAGCCTGGCCAAGTGCGCGATGTGTTCAGGAGTGACTCGTGAGCATGTCCTGAATAATTATAATGCCAGGCAAATGTGCTGAGCTAAACCATTTTTCCGTAGGGGCCTCTCTCTATGTCATGTTAATAAGTCACTTACTAGACCAGCACATTAAAAATACAATTCTGTGTAGCTTATTAATTCACAAAAGGGAAGAAATCCCTCTGACTTCTCAGAGTACATCAGATCAAGGTGACTTTAGAGAAAGCTGGAGGAAGAGGAGGTGAGATGCAAGTCACAGACCAGTTCACTCTGAATCTACTTAAAAAAAATTTTCCTTGATTACCTCATATATCATCTGGCATCTCCAATGAAGACTCTCAGGCTATGTTCAGCAATTTAGTAACTTAAACCAGCAAAATAAATGGCAAGATCTGTGTGAAAACCTTCAACAAAGGCCTTCTGATGGAGACGAGGCAGCCACAATTGCGAAGAGGCTGTGCAGACTAAGGAAAGGACTGCAGAATTAAATAGGGGAGCTGATTAGCGCCAAGACAACCCATCTAGATTATTCAGACTCCAACGTATTTTCATGGTGGTTTGAACGAACCAGTGTTTTTTAAATGTATCATGGTTTAGCTTTGCTTTCTTTTTTATTTATTTATTTAGTTTTGAGAGAGAGAGAGACAGGGAGAGAGAGAGAGTGAGCACACAAGTGAAGGAGAGGCAGAGAGAGAGAGAGAGAGAGAGAGAGACACACAGAATTTGAAGCAGGCTCCAGGCTCTGAGCCGTCAGAGCAAACACCGATGCAGGGCTCGAACTCGTGAACCGTGAGATCATGACCTGAGCCGAAGTCAGGTACTTAACCAACTGAGCCACCCCAGACACCGCACCAGTTAATTATTTAAATGTATTTTCCAGTTGCTTTTTTTCTACGTAGAAGACATTCAAGGTCAAGTAAAATTTGTTTCCTTGCTTCCAAAATAAAGGAAATTACCGTGCCTCCTGCAACAGGCAACAAGACCAAAAGTAGATACATTGTTTATTGATAATAGGTATACTGAGAGCTCAACATCAGTCTAAGAATATAATGAACAAACTTCAAGATTAAACCTACAAATGAGTACACATCTCCATGCACGTGCAAATATATCACACACACACACACACACACACACACACACACACACACTTAACTAGAACCATCTCACTGGTTTCTTTCTTTCTTTTTTTTTTTTTAATGTTTACTCACTTTTGAGAGATAGAGACAGAGCACGAGCAGGGGAGAGGCAGAGAGAGAGGGAGACACAGAATCCGAAACAGGCTCCAGGCTCTGAGCTGTCAGCACAGAGCCTGACGCGGGGCTCGAACTCATGAACCATGAGATCATGACCTGAGCCGAAGTCGGACACTCAACCGACTGAGCCACGCAGGCACCCCTCACTGGTTTCTGTTTTGCCATGTTTTCACATTAATTCCTAATCTTTCTTATAAGCCCTAACCTTGTGCTTCAGACCTATGTACCCAAATGCCTATTGGACATGTCTTCCTAGATGTCTGATAGGCATCTGACAACAAAGTCATGACCTTCGCCCCCAAACCAGGTTCTACCATTCTATTTCCAGTATCAGTTAAAGGTGTGAGCTATCACACCTGTGATATATTGTGACATATTGTACATATAACTAACTCACCTCTTTCTCACAGTCAAGCAGTCTTCAAAGCCCGACCATGTCACCTCCAAACGATTTTCTCCACTGTGTCCTCTTCTGTCTGTCCTGAAATCACTGTTCTACCTGATCCCCATCTTCTCTCTCCTGGATCACTGCAAGATCTCCCATGTGCCCCCACAGGGACTTAACTCTTTCCCTCACCGTCCACCTAAATAGCTGCTAGTTAATTTTTCCTACATGCCTGCCATTAGCTAGCCTTTCTTTCCCACGCCCACAATGAAATTTCCAGAGTTATCTCCAGCTCACCTCTTCATCTAAACCTCTCCTACAAGCTAATTTCTTTTCCTCACTCTGCTTTTCTCACTTGTGCCTTTGCTTTTTTATCTGCTTTTATGTTCTTGCTTGCCTCTGCCTTTTGACATCCCACCATTATATCAGAATTCAGCTTCAATCCTAGCAATGCTGTGAATACCCAGAAAACCCAAACTAGCCTCCATCTGTCCTTCTTGTAAATTCTAATGGTAATTCCTGCTAATTGCAATGATTCTCAGTCCTTGAAATATGAAGACTGCAGTCCTAAGTTAAAAAAATTTTTTTTACCAATTCCTCTTCCTTTTGAGGAGATGGGGAGAAAAGGAACCCAGAAAAAATGTCCGTCCTGACTGAGTGGGAAGACAGAGAGGTTACTGGTAGACGTTGGACTGCATAACGGGAAAAGGGCTCTGGCTACGCAGCATATCCCAGCATATGCCAGAGGACAATAGTCATGTGAGAGCCTACATAAAAATGCTTCTTTATATTCATTCAGTAATATCGAAGTACACTGTGTGCTAGACAGTGAACAAGAGAGGGACAGCCCTGCTCTCAGGGACCCACAGAAGATTTCACAGCCTCACACAGTTGGGAAACTGCATACTCCAGAGATTCATGGCAGTCTCTAGAGATTCATAATGTATGTTATTCTATAAAAGTCTCTCAGAAGTTCCATTATTAAAAAAAAAAAAAAGGAAACACATTTTTTTTTGTATTTAGTATTATTGCCCAAACTAATTTGGCCACAGAATCCCTCCCCTGATTTTGTTCTGGAAATATCTGTTAATATCCTGTTCAACTAGAACTCTGTGGAACAGCAAGCTGGGAAATGCTGTGTGAGAGTAGCTCAAACACCAAGAAGGAAATGCTGACCTTTAGAGAGAAGAAAACAGTATACACTTTGGAGACGAGAGTAGAAGGCAACTCTGTTGGGAACGGAACCACTGGAAATGCTTGCTACACAACACAGTGAGAGGGTGGCGGGTATTAGCGGTATGCACAGAAAAACATTCCAAAGGTTCTGACCCTTTTAAAAGTAGTTTCTTCCGATCACAAGGAACAGACCAGAAAGTAGGAAAAATGACTTTTAAGTTTCTCAAACTTTCTTCTCCTAAGCCTCACTATAGCTCTGTCCCCAGCAAGATGATATGGGTGGGTATTAATGCCAGGGAGCTCTAAACTGACTCTACCTTCTTCTCCAACTCTCCTCTTGCCTCCAAATCTGAGGGAAAGCAGCCCAGACAGTTGGTTCCTCTCTGTGACATTCAAGTTCAAGTCCTGGTTGTATATGCAGAAATCAGGAAATGTTGGTTGCTACTGAGCACACTCGTGTTGAGTTTGCGTTGTGGTGGCAACGATAATATCCCAATGATAATATGCAACAGCCAGTACTCAGTCCTGGAGTTTAATTTTACAATAAGACAGAAGAGGCAGAAAATACCATTGGACTGTATACTTAAAAAGCGTACTGCTATGATGGTATTTTAAATTGCATGTGCATCAAATATCACGCAGCTCGCTCTAGAATATGAAAGAAAGGTGCTGCTCCCAATGAACTCACTCCTGCGTCCTTATATGGACACTGTGGATGAGAACCCCTATAGGCCTGCATTGTCAAAATGTTATGTAGAGGCTGGAATAAAAAAATGTATGGACTTTCCGGGACGCCTGGGTGGCGCAGTCGGTTAAGCGTCCGACTTCAGCCAGGTCACGATCTCACGGTCCGTGAGTTCGAGCCCCACGTCGGGCTCTGGGCTGATGGCTCAGAGCCTGGAGCCTGTTTCCGATTCTGTGTCTCCCTCTCTCTCTGCCCCTCCCCCGTTCATGCTCTGTCTCTCTCTGTCCCAAAAATAAATAAAAACGTTGAAAAAAAATTAAAAAAAAAATGTATGGACTTTCCTCATACGCTTGAAATATTTCAAAGCAAGATAAACAAAAAGGGGTCCATTTAGCCTAACTAAGGCTCCTGAGTACGTGCCAGGACTGTTCCCAAACCATGTATGCAGTGAAGAACCGGCGGCATCCTGTGTAATGTGATAGCGTCAACTACTACTGATAAAAGCAGACAACCTTGGGCTCCCAATCCTCCACGAGAACCTGAGCCCCCCTATCTCGCCAATCTTGCTGTAACTTAGATCTGCTGAACAACAATCACAGACAGCTGAGTTTCAGAATAGCGGCTCCCGGGTGTATATATCTTACGGTAAAATTACCTGGCCAGTAAAACAATCCAGAGTTGAATGAATACTATATATGTTCGCACATAGTGCTTTTTTAAGCTTGTGAAATACATAACAGAAATTTATTAATGGAATCTTGTTCCATCTTTGTTGGCCTTCTGTCGTGCACAGAATTTTTATAATATTTTGCTGGCTTTACTCAGATGAAATCTCTATTGTTTTCTCAACCCAAGCAACAATTTTAACGTCTTAGCAACAATCACTTAAAAGTTTTGACTTGTTTTCACTTTAACTAATGAATTTTTAGAATCTCTTGAAAGTGAGTATTCTTCCAAATACTAGGCCTTTCCCCCCCAAATTGGAAAGTCTAAAAACTCATTTAATCACTAGCGAAGGTCAGAGAAATAGACACTGTTACTCATCATTTGTGGAAAGGAAATCTGGGACAGATCTTTCAAATTCAGTTTGGAGACACATGCACACACATGGACATGCCTTATATATATGCATATGTATGTATACATACACACCTGTATACATACATATGTACTTTGTAGTTTGGGCCAATTTCCTAGGAAGTTTCCTATAGAAATATTAGAAAGCGTTACACATATTTTTGTAAGGATGTTATTACATTTTTATGGGTATTTATTAAAAAAGGTAAAAAAGTAGGAGAAACGCCAATGCCCAAATTTAATGGAAAAGTTGATTATATTCATATAATCGATGATCATGTATCCATTAAACCATCTACAAATCACGTAAAGGGGGGATATATTCTAAAAGCTTGTTACATGATACTATGTACAACATAAGGCCATGTTTATCTGTGCTCAGAAAAAATACTAGAAGAATACCTACTTAAATATTAACAATGACTATACCTGAGTGAGAGCAATTTTCTCTGGTTCAAGTGTTCTGCAGTGAATGTGTGTCATTTATGAAATAAGCAAAATAAATGTTACAAGTTTCTCGATATATTTGTACTCTTTGACCCAGCAATTAATTCTATTTTATTGGATATCTCCTAACATAAGGAAATAAACAGATATATACTTAAAGGCTTACTTACAACTATGGTCTTTTCTGACTTGTTTATTGTAATACTGAAAGCAACTTAAATGTCCAGTATTAGGAAACAGGGGTTAAATAATAACGCACTATTATTAGTGCATTGCTAATATTTAATTTAGCGCATGCTGAGTCTTTAAAATCAGATTCTTGAAAATATAGAAGAATGAGAGGAAATGCTTATATGAAGTTAAAAAGGTATGTAGATACATAGACATAATAGGATTACAATTTGATTGCCTAAAAAATATTCATTAACATGTTACCAAAGTTACCACTGGATGTGAAAATTCTCTTTATTTTTTTTTATTTTCCATCTTTATAATTTTCCATGCTTTCATTATTTTTAATTTTTGTAAGGAGAAAAAAATGTCAGCCAAAAAGAAGCTTGTTTTATTACTAACGATATTAAGATATCGTATCTGAATGAGCGTGCTCCCCAAATATTTTCTCAAATTATCATTTCTGCTCAATTTACTAGTGTACCTCACAGTAAGACAGAGACACTTAAACATTTCATTTTAGTCCCTGGGTCTCTCTGACAAACAGAGGAATTTTGACCAAAAGGTTTACTTTGCTCCAATGGTTTCCAAGATGCTTAAAACAACATAGGGCAGGGATATTCAGCGGGCTGGCCCGGACTCACATTTGTGAATGGTGACACTTAATCATTTACTTGTCAAGAATCCATGTAAGCAAGGTCAAAGCAGTTTCAAGTTCAGTGATACCTCAGTACAGCTTTCCTTCCTGATGCAAGGGCCACACCCACAGAGTGAAGGGTTTTTTTTAATTCATTGAGAGAGTTTATGCCTTTAACATAGTTCTGGTAATAGCATCTGATTGATTGTCAAGGCAAGTAACCATCTTTGCTAAACACGGAAATGTACAAATACGTATATTAATTACTTAATATATTTTTATGTCTTTAATTACTTAATATATCTTTTATATTGCACTATATCATTTATGGAGCATTACCATTGCATACTGCGTGATGGACAATAAGCCCAAAGATTTATCCGTGTGCTGCCACTAATGGGTGGACTCAGTGAGTGTTTATTAAAAATTTATCAGTGAAACATGGTTCTGACCATTATAAAACAAAGACATAATCCTGCCTTCCTTCCTAGATACAAACACAGAGACAATTCCACGGATTCTACACACTCTTTCAACATCTTTTCTCCAAAAAAAATACTCAAGATTATAATTGACATTTACTGACTTTCACTCGAATTTCGTGTAATATATTTTTTAAAGTTCAGTTTAAAATCACTGTCCTACAGCCCAAGACTAATGGCAGTGAAATTTGCCAAACACGTGTATTTTAAAAATCTGAGGTAGTTTCTGCAGGTAGTGTAGTTTCTGCATTCTGACAGGTTGCAGTACATTATGATTTCTCCCGATGAAATAAAAGAGTTACACGGATTTTTTTGAACTCCGTGCAGCTCACTCAATACTTTCAAGTTTTAGGACAGGCTTTGAAAATACAGCAGGGCATGGGTTTTTGTCTCCCAGGCGAACAGGCAGAATTGAAACCAAGTTTAGAAAACAGTCAGACCAACGAAACAATTAAAAAGTGGAAAGTGAAAAGGAAAGGAAAAGAAATGAAAAACAAGTAGGCGAGCCGAGGGTAAAGGAAGCACAAGTTAATATTTACTTGATCCGTCCGTTCTCCACGTAAGTCGTTCTGTAAAACCCCACGAGCGAGCCGTTCAGCCAGCCGGCGAACTCCATGGTCAGGAGATAGACATCCTGGCCACTGCTGGGTGCAAGCTCCTCTCCCGCCTCCACCACCACGTACTCCTGCTTTTTGTACTCGAAGCACCGCCTGACTTGCACCTGCTCCCCCGAGGGCCTCCTCAGCTGCGGGAGCCGGGTGAGCCTGGTCTCCCGCAGGTGCAGCCACAGGTGCCGGGTGGGCGCGCTCACGTTGATGGAGATGGTCACGCTGCCTGTGTACGTGTCCTCCTCCAGCAGGGGCTTCACCTGCAGGTCGTAGTGCACTGGGTTGATGAAGTCCGGCAGCCTGAAGTTTTTCCAGTCTCCACTTTCATCTTCGCTGGCAGGGCAGACCCCCTGGTCCTGTGGCGGGCTCTCGGTGGAAGGAGAGTGGGAAGGAGCCGGAGCTGTGCCCTGCCCAGCGTCCCCGCTGGAGTGATTCGACCTGGTCAAGCCCACGGAAAGTCCTACTATTAATCCTACCCCCACCACCACCGCACAGATAATAGCCACATGTTTCGTTTTGATGCAGTATCTCTTGGAGGCCTCTTCCTCCGCAAAGTTCATTTTTGTTTCCGAAGTCAAATATTGCACATAAAAGGATGTTAAATTTAACTAACGAACGTCAGCTGACTTCCTTTTTAAATTGTTAGGAATTCCCTGGCTTGGCAGCCTGTGTTCCTTTTTCCCACACCCCTCTCTGACAGCCTTGCGTCTTTCCTCTCCCCTCACGTTCCCCACCGGCCACTGAAGGATGAAGGCGGAAACCAGGGGGTGGGATAAGGGCTCCAGAAGACAGGCTGAGCTGGAGGAAGAGGACTGCCGAGAAGACTGTCACAGCTCCCCTTATAAACGAGGCATCCCCACCCCACCCCTCCTGCTCAGGAGTGAGTTAAATATAAAGTAGGGCTTAGCTTATCAGGGAGCGGGAGGATGAGTCTTGCCAAAGCTCTGTCAGCAGCTTTCAGAGAGAGGGCGTATGGAAAAAGAAGTGTGCTTGCGATAGGAAAACTCAACCTTTGCTACTGGGTCTATGGCTTCTTCCTGTTGTGCTCACAGTCTCTCTCTCCTCACCAGAGGGCTTCTTGAATTTCAGCTCTTTAATCAGGTAGCTTGCCAAAGAAGCTGTTTTCTTTTCGGTTTTTTCCCCCCCCTCATGTTAGGAAAACATTCAGACTCTGCCTTTACCGGAGTCATATCCTGGGCTTGCATGTTCAAAGCGATACCTAAATTCAAGGACCACTTAGGTGCTCAGTAACTATTTGTTAAATTGCTGGGTTAACAAAGCATAGCCAAGTTGCCTGAAATCGGTTCAGTATAATGCTGGATAGAAGGAGGGAGGGGAACACAAAATCAGCCAAAGCAGTACTGCAGCTGAAAAGCATAACAAGAAGTAAGTAAAAAAAATAATAATAATAGTAAATAAAATAAAAAGGAAAGGATTGAAAGGACAGAATGACAAGGGAGATAAACTTGTTAAGTTAGATAGCTAAACTGGTGTAGATAAACTCCTCTCTGCAGTTTGCCTGTGAGATTGGCTTCATTAGACTTCAAAGTGTAGATCATGTTTAGAGCAGATTCCAGATGTGAAAGCTGGCTTGTTGGGAGTTCCATTATCTGTGCAAATCTATCGCCTCTGAATGATAAGGTCAAGATGGAAATCACAGCAGAGACCTGAATGTTTATGAGTAGCTAAGGTGTAGACCCCAAGCCACCTCTAATAATAACAATACAATAATAATTATCAAAAATTTGAGAGCTTTCTATGTGCCAAGCACTCTGCTAAGTACATTATCGAAGCTATTAGTGAAGTCTTCCGACAACTCTGTAAGGTTGGTACTATTTTGATGGCCATCTTAGAGATGGGAAAACTGACATTTAAAGAGGTTAAGGCACTTGCTCAAGGTCACACAATCAGTAAATAGCAGACTTGGAGCTTGTACCCAAGTTGTCTGAGTCCAAAGTCCATACATCTAACTACACTGTTCTTTTACTACCTTCTATTCTCTCAGAGCCTCCAGATGGTAAGATACATTGTAAATCTCCAGACAGGATATACTATTGAATAATTTCTACATTTAACTGGTGATGAACATTTTTAGTGAGGTAACTTTTGTGGGACTTGTGTTCCGTGGAACTCCCTGAGAAATGGTACTTTATACTGTTCCAAAGTACCAACTAAACAAAAGGGGGGGGGGAGACTTTAAAAGCAAGAGAGTCCATTTTGCTCTGTACATTTCTATTGTTTTCTTATAAAATAGTAGTAATGAAAATAGAATTAAAGGGAAGAGGGATATATTTTTCTAGATTACAAGTTCATCTTGTGTTTGTTAACTTCACATTCTGAAACAATTCTAGACTTTTTAAATCATAGTGTGTTTAATTTTGAAAAATCAAATCCCTGTGTTTTAGCCCTTAAGAGACCCCCTTTTTATTGGAAAGATCACCTGACATTTCATTAGATGAAAGGGAAAATGTGGATCATATTTATCTCAACATAATGACTAAAATTAAAAGTATTTGGAAGAATGTACATAAAATTGTGTTAAACTGGAAGCATTTCTAAAACGTCTCAGCTGAGGCAAACACACCTGAAGCTCTTAAATTCAACCTCATCTAGAAAGACAGCAATGTTACCACCAGGCCCTATGCTTGTGGCTAGATTGAACAAAGTAGATAATAGACTTTTGGGATAAAGTGAATTTAAGGGGGATTAAGAATGGTCAACTGCTGGGGCACCTGGGTGGCTCGGTCGGTTGAGCGTCCGACTTTGGCTCAGGTCATGGTCTCGCAGTCTGTGAGTTCGAGCCCCGCGTCGGGCTCTGTGCTGACAGCTCAGAGCCTGGAGCCTGTTTCAGATTCTGTGTCTTCCTCTCTCTCTGCCCCTCCCCCACTCATGCCCTGTCTCTCTCTCTCTCTGTCAAAAATAAATGAACATTAAAAAAAAAAGAATGGTCAACTGATATAAAACTCTCCCCCGTTCTGCCCAAAATTCCGCCACATGGGACCCATTATTTAAATGTAGTATTTTTGATAGAGGAAATGAAATACCTTAAACCCATGTATGTAGTGTGTATGCATACCCACACACATCCATTTGTGTAAATTTTGAGTCTCAGCCCCAGTTCTTACCACAGCATCTTGGTATCAACCCGTAAGGGCTGCCTAGACCCCGTTCACGGCACTGCATCTTATCAGTATCACATGTTAGAGGGTTGCCTGATGTTGTAGATGTAAAACATCCAGCCAGCTACGTGGGGATAGCAGAGCCAGCATGTGCACTGAACACATCTAGGAACAAATTATTAGGGGTTACTAAATACAAAGCCCCTAGCTCTCATAATTTGATGACACTGCACTTCATTGCAGTAGCAGTTGCTATCCTTCCTCTCCTTGACACTGAAGTATCGAGTCTGTGGCAGGAGGCTCTTGATCTTGAAAGCCAAATCTAATCCACAGCAACGGTCAAGGGCAGCCACTGATGGAGGAGAGAGAGAGACAAAGAGAATCTATTCCTACAAGGAGACCAATCAACCATCATAGGCACTCACCTAGATTAAACAGTTTATACTGATGAATCTTGTGTTGACAAATCTGCATTAGACATAGGTAACTTGAAAAGGCTACCTCTGGTCAGTTTCCACTTAGCAGATTCAAGCCAGTGGAGTGAATGCAAAGCCATTCATTATGGATCGTAGACCACACTCCCCCTGCCCATACCTTTTGACAATGTGTGTTATCATTTTGTACCCAGGGAAGTAAGTCCAATATCTGTCCCCTATAGAGCATAAGTGTTCATTGTTTGCTTATCGAATAAACAAATAGATAAATAGAATGGAGGGTAGAGAACACCAAGGATCCAGAATGGGAAGCGTTCATGGACATAATATGCCAGAAATGTTGAGATAAAATAAACTCAGTTCAAATTTCAAGAACGGTCAGAAAGAAATTCCCTAGAGGTGAGGACATGGAAATCATACCTGGTCTTGAGTAGGTAAGGGACTTCCTGGCTAATTCCTTTCCAGAGCAGGTAGATTGATGCAAGAGACCCACTATAATACTGAATAGACAATGTGTACCTCCCTTTTACACTTGGAGCTTTAATTTAAAGATTTTTGTTAGGTCCCAGGAATTACATGTACTCCAGAGACTACTGGCACTTGTATGGACATAGGATGCTGCCAACTCACCAGAGAACTAGGAACAACTCCAAAAATGTCAGTAATTAATACAACAGTGTGACTATTTGTCTAGCTCTTTACTCCTATTAGTTGATCAGAGCTGAACTCCATGGTTTAGCAGAATAACAGGCAATAATGACAAGCTAGAGTCATGACGGAGGAAGCAGAATCTGCAAGTCGGGCTGTATAACATAGGGAACAGGGAGGAGGGGAACCCATTGGTCTTCACCTTGCCACAGGGTCACTCTTATCAGGCATGGCAATTCTATAAACCCATGGTCAATCCAGGCATTTCCAAACGGTAAAGGTTTCACTAGAGTCGAAAAAGGAGAGTGACATTGCATATGACTTAGCTGATCGGGAAGGCTAAACCCACACTGGTGATGTTCACTGTGACCTTGGTCAGTGATATTTTATTTCCTATTCTTCATATTTCATTTGGCCTCAGCAAAAGTTATAAGGGGTTCAATTGGTTTTCAGATTAAGTGCTCTCAACTATCTTTTTCCAACAGCTGAAAATAGCTGCACATATCAGGACAGAAAATGTTCAGCATGCCACACCGAACTTGGGTTGGCCGGTCATAATGAATTTGTCCAATGACTGGCACAGTATGGAGAACTACACTGCAGTGAAGATGAGGAAGAGGAGAGTGAAAAAGACGGTCAAGAGGCAAGGAAGAAGAGAGGGAGAGAGGAAGAAGGATGTTTCAAAGATAATGATGAGAAGAAACCTCCAACACGTATCCAAATGTAATTCAATATAAATATTGAATTTATTCAATTTATTTGATATTTTAATAATTTTTAAAAATTTTATTTTAATAATTTTAAATAAATTTTTTTTCAACATTTATTTATTTTTGGGACAGAGAGAGACAGAGCATGAATGGGGGAGGGGCAGAGAGAGAAGGAGACACAGAATCGGAAACAGGCTCCAGGCTCCGAGCCATCAGCCCAGAGCCCGACGCGGGGCTCGAACTCACGGACCGCGAGATCGTGACCTGGCTGAAGTCGGACGCTTAACCCACTGCGCCACCCAGGTGCCCCTAAATAAATTTTTATATTTTAAATATTTAAATATTTTTAATTAATTATATTTAATTAAATATATTTAATTAAATATATTTAAATTTTTAAATATTAAATTTTAAAAATTTTTAAATTTAAAATATTTAAATAATTTTAATAATTATCAATTTATGCAATATAAATATTGAATTGAATTCAATATAAATCCAAATGTAATTCAATATAAGATAAAAGTCAATGAAACAACAGGCTTGTGTCGTCTCTATTCCGTATTGTTTCCGGACTGATTCTGAATGGCCTTCTGCAGGTTTTTCTGGGATACACAGATCGTGTTCATGAAGTCCCCACCCACGTGACCCAGGGGCACCAGGGTTTCGTGAGTCACAAGCAACAATCTTTGTGTTTCTTTTACTCGTTTGGATCGCCCCGGAAAAAATCAGTTCGCTTTACCCACCTCTCAAAAAGTGTCTGCAGGCCACTATTCAGTCATTCAACAAATATATATTGACTCAATAAATATTTAAAAATTTTTTCATTTTTATTTATTTATGTATTTATTATTATTTTAGAGAGAGAGAGAGAGAGCATGTGAGTGGGGGAGAGAAGCAGAGGGAGAGAGAGAATCTTAAGCAGTCTCCACACTCAGTCCACACTGGGCTCAATCCCATTAAACCAGGATCATGACCTGAGCTGAAATCAGGAGTTGGACGCTCAACTGACTGAGCCACCCGGGCACCCCAATAAATATTTAATTTTTAACAAAAATTTACTGGACAAGGAATTCTAGAATAAACTTTAAAAGATCGACTTTTTTTTTTTTAATTGTTATTCTTGAGAGAGAGAGAGACAGACAGAGCACGAGCAGGGGGCAGGGGCAGAGATAGAGGGAGACACAGAATCCCAAGCAGGTCCCAGGCTCTTTGCTGTCAGCATAGAGCCCAACACGGGGCTTGAACTCACGGACCAGGAGATCATGACCTGAGCTGAAGTCAGAGGCTTAACTGGCTGACCCACCCAGGTACCCCAAAATATGGACATTTAAAAAAATTTTTAGTATATACTTCTAAAGGCATGTGATGGGCGCCTGGGTGGCGCAGTCGGTTAAGCGTCAGACTTCAGCCAGGTCACGATCTTGCGGTCTGTGAGTTCGAGCCCCGCGTCGGGCTCTGGGCTGATGGCTCAGAGCCTGGAGCCTGTTTCCGATTCTGTGTCTCCCTCTCTCTCTGCCCCTCCCCCGTTCATGCTTTGTCTCTCTCTGTCCCAAAAATAAATAAAAAACGTTGACAAAAAAAAATTTTTTTAAAAAATAAAGGCATGTGTTTACACCCCTGCTTTGTTCTTAGAATGTAGAGATTTTGAAAATATTCAGAAAAGCAAAGAAAATAAACCAAAAGGATTTATTATTTCTGTAATTTTAAACTACTTTTATATTGGGTTCCCTAATGTGCAGTAATACACTGGGCGACTGTGGTAGGATAGAGAAGCAACGAAAGAAAAATAATAGTGATAATATAGGCTAGATTTCTGTTGTTCTAAGAATTTCAAAATTATCTTTATAAATTTTCTCAGTGCACTAAGCAATGGCTGTATATTCTGAGTGTTAAAACCTCCTAGAGTTCTTAATTCACTCAACATTCCCTTCCAGTCTTTGTAGTGTCAAAATTCTTGGCAATATTTTCTCTGTCCCTTCTTTCCTATCTGCAGAAGTCTGCAAAAAATCATGTTAATGTAGGGAAAACATCTCACCCAATGTTCTTTCAGTCTATAAGAGGGCCAAGTGAATTATACTAGCAATGATGATTTGGGAGCCTGTTTCCCAGAAAAATCCTAGTAGATCCATTCTTCATCTTCAGGAATATCACTCATTTCTTTCAGAGGAAAGGACTATAATTTTCCAATTTTTATTTATTAACACTGGTTTGAAGATCTCTTTATTAATTACCACATTAATTTTATCAAATAAAGTTGTCCTTAATTGTTTCCTTTGGGAGTAAAGACTTGAGCTGCATTAAAATGATCAAAGTCATCCTTGGGGGAACAGGGATGTTGTTTCTCCTGTTGGTGCTCTCTTTTCTTAGCATGTCTTCTGGTTTTTGTTTATCACTCTTTGCAGTACGCTTTTGTCTTAAGCATTACTCTTGCTCACAAGAGTTATTCAAGCATTACTCTGGCTCACTGGCCAGAAATAGTCACATGATTCCCTTTAAAAGCCAAGAGGCTGGGACAGGCAGGCAGCCAACAACCCTACCCTTCAGGAGAGGGGGGTGCATCTTTGGGGGTCAGCTAGCCATGTCTGCCCTATGCTGTCCTCCCCTCATTGTAGGATTTATTTTGCTGCAGTATATTTCACTGCGGTAACTCAGAAGAAGAAAAAAGGCCATCCATAGATGAAAAATACTGTGCCAATTGCTGTCAACATTTTTATAAAGACCTGAAGGCCATAGCCAAGGCAAGGTGCCTTCTCTCTTCACCTTCTTATAAAGATTATTCAGCTGCATGCTGATAGTTTATGCTTATTTTTCATCATCACTGTTCTGTATGTCTATTTCAACTTGATTGTTTTCTGAACAGACTTGTACTGGGAGGGGAATATATTTTTATTTTGCTTTCCAAAGGTCATTTTATTTGCACTTCAGACTAATGTAGAAACAAATGTAAGTAAATGTAATTGCATTCAAGTGGAAGGAAAGAAGAAGAGAATGGAATGACCCGGAACCAACCTTCATGGTACATACTTGGGACCAGATGTCTTTTATTTGCTGTCTTTTTAATGAATCCAGCAGTTCTGTGAGTTAGTTATTATGAGCCCCAGCTGCTACTTACCACACCGTGCTGCCTCCAAATGTAACAGAAAGAATTTAATACTATTTGTGGGTTAGTCCAGACTCCTCCATGAATAATTTTGTATTTTGGTTACATTGAGACTGTGTAGATCTTGCAACCAGCCTGGGCAACAAATCACAATATTGTTTCTAAGAAGCAATGTACTACAAGGTCCAATATATAAGGTATGCTTATTTATCTGGTCTTCCAACCTATCAGGTCATCGGGAGTGCCCCTTCCTGAACATGTGGGGTGGCTCTTGCATTACTTTGTGTCCTCTAATGCCCTGAGGGTGCTTCTCCTGCCCTGGGGTGCTGAGAAATTGGTTTGATGATCTACGTAGTATAGGTACTGTCTAGCTTATTAGTTAAATGATGAGAAATATTAACCTAGTGAAAGAACAAAAAATAAACATGAGAGGTGTGCCACCCTAATGCTGTTTAATGCAAACTATTTGTTATTCTATGTTTCAAATAAGTCATGGATTTGAGAAGCTGAGTGAGTTATCATCTCAGAAGATTTTAATGAAGCTGTTTCATTTTCCTGATGATGGATGGATCCTGTGTCTGAATTCCAGCATGACAGACATGAAGTAACTATACCCGGATCCATATCCAGAAAGTCAGCCATGTGACTTTCCCGAGGTAACCCTGGCTATCAGTTCAAGTCCCCATCCAATCTGTGATTTCAGTCATAACATTTAACATTCCATCCTGCATCTCTCTGAAGGGCAGCATTGCTCATTTGTCCTAAGCGCTTATAAAACTATTTGCATGATGAGTGTGCGTTGTTCAGTATAGAAACCCCAATTCGTTTTGTTGCTTTCCTTTAGCAACTGAAACTCAAGACTGCCAACCCTAAAGCAACAGTGTCCGTACATGGCAATAAGACCCGTGGAGATTTAGCTAACAATTTTATCAAGTTGACTGTTGTGGATATTCAAAGCTGATAATAAGGACAAAGTTACATTTGAGATCTAAGGTAATTGTGGCTTATTGGCAGTGACTGGCTAATTGCTCATAAAGCACATTTCCCTTTCCTTCTGGGTTCACAGTGGCGCCAACACTTTTAAGCCTTCTTTGCTGTGGAAATGGAATGCCATGTTAGCTAATAGAATGTGGAAAGGAATGATCATTTTCTCTTCAGACCTGGTCCTTGAACACCACCTGTGTGACCCCACACTCTCTCTTCCTTGGCCTGCCAGCTAAATGTTGACACCCAGGGAAATCTGAAGCCATATATTGAAAATGGAAGAGGCACAAGATGGAAAGAATCTCGACTTCCCAACGATCACATACCCCTTCCCAACTCCATACTACCAATGGACCCTCCTACGAATAAGAAGTTAAATTCTATTTATTAAGCTATCAAAAGTTGAAGGACATATCCTCCAGCATGATTTTAACTAGTATTCTTTACCATACATAATCATTTTAATTGCTGAATTTTTACTTCAGGCTGGTAGTTGTCAACCATGAACCATTTTGCCCTCCCCTCAGGGCACATCTGGCAATATCTGGCAACATCTTTGATTGCCAAGACTCAGGGAG
Organism: Felis catus; assembly: GCF_018350175.1. Classification (NCBI taxonomy): domain Eukaryota; kingdom Metazoa; phylum Chordata; class Mammalia; order Carnivora; family Felidae; genus Felis; species Felis catus. The sequence continues at coordinate 112,625,387 of NC_058371.1, forward strand.
GGAAAGTGAGGGGGTTTCTATTAGCATCTAGGGGGTAGAGGCCTTGGATGCTGCTAAACAGCCAACAAAGCACAGGACAGCCTCCTCGTGCATTAGCCAGTCCGACTGTCAATGGTGCTGGGGTTTGGCACCTGCTTTATACTATATCTATACGCCAAACATAAATATAATTAAATATTTTATTAACTTCATTATATGCCTTATTCAGTATTCCTCTCATGCTGTTTTGATTCGTTTCTGTTCTTGTGTTCATTCTGTGATACACTGATAGCTTTGTCGACTAAATGTCATTTGTGCAAAGCTTTAGAATCTATTTGTCTCTCCACCGTCATAGCCTCCTCACCCAGTCCTCCCTCCCTCTACACTATACTATTTTCACCACCAATGTTTATTGCCATGTCTCCAGCAAGCCTCACAATACCTGGCATAGAGTAGGCGTTTATTAAATGTTTGGTGAATGAAGACTGAAGGCGTATAAATAAAAGCACCGGAGGAAAAAAGAATGAACCATTCCTTGCCCTCAACCCTTCTCTCCCTCAGCATCAATGACACTACATTGCTTTGGTTTTTGTCTCCCTATTCTGTCTTCTTAAGGTTCTCTCCTCTTTTCCCCTAAATGTAGTTCTTCCACAAGTCACACATTTTTCTTTCTTTCTCTTCCCCCTTGTATTATTCAGTCACCACATCTGTTCAGAAAACTCCCAAATTTCATCGCCAGTCCCAATTTTCTCCTGAGATTCAAGGTCAAAGCTATGCCAGTCTGTGTGCACGTGGGTATCCCACCATCACCTGTAATAATTTGTCTAAAGCTAAGTATCATCACTCGCCACAACAACATTGTACCTCCTCCTTCCTTTCCGTGTTTGATTGGTTTATGAGAATGACAATTCTTTATTGGTATTAGCCAAGACTCTTCCCTCCCCCTCACATTCTGCTGAATGGATTGTAGCTGCCCGACAGCCTCAGCTTCTCTTTCCTGCCTCCCTGCATTCGGCAGAGCTTGTCTTGTGTGGCTTCAACTTGCCATTTTCTTGTTCAGATTTTAAAAGTCCAGAGCAGCACTGATTAATAGAAGGCATGATGTGAGCCACAGATGTAGCTCTCCATTTTCTAGTGGCCACCTTAAAAAATGAAAAAGAAACCAGCGACACGAACTTTAGTAATATATCGAATTCACGCAATAGGTCCCAAGCATTATCATTTCATGTACTCAAAATTTAAAACTGAACTCAATATAAAAAAACGAAGGACCCATTTTACATTTTCTTCACGCTATCAAACTCCAGTGTATTTTAGGTTGGCAACACACCTTAATTTGGACTAGCCACATCTGGGGGCTCTGTACGTACACGTAGCTAATGGCTACTCCAGTGGACAGCACAGCTCTAGAACTTCAGGATTGTATCTCTTGCCGTTTTGGGTTCATAGTATCAGGTACAATGTCTGGCACATGTGTTCAACTAAAGAAACTAATTTTACTTTCCTGGAAATTGCTTTTCTTTACTCTAAAGTGCTGTGGAATGAGTACAGCGCCGTCTTTTTAAAAATTTTTTACATTTCACTTTAAATTTTTTAAATGTTGTCCATTCCCTCCCAATCTTCTCTCCCACATTCCCCCACCCTGCCCAACCTGGGCTCTCTTTTGGGCATCATTTAACATTACTCCTTCCCTAGGAGATTGTTTCTTACAACGTGGGTCACAGGGCAGAACATAACGAATGTACCTTATTAAGCCTTTATTGAAGACATCTGACAGGCAGATACACATGCAGATAGAGTGAATGTTTCACACTTTAAATCTGATTTTTCTTTTGTATTAAAGAAAAGCTTTATGAAATGTTTCTGTGTAAAATTTCTTTTTTCCTTTCTCGATCCCACACAATACAAAATTACACAGCAGCCGGAGTAATGTTTTTAAAAGGCAAGTACTCGGGGCGCCTGGGTGGCTCAGTCGGTTAAGCGTCCGACTTCAGCTCAGGTCACGATCTCGCGGTCCGTGAGTTCGAGCCCCGCGTCGGGCTCTGGGCTGACGGCTCAGAGCCTGGAGCCTGTTTCCGATTCTGTGTCTCCCTCTCTCTCTGCGCCTCCCCGGTTCATGCTCTCTCTCTCTCTCTCTCTCTGTCTCTCTCTCTCTCTCTCTCTCAAAAATAAATAAACATTAAAAAAAAAATTAAAAGGCAAGTACTATTACTTCTTCCTTAAAACTCTCAATGAATTCCCAATGCAATTGAAACAACGCTGAAACTCTTTTTCCATAGCCCGCAAGTACCACAAGTTGTCTTTTCATCCCCTGGGGTTCCATCGTCTAGAGCTCTCTTTCTGTTCCTTTTTTTTTTTTTTAAGTTTATATATTTATTTTTAGGGGGGGGGGGCGAACCGGGGAAGGGCAGAAAGAGAGGGAGACACAAAATCGGACGCAGCCTCCAGGCTCTGAGCTGTCAGCACAGAACGCAGAGCCCAAGCAAGCGAGGCTCAAACCCAGGAACTGGGAGATCAGGACCTGAGCGGAAGTCGAAGTCGGAGGCTTAACCGAGGAGCCACCCAGGCGCCCCAGGGCTTTCTTTCTGTTTCTGTTTCCTGAGCACTCCAGAGTCCCATTTCTGGGCTATTTCTTTAAAACGCATTTCCCCAACACCTTTGCAAGTCTGCCTCCTTCTTGCCACTCATGCGTCATCTCAAACGGCACTTGCGCAGAGGCACTTTGCTGATTACCTTAGTGTCATTATTCCTGCCCTTCTCCCTCCTTCCTCGCACTTTCTATCCCATTATGCTGTTTCCTAGATTCCACAACCTTCTCTGGACCTGGAGCTGTTCCGCTTAATTATTCATTCATGTGTATTGTCTGTCTCCCCAACTAGAATGTAAGCTCCACCAAGCGGGGACTTTTCCTTGTATCCCCATTGCTAGAAGTGTGCCAGGTACACAGAAGGCACAAAATAAATATCTCTTGTTTGGGGATCTAAACAAAAATTGGCTTTGAACAATGCACAGTACCTGTGCCTTGTTTTCTCCCTCAAATGGTCACAAGATCGACTCCACATAACATAGGAGCGCACCTTCCATCTCTACATAGAGAAAGCCTTTTCTCCCGGTTTCCTCAGCTTCTCACCGTCACCATTCTCAAACTGTCGGCACCTTGCCAGGTAGCCACCAAAAGGGCAATTATCCTGATTCCACTTTCCCTTTCTGCCTTTCACCAAGTTCCTTGAGAGACTTCCTTATTAGTTTCTATAATGGAGTATCAACTTGAATCAATGAATCTCAGTGTTGTCCTTTGGTCTACAAAGGTGAAATCATGGTGCTATCTTCGTAGGGCTTGGGTTTGTGGTTGAATTGCCACTTATCTGTCACACCCATGCCCTAAACTTGAATCAGAGCCCTTGTCTGCAAAGCTGGTGTGAGTCTGTTTTAGGCCTTAGGTCAAAATGGAAATTATGAGCCTGGTTTCATTAGCATCAGAGCCTACCCATTTTTTTTTTCTAGTTTGTCCTAAAACTTTATCCAACCATAACTTATTTAAAAATAAAGGCGAATATGTTTTTCATAAGAATATGGCAACTTAGGCTGCAAAGCAATTTTAGGTATAATCTCACTTACCGATAAGGAAACTAAAATCAAGGTGAGATTTAGTAACCTTCCAAAGGTCACTAAGCCGGATGAGGAAAGAGCCACATTTAGACATCCAGCCCAAGGTTCTTCCCACTACATTTAATAAAATTCCATGTTTATTATTATAAGATTAACCATTTTGCAATATTTAATAATTTCTTCTCTGTCACAGTACCTGGCACATAGAAGGTTATTGATAAATTTGGCAATACATGAATGAACAGTTAACATGAAGGCTTAAAAACATTTTTGTGTTTACGAATTGGCTTCAAATAAATATTGTTAAAATGTCCATACTACCCAAAGCAATCTCCACATTCAATTCAATCCCAATCAAATTGCACCAGCAGTCTTCTCGAAGCTATAACAAGCAATCCTAAAATTTGTATGGAACCACAAAAGACCCCGAATAGCCAAAGTAATATTGAAAAGAAAACCAAGGCAGGGGGCATCACAATCCCAGACTTTAGTCTCTACTACAAAGCTGTAATCATCAAGAAAGCATGGTATTGGCACAAAGACAGACACACAGACCAATGGAATAGAATAGAGTCTCCAGAATTGGACCCGCAAATGTATGGCCAACTAATCTTTGACAATGCAGGAAAGAAAATCCAATGGAAAGAAGACAGTCTCTTTAACAAATGGTGCTGGAAGAAATGGACAGAAACGTGCAGAAGAATGAAACTAGACCACTTTCTTACACCATTCACAGAAATAAACTCAAAACAGATGAAGGACCTGAATGTGAGACAGGAAACCATCAAAACCCTAGAAGAGAAAACGGGAAAAAACCTCTCTGACCTCAGCCGCAGCAACTTCTTACTTGACACATCTCCAAAGGCAAGGGAATTAAAAGCAAAAATGAACTATTGGGACCTCATCAAGATAAAAAGCTTCTGCACTGCAAAGGAAACAATCAACAAAACTAAAAGGCAACCAACAGAATGGGAAAAGATATTTGCAAATGATATATCAGATAAAGGGCTGGTATCCAAAATCTATAAAGAACTCACCAAACTCCACACCTGAAAAACAAATAATCCAGTGAAAAAATGGGCAGAAAACATGAATAGACACTTTTCTAAAGAAGACATCCAGATGGCCAACAGGCACATGAAAAGATGCTCAACATCGCTCCTCATCAGGGAAATACAAATCAAAACCACACTGAGATACCACCTCACACCAGTGAGAGTGCCTAAAATGAACAAATCAGGAGGCTATCGATGCTGGCGAGGATGTGGAAAAATGGGAACCCTCTTGCACTGTTGGTGGGAATGTAAACTGGTGCAGCCACTCTGGAAAACAGTGTGGAGGTTCCTCAAAAAATTAAATATAGATCTACCCTATGACCCAACAATAGCACTGCTAGGAATTTACCCAAGGGATACAGGAGTGCTGATGCATAGGGGCACTTGTCCCCCAATGTTTATAGCAGCACTTTCAACAATAGCCAAATTATGGAAAGAGCCTAAATGTCCATCAACTGACAAATGGATAAAGATGTGGTTTACATATACAGTGGAATACTACTTGGCAATGAGAAAGAATGAAATCTGGACATTTGCAGCAACGTGGATGGAACTGGAGGGTATTATGCTAAGTGAAATAATTCAGGCAGAGAAAGACAGATACCATATGTTTTCACTCATATGTGGATCCTGAGAAACTTAACAGAAGACCATGGGGGAGGGAAAGGGGGAAAAAAGTTACAGAGAGGGAGGGAGGCAAACCATAACAGACTCTTGGATACTGAGAACAAACTGAGGGTTGATGGGGAGTGGGGGAGAGGGGAAAGTGGGTGTTGGGTATTGAGGAGGGCATCTATTGGGATGAGCACTGGGAGTTGTATGGAAACCAATGTGACAATAAATTATATTTAATTTAAAAAAAAAGGAATTGGCTTCAGTTTGGAATAGTGGTTATAATGTCTTGGTGCTTTTCATTTATCTGCATTACTGCATTCCTTTAGCAGTAAAGCATAAGTTGACTGTTACACACAACAATTTAAACAATATTAACTTATATGATTATCTGGCTCTCACATGCTTCATTTTGCAATCACTTCTGCCTGATGAACACCCTATGTGATGTGTCTCCATCTTAATATTCATAATGGAACATATAAAAATCCACTTCTGATGTGAACAGTAATGTTACTTCATTTACTTACTGGTACTTAGTTCTAAAAGGGGAATAAATTACAATGGGATTGCCAGATTTAATTATCAATACTTACTTTTCACATAGAAATGGTTTTAAAATATTCAGGCACTGGAATAATAGAAACAAAGATTTGGCATTATATCTTTGAATGCTCTCTTCCCGTACTCACGGTATTTGAAAATTTACATGATAAATGTGAGAAAAAATTTTAAGTTGACATTAAATGTTGGATGTTGTAGGAAGTGGGAAATAAAATAAAGACTTCCTGAAATTTCAATCTGAAGAGTAATTATAATGGTGACGATAACTCTATGGAATAAAATGCCAATCTTTGTCTGAGATGTTTTGAAGCTTATGCTCTAAATTTTTAATGACACAGTCGAGCCAACTCCAGAAACGGTCTCATAATCTGATCACTTACAAGCCCTGCAGTGGGTGAGCGCCTCCGTCCTGCTCCAATTGGAATACCCACCCCGCACTCCTCACCAGCTGTGCGCGCCCTTGTCCAACTTGCCCCAATTTGCCTTTGCACACAGCATTGTCCTTTCCTTCCCCATGGGCTTAATTGTCTTTATTTCTTCAATTCCATGTGTCTTCATTTTCTCTAGCTCTATTAAAATTCCTCTTGGTACGTGCAGAACATTTTTGCTCTTCTGTGTCCGGGGTGGGGGAGGGGAGGAGTGAGCAGCATCCTCTCTCCGCTTCACTGGCAAGCAGTCCCGCGTTCAGCAGTTTTCCAAGCATCCAGACTAGAAGATACTTCCACAGACAGCAGAAAAATGATGCTACCAGTCTGGCCTGAACATACACAGCAGTTCTGGAACAGCTTTGGGTCTTGTCTGTCAGTCGTGTTCACTGACTCGGGTAATGATCAGAATGATGGGTGATTCCTCGCACTATTTCCTACTCAATGAAACGGTTCCCACCTTGTGAATGATGGCTCTCCTTCCTCGCCTTGGTGGAGGTTAAGAGTCTGCAAGCAGTTTTGGGGGACTGCCACAGCTTGAGAACCAGGAGCATCTGGGACTCACCTGTCTCTAGGACTTAATGTTTTACAGTTTCGACTGTGAGAAATGCAGAATGTCATAATGGTTGCCGCTCTCCCTTTCTTGAAACTCTCCTTTTCCTCTGAAGGTGATCTGGTGAAATGCAAGTTCTATGGACATGAGTCAGAATGGCTCTTGGGGAGGGGGTAGCGGGGGGATTCAAAATCTGTTCATTGAAATCCTCTCAAGCTCAGCATAAGCCTCATTTTTTCCCACGAGGCCTTTTTAAGCCATGCCAGCCAGTGACTGCACAGCCTTTTGAGCTGAAAAACGTTTTTTTTTTTTCCTCTACCACATATTTGATTACCTTTGACATTTCTTCTATTGCCACGTGATATTGTTATTGACCTCTCCTTCTCTTGTGCTACTTTTAATAAATATGTGACTTATTTCCCTCCTAGATCACAGGCACTTTCATGTCAGACACTTCTATATTTCTCACAGCATGTAAAGCTGCCATTCCTGTGAACTTTCCTTAAAAATTAAAAGATGCATTTATTTTTAAAAATCTATTCATTTAAATTCAAGTTATTTAACATACAGTGTGGTATTGGCTTCAAGAGTAAAACCCAGTGATTCATCATTTGCATATGACACCCAGTGCTCATCCCAACAAGTGCCCTCCTTAATGCCTATCACCCATTTAACTCATCCCACACCTACCTCCCCTCCAGCAACCCTCAGTTTGTTCTCTGTATTTAACAGTCTCTTATGGTTTGCTTCCCTCTCTCTTTTTATCTTATTTTTTTCTTCCCTTCCCCCATGGTCATCTGTTGAGTGTCTCTAATTCCACATATGAGTGAAATCATATGGTATTTGTCTTTCTCCCACTGACTTATTTTGCTTAGCATAATATATGCTAGTTCCATCCACATTGTTGCAAATGGCAAGATTTCATCCTTTTTGATCACTGAGTGATATTCCACATTATACATATGCCACATCTTCTTTCTCCATTCTTCAGTAGATGGACATTTGGGCTTTTCCCATACTTTGGCTATTGTTAATAGTGCTGCTATAAACATTGGGGTGCAGGTGGCCCTTCAAATCAGCACATCTGTACCCTTTGGATAAGTACCTACTAGTGCAATTGTTGGGTCATGGGGTAGCTCTATTTTGAATTTCTTGAGGAACCTCCATACTGTTCTCCAGAGTGGCTGCACCAGTTTGCATTCTCACCAACAGTGCAAAAGTGTTCCTGTTTCTCCACATCCTCACTAACATCTATTGTTTCCTGAGTTGTTAATTTTACCCATTCTGACCAGTGTGAGGTGATATCTCATTGTGGTTTTGATTTGTATTTCCCTGGTGATGAGTGATGTTGAGCATCTTTTCATATGTCTGTTGACCATCTGTTATGTCTTCTTTGGAAAAGTGTCTGTTCATGTCTTCTTCCCATTTCTTCACTGGATTATTTGTTTTTTGGGGGTGTAGAGTTTGATAAGTTCTTTATAGATTTTGGATACTAACCTTCTATCTGATATGTCATTTGCAAATATCTTCTCCCATCCTGTAGGCTGCCTTTTAGTTTTGCTGATTGTTTCCTTCACTGTGCAGAAGCTTTTTATCTTGATGAGGTCCGAATAGTTCATGTTTGCTTTTGTTTCCCTTGCCTCCAGCAACTTGTCTAGTAAGAAGTTACTATGACTGAGGTCAAAAAGGTTGCTGCCTATTTTCTCCTGTAGGATTTTGATCATTTCCTGTCTCATATGTAGGTCTTTCAGCCATTTTGGATTTATTTTTCTGTATGGTTTCCACACCATTTATTGAAGCTACTGTCTTTTTTTCCATTGGATATTCTTTCCTGCTTTGTTTAAGATTAGGTGACCACATAGTTGTGGCTCCGTTTCTGGGTTCTCTATTCTCTTCCATTCATCTATGTATCTGTTTTTGTGCCAATATCATACTGTCCCAATGACTACAGTTTTGTAATGCAGCTTGAAGTCCAGGATTGTGATGCCTCCCGCTTTGGTTTTCTTTTTCAACATTTGGCTATTTCTGGCTATTTCTGGCTATTTCCTTTGGCTATTTCTGGCTCCAAAATGTATTTATTTCCATGTGGGTGAGTCCGTGGGTTCTTGCAAAATATGGTGTCTGCTTTAGAGGTGCCAGAAACTGTAGCTTTTGTAAGAACTCAGGTGGCAAGCAGGTGTTTCTTTTTTTTTAACGTTTATTTATTTTTGAGACAGAGAGAGACAGAGCATAAACAGGGGAGGGGCAGAGAGAGAGGGAGACACAGAATCTGAAGCAGGCTCCAGGCTCCAAGCTGTCAGCACAGAGCTGGATGCAGGGCTCGAACTCGTGAACCGTGAGATCATGACCTGAGCTTAAGTCGGACGCTTAACTGAGCCACCCAGGCGCCCCATGGCAGGTGTTTCTTAAATCAGTGTGTCCTCATGCGTGGAAGGAAAAATAAATTCTCTGTCTTTCTCTGATGGTCCCTACAACTCTACTCTGGAGAATCACCCAGGCTTCATAAAGGCACAGGCTGGGCTGCTTTATCGCCACATAAAATATGGATAGTGCAATAAATCTGGCAAATGTAACCAATATTTTCAGCAGGAATATGCTTGTTGGCTTCATTCCACTCCTGAGGTACCTCACACTGTGTTCCCTTTTGCACTGCATCCCAGATACACAACTAATAAGCCAGTCTATGCAAAGTTCCAAGGCAGAAGGACCTGATACATTTATTACATTCTACCAAGTATTGTCCTCTCCACGGGTGAAGTTGTTGAGAAGGGGTGGGTACAATTTTAATTTTGTGTGGGTGAAACTTTTCAAATATGATGTCTGAACCTGCTGTTGTTATGGAGGAAAGATTTCATAAGAATCCCATGGGTTTATTGGTGGAACAAACATTGAGACCCCAACCCAATGGCAGCACCAAGAGTAGGGTTAGCCCCCCCCCCCCACAATCTCCCTCATTCTTTGATAGAATGTGATTTTTTTTCAATCTTATGTAAAATACTATGTAAACACAGCTTTAGGTCCTTTCTTCTAATAAGATTGCTATCTCTCTTATTCAGACAATCTCAAAACATCACTTCTTCAGATCTTCCTTTCCAAGATGGAAAATTTTTGAAGTCTGCCTGATATTCAAAATTGGGTGGATTTACACTTTCATCCAAGACTGAATAACAGGTACTGGATTTATGCTTCCCTCTGAAACTACAAAATATGGGGAGAAAGGAAATACATGATTTTCAGGACAGCAGACATCAGGCAACTTAGGATAGTTACCCTTGCAAGAGAGGAAACAAGTTAGATGAGCCCATTTTTTCCCCAGAAAAAGTGAGTTTCCAGGCCGTGGTTCAGAGAAGGGGAACATAGGAGGAGCCTAACAGATTCCAGGTGTTGAAAAGATGGAGCTAAGAATCCAGGAAGCCAAGGCAACTAGAGGTCACAGGGCAGGGTACCAAAGAGGAGTGGGAAACCCAGAGATCTACAGTGTGTCTCCCTGCCTGTGTGACACAATACTCGGTGTATCTATGTAAGGAAACTGTTAGAGACAAGGGAAAGAACCAGAGAGGATAATACAAGCACACATAGGCTGGGTATAGTTCCTGAGTGTCAGTCAAATGGGAAATCTCTATGTGCACAGGGCATTGGATAGATTGAAGGGTTTAGTCAGAGCCATGGGAAATAATTAGCCAAAGACTAAACATGGCTTTGGTCTCACCTGATAAATCTTAAAAACAAGACCCAGAGGATCGAAGTGTTTTCCTACTATCTTAACTATATCCCAGAACAAAGCTCAAAAATATTGATAGGAATACAAAAATATCCAGCACTCAACATGATTTACAACACCTGGCATCCAGTCAAAGATTGCTAGGCATGCAGAGGAGTGGGAAACAGGAACGTTAGATGGATGAAAAATCTATCAATTAAAACCAGAACTGACATACATGTTAGAAATAGCAGACAAGGGGCACCTGGGTGGCTCAATTGGTAAAGCGTCCAACTTCGGTTCAGGTCATGATCTCACAGTTTGTGAGTTCAAGCCCCGCATCGGGCTCTGTGCTGAGCTCAGAGCCTGGAGCCTGCTTCAGATTCTGTGTCTCCCTCTCTCTCTCTGCTCCTCCCCCACTTGTTCTCTCTCTCTCAAGAATACACAAACATTAAAAAATTTTTTAAAAGAAATAGACAAAAACAGTAAAACAATTATTATAACTATATTCTGTATGTTCAAAAAGTTAAGTAGATGTGGAAGAAGTAAAAATAGCCAAATTGAACTTCTAGAGATGAAAACTACAATGTCTGAATTCAGAAATACACTGGACAGGATTAATGGTAGCTCACACATTGCAGCAGAAAAGATTAGTGAATTTGAAGGCATGACAGTAGAAACCGTCCAAAATTAATGGATCCATGTGCTCTGACTAGGTCAGGGAAGGGCATGGAAGGTCCTAGGGAAAAAAGTTTCTATGAAGGTAGAAAGGGAATTGGTGAGCTGATCTGTGCTCCAACTGTGTAGTCAGGGGGAGCTGTAGGTTTGGGTTTATGGCTGGAAGACATTCGTACCACTCCCAGATTAGTCATCCATTTCCATGGGGTGGGAGTGTGGGACTTTCATATCTAAAGGGCGGTAGTCTGAGTGACATTAAGAACTGTCACATTTGAAGCTCAGACCAGTGTTAATGCTAATACTTGTGGCTTGATGATGGCTATCCTTTCTTGCACCTTGAAGAACGACTCTGGTGATTGCAGCAACCACCATGAAGGCACCAGTAACATGGTCCAATGCTGGCTAGGATTAATGGAGAATTTCCTTAGACTACACAGGTTTTAACTCCATTAACATGTAGAAACAGCATAGCACGTTTTAGACACCCAGCTTCTCACAGCATTTGTGGAGCTTGTCATTCTCAGAGACAGAACAATCTGAGTTCTGATTCTAGCAACAAGCCAAAGGCAAATATGGCTGGTCTTTCATAATAAGTAAGCATCCTGTGAAATTCTGGAATATACCAAGGAAGGCAGAACCTAGCATAGAAGAGAATTGATCTTCTGGTTAACGTGAGCGTGAGTGTTATGTTTTTGAATGCTCCTGGGGGAAGTTATTATGTGTGCAATTGAAACTTAGACCCTCCAATTGCAGAGGAGAAGTCAAAGATGTGTCTGTTATCTCTTTATCTGCTAAAGCATTATTAGAAATATGTACCAAAATAAGACAAGAACAAATAGTCCTGGAATAGATATTTTGGGGAAATCTGCCCCATTTAAAATTACTTACTTGCAGATTTCACGTGATGAAACTTTATTTGTACTTTCTTTTGTGAAACCTTACAGTTCAAGCACATAAACATGCTTACAATTGCATATAATGATTTAGGACCTATTACACAAAGGTAGTTGTAACTATTTAAAGCCATGTAAAACATTAGATCTAGAAAAATGCTTTCCCCTAAAGTGTACATAAAATAAATGAGACTAAGAGGGAGTGGTAGGAAGAGATTGCACTAATTTGAACAGAACTGCCCATGCACACAAATCCCAAGAATTCCAACAGTTTGTTATTTTCAGGTAAATCTCCTTCCAAATATGTAGTCTCCTCTGCCTCATTACAATGGAAATTGTATCCAACCATTTTGTAAATTAAAAAAAAAAACCATATCCCCTAATTATGATTTATATAATTATATACAGTTCTATAGTCCAAAGCAAAAATGTCAACTATACCTTCCTTTTACTAGTTTAAAAAATACCATTCTTAATATTTCTTTTGCACTCAAAGAATAGCTTTCTAAGTGAATAATTTTAAGACCATGAGAACTAAAAAGACATTAACTTAGCAAATATACTATGTTTGAGAATTCATGGGTCTTGGTTCTTTGTGGGTTGTATTTTTAAAAGAAATACCTTTTCAGTGAGTGTTCTTGAATTATGACACTTTCAAACCAAATCATAAAACACTGCAGAATTGGAAATAACTTTTTAAAATATGTTAATCCAAAAAAATAAAAGTCTCAGGTAATTATATACTTTACCTATGGCTAGTATTTCCACATATACAGATTATGTTTAAAAAATCAGACAAATGACCACCTTACACTTGTCAGAATGGCTAACATTAACAACTCAGCCAACAACAGATGTTGGCGAGGATGCGGAGAAAGAGGATCTCTTTTGCAATGTTGGTGGGGATGCAAGCTGGTGCAGCCACTCTGGAAAACAGTATGGAAGTTCCTCAAAAAACTAAAAATAGAACTACCCTACGACCCAGCAATTGCACTACTAGGCATTTATCCAAGGGAGACAGTTGTGCTGTTTCAAAGGGACATATGCACCCCCATGTTTATAGCAGCACTATCAACAATAGCCAAAGTATGGAAAGAGCCCAAATGTCCATGGATGGATGAATGGATAAAGAAGATGTGGTATATATATACAATGGAGTATTACTCAGCAATCAAAAATGAATGCCATCTTGTCATTTGCAACTACATGGATGGAACTGGAGAGTACTATGCTAAGTGAAATTAGTGAGTCAGAGAAAGACAAAACTCATATGACTTCACTCATATGAGGACTTTAAGAGACAAAACAGATGAACATAAGGGAAAGGAAACAAAAATAATATAAAAACAGGGAGGGGTACAAAACAGAAGAGACTCATAAATATGGAGAACAAACAGGGTTGCTGGAAGGGTTGTGGGAGGGGAGATGGGCTAAATGGGTAAGGGGCATTAAGGAATCTACTCCTGAAATCATTGTTGCACTATGTGCTAACTAATTGGATGTAAATTGTAAAAAAATAAAATAAAAAATAAAAGTAGAAACAAAAAAATTTAAACATAAAAAAAATCAGACAAATGAGCATTTCAGATTTAAAGGAAAACTAAGTACTCAATTTTCCATGCTTTTCTTGTCATCCTCAATAGCGTGAGAGCCTACTCATTAGTAAATTTCTTAATAGGTAAAAATAAATAATGACATGAAGTATATTCAATTCTTTTGGCCACTTACTAAGATTCAACCCTAATGTACTAAGTAAAAAGTGGATGTAATATTAGGAAAAATAAAAATAAAAAGCTAAGGGAAACAGCTTTGATTCACTCATGGGAATATGACCAAGAAACCAAAACAAAAATCATAATTATACTTGTTAATTTGCTTTACTTTAAAACGTTAATACAAACTATTCCAAGAGATTATGCCTTACTGCTCCAGAAAAAAATAGCATACTGAAAATCATACAGAAGCAGGAAATTGTACTAAACAGGCAGCTCTCCCTAATGAAGTATTCCAAGCTTCAATACCAACATAAAGTTTTTTAGAGTATCAAGGTGAAAGTCAGCCCACGATTTCTTGTGAAAGCCATTCTTTCCCCTGTATATGAAAATACCATTTATCAGAATCAGAACCATCAGAAAAATACTTTTCAAGTCTGTTGTTATTCATGTAATATGGATAATAGTGCTAGTTACAGGAGTTTGATGTCAATGTATTGCCCAGTCTACATAGCCACTTCTAGGGACCAGTGCCAAACAGCACTCGGTTCTTAACATTTTTGGGGGCGCCTGGGTGGCTCAGTCGGTTAAGCGGCCGACTTCAGCTCAGGTCATGATCTCACAGTTCGTGGGTTCGAGCCCCGCATCGGGCTCTGTGCTGACAGCTCAGAGCCTGAAGCCTGTTTCAGATTCTGTGTCACCCTCTCTCTGACCCTCCCCCGTTCATACTCTGTCTCTCTCTCTGTCTCAAAAATAAATAAACGTTAAAAAAATTTTTTTAAATAAAATAAAATAACATTTTTGTGGGGATCTCAGCTTACATTTAATAGAACTTAAGGGAATTTCTCAAACTTATCTCAATAAGTCAAGAGACTGAGGACTGGTGATGCAGAGACACCAAGAGTCTATTTACATCTGGACTGAATGACCTCTTTTAAAACATTTTTCTTAATGCTTATTTATTTTTGAGAGAGACAGAGACAGAGTGTGAGCAGGGGAGGGGCAGAGAGAAAGCGAAACAGAATCCGAAGCAGGCTCCAGGCTCTGAGCTGTCAGCACAGAGCCCGACGCAAGGCTCTGTGTGAGATCATAACCTGAGCCAGTCAGACACTTAACCAACTGAGCTACCCAGGCGCCCCTGGATTGAATGACCTCTTGAAGCAAAAGTCATCGTAAGAGAAGAGAGAGCCCTCAAGTATATTCTAGTGCAGTACTCCACATCAAGAGAAGGGTGATTTCTGAAGACAGCTGTGTCTGTTGTTTGACTCAGGTTGCCCACCTTGACTTTTGGCTGAGGCCATGCAGTGACAGAGAGACAGAGAGGCCTGACCCAGTTCAGCACTCTTGCTGACAGGGTGGGACGTCTGCCAGCAACAGAAGATTTTGCCAGGGATGGCGGCACCGACCCCGCTGGGTGTTAATGGCTGTACCTGCAACTGGGCATAAGGACCAATGGCATGAGAGGGTCAGCAGTAGAGTACTACACCATCAACAGCCAGTGCCTTCCTGAGGCTTGGCCGATTGAGGGGCCGTAACCATGGGGACCAGAACAGAGCAGGAATGTTAGAGAAAATGGTGGCTATGACGCAGCAGCTGAAAGTCCTATCTGCACGGGTCACATGCTTGCAAATTCCTAGATATAACTAGAGGACTTTGAATGGGCCTGAGGGAATCCAAAGAGTGGGTTGTGGGAAAATACTGTTTGGAATGCGGCACAGACTGTAGAAACAGGCTGTCTGGGTTTAAATCTTGCTTCTGCTGCTTGTCAGCTATGTCAGCAAATTAATGGTTTTCTCATTAGTAGTACTTACCTACCCCATCATGCTGTTATGAGGGAGAACGAAATAGATTCTGTCTGCACAGGAAACTTTCACAATTTTGCCTCATTAGGACTGTGATAGAGCCAACTGTGCTGGTGAATCAGAATATGAACTTTTGGTGATTGATGTCCCTTCACAAGCACACATTATTTTTTTCTCAAGCTGTTTTGTTTAAATTTACTTTAATTTGGGCATTGCGAAGACTTTCATTGTAAACTAGATCTAAAATAGAGGTTTTGCTTTCAATGACTCCTTTTATTTCTGTTTCTTGTTTAGCATGCCTTTTGCTTCTCACAATGTATTTAGGTAAGGATAAGGAAGTTATAATGATATAAAGGTATACTATGTTTAAATCCATATCTGTATCCATATACACATCTCTGCTTCTCTCTCTCTCTATTTTCAGTCTGTATCTTTTCACACTGTGAGCGATTGCTGGCAAGATGATTGCAACAGTTCTCCTGTACCTCTATGCTTGCCTATTAGCATTGCAACTTTGTGTCAGATTTCCCATCAAGAGGTAGGGCTTATGTTTCCAACTTCTTAACATGGCTGGCCTTGTGATTCACCTTGACCAATAGAATGAGGCAGAAGTGATGCTGTGTGGCTTTAAGGAAGTCCTTGCAGAGGACTTCCAGAGTGGCCAGAAAGAAGATTCTCTCCTCTCAGAGACAAGCTTAGCACATACTTGCCTCAAAGAATAATGTTAAAAACTAGATACAATTTTTCAAAAATAATGATTTCAAAACTATGGAAATTCACCACAGTTATATAACAATTTGAGAAGCATAGATTCAACCAAAATTACTAAACCACTGTACCAGCAGCGGGAATTTGTGAAGTTTTAGGCTGAGGCTGCATCCTTTCTGTATCCCATGTCCCATCAGCTTCGTGGCACAGAGTTCTACCAGGGCAGAACAGGCAGTGAAGATGGGCAGCCTCAGTGCCTGAGCAGACTGATTGATCTGAAACAGAATGCAGAAAAACTCATGCCCACTGGTATTGATGATAATAATAATGATCTCTGGCAAATATGCAGGGAAGCCAACATTGCAGGTAGCCTGAGATCACACTAGTTGGAACAAGTAACAGATTAGCAGAACAGCAAGAAATTTAACAAGGAGATCTGGAAAACGAGATAGAATAGTGGGTCTTGGTAAGCTCCCATGTATTTCTAGGGCTCAGGAAGATTGCATTCATACACAAGGACATGCTTACACACTAGAAAGATTGGAGAAGGCTATCTGTCATTGGCTGAACATGGGGCCTTGTGCACACAGAAAGTAAAATCTGGGGCAGACTTGTAAACTGCCTGTAGTTTCAGAGCATTCCCCAAGCCACATATAGGGCCAATGGCAAAGAGTAGAAGCCTCAAAGCAAACCTCTGACCTGTTATTGGCTGAGAGTTATGCTGATCCAGGGGAAATTCTAGGAAGGCAGATCTAAAAATAAAAAAAATTAAAACAAACAAACAAACAACTAGTCAGAGACATCAATTTCCTGGGGAGGGGGGCGGGCAGGGGGAGGGCTGTTCAAAAGCAGATATGAGCGGGCAGAGAAAAAGAATCAGGAAATTTGGAGATAGATCAATAGAAATGATCCAATCTGAAGAAAGGTTAGAAAAAAGAATAAAGAAAAATGACAGAGCCTCTGAGACCTGTGAACATATTAAACATACCCCCATATGTGTAATGGGAGTCCCAGAAGGAGAGAAGAGAGGAAAAAAACCAAAATTTTGGAGGACATAATAGCCAAAAATTTCTCAGATTTGATGCAAATCAGTCCATATCCAAGAAGCCTGAAGAACTCCAAATGGGATAAACAGAAAGATATCCACATCTAGAGATATCATAATCAAGTTTTTGAAGCCAAAGGCAAGGAGAAAACCTTGAAAACAGCAAGAGGAAAACAACTAATTATGTACAAGGAAACCACATTGATATTAACAGTTGACTTCTCATTAGAAATAGTGGTGACCAAAAGGCAGTGGCATTACATATTTAAATTTCTAGGAGTAAAAAATCTGTGCCAGCAGGTGCCTTGCCAAACTATATGGGAGCCTGAGGCGAAATGAAAAATCCGTAATACTCATCTTGCTTTTGTTTGAAATTTTGACGTTTTGCTCATCGTGGATTTTACTGCACCAATTTTGGTTCTAAAATATTGCATCAGAATATTTTTCTTGATTCCTGAGATTTTTGGTTTCCCTTAAATTTTGTGCCCAAGGTGAGTGACGCACTTGCCTCACCTTAATCCCAGTCCTAACCAGCAAAACCGTGTTTCAAAAATGAAGGTGAAATAACGCATTCCCAGATGAACAAAGACTGAGCAAACTTTTTGCTAGCAGACCCGCATTACAAGAAATTCTAAGTCCTTCAGACTGAAAGGAGTAACACCATATAGTCAGTCAAATCCATATGTATAAAGAACACTGGTAATTACATAGGTAAATATAAAGGGCAGTATAAATCTTCATTTTTTCTCTTCTTTTAATGATTAAAAGATAATTGGATAAGCCAATAATTATAAAAATGACATAAAGACCAAATATTGTGACAATCGTAGCAGAAAAAAATGAGAGTGGGCACTGGAGATATATTGGAGCAAGAAAATGAGATCAGACAGTTAACTAAAATCCACAGGCAGAAGTGAGCATCAGAAATGGTAAATATGTGGATTAATATAAAAGACTCTATGTCTGTCCTCTCTTCTCTTCTTTAAAAGACATAAAATGTACAAAGAAATAATTATGACCTATAAGACAATAATAGCACAGAAGAGGGGAGAGAGAATCCAGTTCCCTTGGAACAAAGTTTATATCTTTTATTTTCACACTCATGGAACACTGCCCATGACCATGACGACAGAGAACAATAAAGCTTTGGAGAATTTACCCTACCTAATTTCCAGATTGTTATCAAGCTACAGTAACGACAAAGGTGAGGTATTGATAGAAGAAAAGAGTGGTGCCGGGGTGGCTCAGTTGGTTAAGCATTCAGCTCTTGGTTTTGGCTCAGGTAATGATCTTGCAGTTTCGTGGGTTCCAGCCCCACAGTGGGCTCTGTGCTGACAGTGGGATTCTCTCTCTCTTCTCTCTCTGCCCCTCCCCCTCTCGCACTGTCTCTGTCTCTCTCAAAATAAAAAAAAAAAAAAAAACTAAAAGACAAAACAAAACAGAATAGATACACAGAACAATAAAAGAGAATAAGGAGACTAGAGCCGCATCCACAAACATATGGACAATTAATTTTTCACAAAGATACCAAAGTAATCCATTAGGAAGGAACAGTGTTTTGTTTTGGTTTGGCATTTGAACACATAATACTAAAATAACTGGATGAAAGATGCCAGCTGTATTGAAGAAAATGAATTTTGATTTGTAATACTTTGCCACACCTCAAAAACTTAACTTGAATTGATCAGAAACCTAATGAAAAGTAAAAACTACAAAACTCCTAGAAGAAAATATTCGGGACACGCAAAGATTTCTTAGGACACAAAAAAGAATTAAATGAAGAGCATTAAAGAATTGATTAATCGGACTTTATTCAAAACCTCTGGTCTTTAAAATATACCACAGAGAATATGATAAAGCACACTAGAGACTAGGAGAAACAAGATTGAAACAATCTGATCTTGTTTAGTAAATTTGAGGATTTGCATGGCCTGTGACCCAGCAGGTCCATTCTTAGGAGAAACTCTTATATGCTTTAGGCATAAAAATTGCATATGGGATCTGGTGGGGGGAGAGAGATGGGTTTATTTCCATCTTAAAATCTCATTGTGTCCCCACCCCCATCTCCCCACCCCCCACTTTTCTGCCACCGAGAAACAAAACAAAACAACCACGAAACACAAAACTTTGTTAATAGGGTCTTCCTATGTCTTTCTAGTCCTTTTTTCAGAGCCAATGACCCTCTCCACCTCCTTACACTCGTGCCTTCTAATCTCCAGAGGTCTTGAACTATGTTCTATAGTTCAAAATCCTATAGACAGGGGTGTGTGTGTGTAACTTTTTTCAAAGCATACACATACACAAAACCTCCCTCCATGACATTTCTTCCTCTCTTTCTAATTTCCCGTCATAATATTCATGACTCAACGAAGCTTTGAAAGGAAAAAAAATAGTGAAATAAGCTAATGGCCTAACAATGCCCTAGTTTCCAAGCGTGTCACCTTTGCTGCCCACAACCAGCTAATGTGGGAGACCCTGAAGGCCCTGTCCGTGACAACTCCTGACCTGAGCTCCAGGCCAATGTGGATTTTTGTGACTGCCACTGCCACTGCAGGGTACCTTGTGCCATCCCTGCTGCTAGATGGTGCTGTCAGAAGATGAAACTTGGGGGGCGCCTGAGGCGCTCAGTCGGTTGAGCAGCCAACTTCGGCTCAGGTCATGATCTCGCAGTCCATGCGTTAGAGCCCCACGTCGGGCTCTGTGCTGACAGCTCAGAGCCTGGAGCCTGATTCAGATTCTGTGTCTCCCTCTGTCTCTGCCCCTCCCCTGCTCGTAATTTGTCTCTCTCTCTCAGAAATAAATAAACATTTTTTTTAATTAAAAAAAAAGAAGAAGAAGAAGAAGAAGAAACGTTGCTTGAAGAGCAAGTTCACCCAATCTAGCCATGGAAATATTTTCTTGTGTCAGTACTTCTCAGGGCAAGACAATCTGGGTTTCCCTGTTGCGTAAACCTACCCATGTTTAACTTAGGAAGTACTTGAAGCCACGGGTATGTCTCTGGTAACGCACCCTACACCTTACTGAGAAGGAAATTCCCCCTAGTTTAGTTCTGCTGTGGAATATGATCTCTCCTGTCATCAATTCTCTTGAAGCAATGCAGTTCATTAGGGGTAAATTTACATAAGAAGTTAACTGAGAAGCCCAGTAAAATCAGATTTAAGAACATTTCACCATATGATGCACTGAGAATGTTGCAAACACTTTTTTCTTTACCATCCCTCCCCATTACTGTTGTGAATAGTGTATATATAATGTAAATATATTAATGTAATTCGTACATGTTAAATAAGTGTAATATAATATTAAACTAATACACTCTATTGTTTTAAACAGTTTAGAGAAAAATGAGGAGAAAGTACATAGAGTCCCCATATGCCCCCTTATTCTCTCCCATTTTTCCCCAATTATTAACATTTTGCATCAGTTTGGTACATTTGCTACAACTGAGGAGCCAGTACTGATTCCTCGTTATTCACTAACGTCTATAGTTTACGTGAGGGTTTATTCTTTGTGTCAATTCTATGGATTTTGGCAAATGTATAATGAAATATACCCACCATTAAATTACAGTGTAATACAGAATGGCCTCACTGTCCTAAAAATCCTCTGTGTTTCACCTATTCAATCCTCCCTCTCACTTCCTCCCTCTCACTTACTTGTTTTACAGAGAAGGTTTCCCTTCTCTGTAAAACAAGTAGGTGACGTGTGCCCTACTTACTTCTCAGGAGTTTGTTAGATGATGTAAATTAAGTGTGTGACACTCAGCATTGTCCTAGGTGCTATGGGTAAGGAGATCAATAAAACAAGGTCCTCCTCCTCCCTGAGTTTATCCAGAGGAAGGAAATAACCATAACAATATTAATGTGTAGTGAAGTATCAGAGATGCTCTCTGATGGACGTTAGTACAGGGCACACCTTGGGCACCAAGGAGAGAGACTGTGTCCACCTGGGATTAATGAGGAAGGCTCCCTAAACACAGTAACACTCAGCCTGATGTGTCAATGTTATCAACTTACCTCAGGGTGAATCTCTGAAATGCACTGAGTACTGAGGATCCCGGGTACTTTTGGATGCCATCATCTACCTTTGAACTTGGAGAGACTAGTTGAGCAGCTGGGATTAGAATTTCACGGGTACTAAGGCCTGGCGGTGACATTTTTATCATTTTGTTTAGTTTTGTGGGTTTTTTTTTTATTTTTTAATGTTTATTTCTTTTTGACAGAGAGAGAGAGAGAAAAACAGAACATGAGCGGGGGAGGGGCAGAGAGAGAGGGAGACACAGAATCTGAAGCAGGCTCCAGGCTCCGATCTGTCAGCACAGAGCCTGATGCGGGGTTCGAACCCACGAACCGTGAGATCATGACCTGAGCTGAAGTCGGACGCTCAACTGACTGAGCCACCCAGGCACCCCGTCATTTTGTTTAGTTGTTAAAATTTTGTCATTTATTTATAAAGAACACTTCATCTACTAGTAAGTACAGGACTGGTAGAATATGAAAAATTATCATTTTGTAACCCAAAATGTAATGATCATCAAGAATAGATTTTTAGGGGCGCCTGGGTGGCGCAGTCGGTTAAGCGTCCGACTTCAGCCAGGTCACGATCTCGCGGTCCGTGAGTTCGAGCCCCGCGTCAGGCTCTGGGCTGATGGCTCAGAGCCTGGAGCCTGTTTCTGATTCTGTGTCTCCCTCTCTCTCTGCCCCTCCCCCGTTCATGCTCTGTCTCTCTCTGTCCCAAAAATAAATAAACGTTGAAAAAAAATTAAAAAAAAAAAAAAGAATAGATTTTTAAACAATAGTTTAAAGGTTCTTAGGGCACAGGAGAGTCTCTCAGTTTTAAAGTATCCACCCACAGATGACTTCTTCATTACAAAGGACAAAATTTGCTTTTATAATGGAGAGATCACCACATTAACCAAGTGTTCAAGCTTGGCAATGCCACTAGTGGGGTGGCCTGATGTCCTGCCTCCTGATATGTGGCAGGAGACATTTCGCATCACCTGCAGTGTGTTCATGCCAGAAATGTCCAACCTGAACCTTAACAAAAGGAAACAGACAAATCTGGATTGTGGAGTGTTCTTCAGAACTCTTCCAAGGATTTAATATTATACACAGAGGAAGCACTGGTCCAGATGAAAACTGGGGGAGTCTGAATGAACAGACATAAGAACCAAATCAGTATATCAACGCTGATTGGATCCTGGATTGAAAAAAAAGAACAACTAGTAAAAAAAGGATATGATGAAACAATTTAGGAAGTTTGGATATGAACTGCATGTTGGATGTGGTTATCAAACTAATAGTGATTTTCTTAGGTGTGGAGTAGTGGTATAGTTGTGTAGCAGAATCCCCTGTTCTTTTTTTTTTAATTTTTTTTTAATGTTTATTTATTTTTGAGAGAGAGACAGAGACAGAGCATGAGTGGGGGAGGGGCAGAGAGAGAGGGAAACACATAATCCAAAGCAGGCTCCAGGCTCCCAGCTGTCAGCCCAGAGCCCAACTCGAGGCTGGAACCCACGAACCGTGAGATCATGACCTGAGCCGAAGTCGGAGGCTCAACCGACTCAGCCACCCAGGCGCCCCATTCCCCTGTTCTTAAGAACTGTTTTTAGGGGTAAAGTGTCCTCATGTATGTAGCCTAATATTTGGATGGCTGAGTAAAAGGAGTGTGTGTGTGTGTGTGTGTGTGTGTGTAGAGGAAAAGAGAGAGAGAGAGAGAGAGAGAGAGAGAGAGAGAGAGAGAGAAGGAGATCAAGTGTGGCAAAATATCATTTGATGAATCTAGGTGTATTGTTCTGTGACATCTTTCAATATAAGATAAAACATACTTCTTATTTAGTTTTAAATGTTTTAACGTTTTAATATCATGTTTGTAATGTATATCAGTATACATATAGGCATGTATAACTTAACAATACAAATCATTTGCTTTGTATGTTTTTAATCCAATGGAAAATTTACCTTCTAGGCTTGTTAATACTAATATCCAACATTAGCATGGCATATCAC
Organism: Felis catus; assembly: GCF_018350175.1. Lineage (NCBI taxonomy): Eukaryota > Metazoa > Chordata > Mammalia > Carnivora > Felidae > Felis > Felis catus. The sequence goes on from NC_058371.1 coordinate 112,648,730, forward strand.
TCGGAACAAAGTTAAAAACTATATGAATGCAAATAACTGAATGAAAGTATGATTCTGGAGGTTACTTAAAGTAGTAATCATGCATTAGTATGAGTGTATAGCTATATTCAATTTTATATCACTTATGCAGTAACACTAAAAATGTATGATTTATACCAAGAGCACTTACACTTGCATATATGTATGTGTGTATACCTAGATGCATACACAATCACGATATATAAGTTTTGCCTGGGTGGCTCAGTTGGTTAAGTGTCCAACTCTCGATTTTGGCTCAGGTCATGATCTCACGGTTCCTAAGTTTGAGCCATGCGTGGGACTCCACACTTTCAAGGAAGAGTCCTGCTAGGAATCCTCTCTCTCTCTCTCTCTCTCTCTCTCTCTCTCTCTCTCCTCTCTCTACCCCTCCCCCACTCACCTCAGGGCACCAGGTACCTCCTGTGTTCTCTCCCTCAGATTATGCAGATTGTTCTGTTAATCCTCCGATCGATTTCCGAGGGGTTCTAAACGCTTTGTTGTTCATGTAGCTGTGTTCAAGGGACAAGACAATCCCATCTTAACTCTGCCACCTTAATTTCCCTTTCAAGATCTCCTGTATTCTTAAACTGACAGAAGGAGACCCTGCCTTTTATATCTCTCTTTGTCCCTAGATCACACTGTACAACGCTCTGCATAAAATGGGCATAACATAGCATTAGGAGGAGGAGGAGGAATGATAGTGAATATGGGAAGCCATTATTCATACTCAAAAAATATGAGAGTAGTTCAGTAAATCGTTTTAACTTCCAATTTAACAGATGATGCTTTGCACATGGTCGACACTGGAAATACTTGTTTAATAAGAATTATTTAAATTATCTGCCTTATGACTCAAATTTAAATTGATTTGGTCAATAAGAAACACTTGTTGAACACGTTCTGGGTGTTGGGTGCTATATGTGGCTACAGAGAACAAATGAATAAAAGGTCCCTATCTCTGAATAGATCCCACAATACAGAACAGGGTACAAGTATAGAAGCATACATCATGCAGTACAATGTGGCAAGTGTTGTCAAGTTTTAGTGGTTTCATGTAAATGCCAAAAGCAGGCTCTACCCATGTAGACAGTGCTCACCTTCATTTTCGAAAATCCCCTCCAATGGATGAGCAGTTTTTATCTTTCAGCAAGATTGTTAAGATGATGCTCTACTGTGGTAACATGATTTCTGAAAAAGTCGCTGTCGCTCTTCTCTGCTCTACTTTGTAAGTAATAAATTTTCCCCCTCTGGTTGCCTTAGATGTTCGTGTGTGTGTGTGTGTGTGTGTGTGTGTGTGTGTGTGTGTGTGTTTATCCTGCTCAGAGTTCAGAATTCTCTGTGCTTTTCAGGCATTGTGGTTTGTTGTCTTTCAATAATTTCAGAAAGCTTGAGCCATTATCTCTTTAAATGATTCTTTTTCCCTGATGTGTCTCTCCCTCCCTCCCTCTCTCTCTCTCCCTCTCTCTTCTCCTTCTGGATATGTATTTACACCTAATGTGTTCGATGTTGTTTCACAGATCTTGAATGCTCTCCTGTTTTATCACTCTTTTTGGTCTGTGTTGAATTTTGGATGATTTCCATTTTCCTACCTTAAAGTCATTGGCACTTCCTCAGCTGTGCTTATCAGCTCCATCCTCCCTCTTGGGTGTGTGGCAAATCTTGAAAGGATACCATAAGGCAGGCAGCTACCTGATTCAGCCTACAGTACGGTCAGGCTCTCCTCTTGGTAAGGAGTGACTGTCTCTGTCATGTTCCCCATTCTCTCTGTCCCCAGTCTTGGGGTGGGGTGATGAACACAAGTTTCAGAAACATCAAAATTAACTCTTAAACAGGAAAGGCTGGGAGACCCCCAGGCAGACTGATCAATACATTTTGCCAAAGTTATGTTATTTTAAGCCAAACCTCCAGGCAGGCCATGAGAGAAAGAGGCAAAGCTGCAAACAGTGACAGATCCTGCCAAGAATGACCGAGCAAGGAACAAACCATGAAGAGCCTGCTGTGAGTCACAAGGCAGATCCCATAGCCTCGTGTGTGCACCTGCGCAATCAGCAAGAAGTTCTGAATATGGAAGATCATGATACCAGTATCCAGAGAGGACAGGGTACACAAAGATATCAAACCCTCCATCAATGGATATATGCACTCCCTCTGGATAGAATTACCATCTTCCCTCTCAGCCAGTCTGATTCTTCTATCACAGAACTGTTTTAAGCAATGGCTGTGAGAATGTGTTCTGGAAATACTTGAAATAGGACGACAGAGTATGTGATACAATGGAAACATGTCCATATTTATTTTATATACGTCTATTGAATCTTTCAGCGAACATTTTGTATAATATCTGTGTAGTGAAGAAATGTTTCGGGGAAGCTGGGTGGCTCAGTCGGTTGAGCATCCAACTTCGGCTCAGGTCATGATCTCACAGTTTGTGAGTTTGAGCCCCGGATGGGGCTCTGTGCTGACAGCTCAGAGTCTGGAGCCTGCTTCAGATTCTGTGTCGCTCTCCTTCTCTCTGCCCATACCCCATTCAGGCTCTGTCTCTCCATCTCTCTCAAAGATAAATAAACATTAAAAAATTATTTTTAAAAAAGAAAAATGTTTCTTTATCTGTACAAACACTACATAGAATACAGTGGTTCTTAATTCCTGTTGTGCATCAGACTCACCTGCTGTCATGGATGGATGCTTGTATTCCCTCCAAATTCCTATTTTGAAACCCTACCCCCACACACAATATGATCAGAATTGCTGACTCTGGAACCAAACTGCCTGTCTTCGATTCCTGGCCTGTCAAGTATCAACTGTGATGTTAAGCCAGTTCGTTAACCTCTCTGGGCCTCAGATTCTCATCTGTAAAATAGGAACAATAAGAGTACCTCCCTTATTGGATTGTTATGAATATCCAAAGCATTTTTCAGTCAGGTGTTCAGACTAGAGTCTGGCACATAATACAGTGCTATATTAAGTATTGACTATTTTTGTCATTTATTCATTACAAGAACTCGTGATATACTGCTGACAAAGGAAGCTTGGGCCATTTTAATCAGGCTCTCGGGTAAGAAATTTAAGACAGATGTGCTAATTCCTTAGTGCGTTTGGCCTTGGCTATGACAAACAAGCAGCCACGTTCTATTTCTGTTGTACAGAACTCTGGTTCAAACTGTTATGCCGACACACTGAAGTCCTTTATTTCTTACTAATAACTCCCCTGTTTCAACTAGCACCCCAGCTCTGACTGAGTATAGGAACACCATGAGGATGCTGCAGTGTCTCAGGTATTAGGACTGGGGTCATTACATCTCTGAGCCTAAAAAGGAAGAGCACTGCCTTAAAAGCTGTGATCTTTGGGGCGCCTGGGTGGCTCAGTCGGTTGAGTGTTTCATTTCAGCTCAGGTCATGCTCTCACGGTTCGTGAGTTGGAGCCCCAGGTCAGGATCTGTGCTGACAGCTCAGAGCCTGGAGCCTGCTTTGGATTCTGTGTCTCCCTCTCTCTCTGCCCCTCCCCCACTCATGCTCACTCTCTCTCTCTCTCTCTCTCAAAAATAAATAAACATAAAAAAAAAAAAAGCTGTGACTTTTGATACAGGGAAGGACCTCTCATAGCCACTGGGAGAAATCTGGAGAATGAATGCCCCAACCTCACCTTTCTCCCTGCCTCCTTCCCTTTGGCCAAACCTAACGCGTCAGCTTCCCAGGACACCGAACAGGTGGAGAAAGGTGGAGAGGGCAAACACACTACCAAGCACAATAAATCTTTATTGAACACTTGCTGCTTGAAGACACTCTGCTAAATAAGGGGAAGGCTATTCAAGATCAATTCAACTCAGGCCCTGCCCTCCCAAACCTTGCAGACCAGTGGGTCAGAGACACTATATACATCTGTCAGAGTGATTTTGGTTATGTAAATAACCAAAATGTAAATAGACATCTCCCAGAGTGATTTAGGTTAAATGCTATGGGAGTATTAGAGAAAGGAGGGTTCAGAGGGGTGATAGTGGCATTGGATGAACAAAGATTTCATGGGGAAAACAGAACTTCTGTTGGGACTTAAAGGATGAGTAGGATGCAATCATACAGAGATGGAACATTTTGGGTAGAGAAACTTAGCAGAGCAGTGACACATCCTGGGGCCTAGAGTCAGAAGAGCCAAGGTATGAGGAGGGAAATAATGATACATAGGGTCAGAAATGTTTTGGGTCACAGTTTCACGGTATAAACTTCTGCGAAACAGAAGGTGGGTTCATCTTGAACATGGTGACGGTATTGTAATGCTTATATAAGTAAAGACTCATTCGTTCTTAAAATTAGTTAGGTAATACACTAAACAGCCTGAAAGACATGGACTGAGAGTACCAGCATTACCAGGGCATTTGTGGAATAGGTTTTTTGTCACTGTATTGAGTGAAGAGTAACTTTCAGGGGTGCCTGGGCGGCTCAGTCAGTTGGGCACCTGACAATTGATTTCGGTCAGGTCGTGATCTCGCGGTTCGTGGAATCGAGCCCCACATCAGGCTCTGCACTGAGAGCGCAGAGCCTGCTTGGGTTTCTCTCTCTCCTTCTCTCTCTGCCCTCCCCCACCTCAAAATAAATAAATAAACACTTAAAAAATATAGAAGAATAACTTTCAGGATCTCCTCTTTTGTGATGTAAAGCACAATATTTATGCTGTAATACGTGGCTATGAGAAAACCTGAGTTGTAAGTATGATCTTTAGCTGGAGCGCATTTTATACCCTCTTGTTATTTCTCAGGATTTCAGAATAAGATCTAGACAGTTGGCAAAAGGGAGCAGAAAACTCAAAGTTTTCTTGTTGTTGTTAGAGGTTTTGGGGGGTATTTTTTTTTTGGTGGGACTGCAGTGGGGAGAGAGTATTAGAGCAAGTTATGTGGAAACAATTTTAATTCTGTAATCAAGATCCACAACCCTGAAATTTCATCAGCTGCATAGACTTGAGCAGTCCTAAAACCTTTCTGAACCCCAATTTATTCTACTGACCTATGCAATGGGGGGATCCCCAGGGTACCTATGATAGTACACACTGAATCTGGCACATGTCTGGGGAGGCGGTGCCCATCATGGTCTAGCCAGGTCCTGACAGATTCTTACCTGTGGAACAGAGTGGTGGCAAGGCTTCATCCTCATCCTCCTGGGGCAATCTAATCATGACACTCTCAAAATTTTCAATTCCTCCCTATTTCCTATTAACGATTTCAAAGTCTATTTGGCAATGGTGTCCACTGATATAACAAAAACCACTTTCTGGGATTTCCCCGCCATTTTGTTCCTTTTCAAGAACACTTTTCTTCCACTTCATAAAATCACTTCGTGTTCCCAATGCTCACTGCAATCTTTTCTATTTCTATGACTCTCTTCGTATCATCTTCATGCCCCTGAATTCCCTGTTTTTCCACATTTGTTAATACCCCAAACGTTCTGGTTCTTCAAAGCTCAGTCTAAAGTCCACCTATTCCTTGAACTCATCCCTGACATCTCTCCAGCAGCACCATTTATTTCTCTAAATTTCCTGGCATTGTCCCTGCATCTGCCTCTAGCCCAGTCTTCCGCCTTGAACCACTTTATGCACGAGTCTTGTCACCTCTGCCAGACTGGTAGAAGGATGAGAAGATCCACGCATGAATCATTATTGTGTTCTCCACAGCACTGAGCACTGAACCTTGCAACTTAGTAGGTGCGTTGGATGATCTGGAATCAACTTGGCATCACTGCCACCCCCTCAGCTCTCCATTACAGAAGAAGCTGAGAACTACATTTCCCAGAATCCTGTGGAAATGAAAGGCACCGGCACAATGTTTAGAAGAGAAGGGGACCATTATTTTCTGGAGGCAGTTGCAGACAGATGACCAAGCAGATGTGAGGTTCTAAGAAGTTTCTATGCAAGATTCCTGAGAATCATCTGCATCAGTCCAACAGGCTGAGGGGTCAGTGGAGTTCTAGACATTCAGGGAGTCTTTTGTGCCAGCAGCTGAGAATCTTGTGGTGCTACAGGCTGAGATTGTCACTGACAGCCTCCCTGACCTTAGTTTCCCTACCCTTCCAACCACTGTGTAAGCCTCTAATTCCTTGCATTAAAAATATTCACGCTTGGAATACAAAACGACATCTGTTTTCATGCCCAAACCCTGATTGGTTTATTTAATAAATATTTGCAGAAGGAAGGAAATACAATTCTATCACACGGACAAGTCTGCAGATATTCCACTTATGTTTATTGTTCAAAGGGAAAGAAAGTAACATCTATGGTGAGTTGATTATGGGACCAGCAATTTCCCATGCAATATTTACTACCTCCCAATAATTCTGAAAAGTCAGTGTCATTGTTCCCATTTTATACATGAGGATGTGGAATGAAGATAATTAAACAGATACCCTGACTCCCAAAGAAGTACATTTTCCACTCTCTGATGTTACTTTAGTGTATGTTACTTTAATGTATTTAGTGTATGTCAGCTTAGTGTATGCTTTTGTGGATAATCACAATTTCAGGAACCATTGGAACCCAATAGCAGCCAAATTTTCAGAACAGTTTTTTCTGCCCAAACTATTAAGTCTTGAGTTTCCCCTCAGTGATATCGCTGAATAGACTACCTATAACTAATGGATTTGATTAAAATATTTGAGTCGACTTTTCTTCAATTATTGAGAGACCACATGCTTACAGGCTGCTAAGAATGAGTCCTTCTTATGGTGGATGGATGAAATGACAAAATTAGAATTTTTTTAAATATCTGAAATTTGAGGTAAAGTGGGTTTACATATTCAAAATTAGAAAGACGTTGTAAATAAAAGACTAAGCAACATTACCTTTTCTATTACCCTTTAATTACCTACCAATGTCTGTTGAGAGCCCTTGGAGCTTATCCAATAACTACTTCTTCTTGACCTTAGGGAAATGCTGAAGACTTTGACCCTGAATACAATGACCTGAAATGCTTTTGAAAGATTTACTGTTCATTGCAAATTATGCAGAATGTTCTAGATAATGCAATTTTATATGTGCTTATAAACATTATAGTCATGCCATAAATACTTTTCTATGTTGAGCAATGATGTTGGTTTATGTGTTTGATTTAAAACATGAACAGAGGGGTGCGACTCTTGATTTCAGCTCCTGTCATGATCCCAGAGTTGTGGGATCAAGCCTCCCATCAGGCTCCATGCGGACAGTATGAAGCCTGCTTGGGATTCTCTCCCTCGCTCTCTCTCTCTGCCCCTGCCCCATTCATGCTCTCTCTCTCTCTCTCTCTCTCTCAAAAACAAATAAATAAGTTTTTAAATAAAAAATTAAACATGAACAGATAAAATTACCAAAAATATGTAGGAATACAATACATTTCAGAAAAACTTTATTCAAAAGAAGAACTATGTTTATGAGTTAACACAACATTTTTTTTAGAAACTTGGCAATTTAGAAAATTGGCGATTCCACAAGGGATTTTTGTTGTGGTTTGCCCTTGGCTATTTATTCTCTTTGTACTAGCTCTGGATAGGTAAAGTGCACTTCTTGAAATAAGAAAAAGAAGCTGGCTTTACTTCAAATGACAGAGTTCTTATATTTGCTGAGCAATTATGACTTGGATTGGGTATGTGATTTTTTTAATTTCTAATTCTGTCAAAATTAGGTGTTTGCTGAGACACAGAAATGTCAATTTAAATTTCCAGAGAAATGACAGGTTGTTGTTCAAAAGCGTATCTTATTTTGTGATGATGACTCCAAATCTATTTTGAATATTCATTTACTTCCATTTTTTTCAGGATGATGTGACATAGCAGTAAATGTTGGGTAGATAAAACAGTCTCACACTGATAAACAATATAATCAATTAAAATAACTTACCAGCAAAACACATTACATTTCAGAATTAAAATCTTCAGAGGACGAGCAAATCACCTTGCCTTATCAGATTTTTTTAGAGTAGTGACATTTATAAAATGAACACCAATTTTCCCTGCCTGTACTAGAGTGAAATAAGTTCAAAAATCCCTCAATTATTACGTTCAGTTAACCAAACATTAACTTGGCCCGGAGTTTGCTGTGACCTGCATCTTGAGGGCCTTGTAAGTTTTGTCACCTCGGACTGAATCACTGTTGCCTGTTTATCAAACACATAACCTTCAGGGAGCTGAATAAAGCTGCCTTCCTTAGAAGACCCTGTATAACTTAATTAAATAATCACATTCAGGCTTATAGATGAGGCAAAGAGCATCATTTACTTAGAAAGGGAAATCTTATTCCTTTCTGGTGGAGAAAAAGAAACATCAAATAGAAAAGAAAATGACTAATAAAAAAAAAGCCACTTACGCTAGTTTGCTCATGAAAAAGAAGTCTAACTGTGAAGACGAACAAGCTAGAAACACAGCAGACTAGAGTGGAGGAAGGAGAATGCTGGAAAATAAAAGTTTATTTTCCCTGCCCTCTGTTTATAAGTTAGTCTGTTTATCCTTTAAGGCCACTCTTCCAAAAGCACAGACTTTACAATATATTTCCATGTTAGGCTCAATCACAAGTTGCTTTTCTCTTCTAAGAACGTTATACGTTCATTGCTAAAAAAAGAAAAAAGAAAAAAAAAAAAAGCAACCGCAGACAAGCAAAAAGCAAAAACTAGAAAACGTCCATCACTGTCTTTAATTTGGTGCACCCACTTCTCACGCCCACTCTTCCCTTTACTGTTTCATAAAAATTTTTAATTTCAAAATGCATATGTAAATATTCACCTTCACAAAAATATGACCATATTAAACATAATTTTTTGTCAAATATTTCCTTCCACGTTAATGATTATGTGAAGGCAGCAGAATGTCAAGAGAGGCAGGTAGTGTGTGGTGAAGCCCACAGACTCTAGAGACAGACTACCCAGTGTTGCGTCCTGGCTCTACTGTGAAATAGCTGTGTGATCCAGCTAACTGTTTTAACTGCTCTGTGCCTCAGCTTTGTCATCTATAAAATGGGGTAATAACATTATTATATTATAGTAATATTTTATACTATATTACATGACATAATGTTATGAGGATTAAACAGCATTGCTTTTGAAGTGTTTAGAACAGGGTACCTAATAAGTGTATACAGTTTAATCAAAATCTTGGTAGACTTTTTTAAAATTTTTAATGTTTATTTATTTTTGAGAGAGAGAGAGACAGAATGTGACTAGGGGAGGAGCAGAGAGAGAGGGAGACATAGAATCCAAAACAGGCTCCAAGCTCTGATCTGTCAGCACAGAGCCAGACACAGGGCTCGAACTCACGAACTGTGAGATCATGAACTGAGCTGAAGTCGGATGCTTAGCCAGCTGAGCCACCCAGGCGTGTCCCTCTTGGTAGATATTTAAATTATTACCACTATTCTATTAAAATAGACAATGTTGTAATGAAGATCGTTTTTTACATGTCTTTACACATTTGTCCAATTTTTTTGAGGTAAATCCCTAGAAATAAAATCGCTGTGTCAAAGGATATGCTCATTTTAAATTCTGGTGAAAAAATATTTGTAGGAAAAAATTGGCACGTCATAGAGGGTATGCCCATTTTCACTCCCTCGGAGCAGTGCTAAATCTACATGTGGTTGTAGGTTTTGAAAGCTAGTTCTCAGACTTTAGTTTTTGAAAGAATCACCGGGGAGCTCAAAACTCACCCACAGAGATTTAGTAGATGCAGGGGAAATTCTTGGAGCCTGCATTTCTTTTAAAATAAGCTTAGTTCATTCGGATGTAGGTAGCCAACGGGTTAGAAATATTGCATCTTCTCTGACCCTCTGCTGGCACAGATAGCTACAAGTCTACTGACGTGATAGTCAGATTCAGCAAAGACAATTCTGCCAGGAGCTGGGCAGGAAATACCATATTTCACAAGCCAACTGTCGATACATGTGGGGTCTTTTCCATTATATGGAACCAAAAAGTGACTTCTATATAAAGCTTGTCCTCACAATTTCAACAGCCAAAGCAGATTTTGATATTTTGGCAATTTGCGTGTTACCATTAAAGACAAAATGGTTGGGTTGTATCTCCAAATTTTCTACATGATTTTCCTAAGGTAGATGTCATTGTTCCAACTGTAATTTTTATTCCATGAATATGTCAAACTTCTATATGTATGCCAAAGTATAAAACAAAGCAAAACAAAACCAATTTTCCAAGTGTGAGAGAAGGTCTGAGGTTAGCAGTTTTCAATGGTTTAGGCAGGCCCAAACATTTGACTCTTGTACATGTAGGCAGGCCTTTCTGGCGTGGGTGTGTACCACAATTTGTATTTTCATAACCTACCAGTCTAATTAGTTTGTTAGCTCCCCCTTCTCATAAAGGTTGGATGCAGAAGGTTGAGAAGGGGTCACAGAATGCCACCAACAGAAGCAGCTGTTGAGAAAAACAAAGCTTTCTGGGGATTGTTACAACTAGCTGAAAAAAGAGAAAAATTGGGTGTGGGGTGGGTGGGAGGCCATTTATTCAAATTAATAAAATAATTTCACATCTTTAGCATCAACACACTAGTAAATTAGTTTAGAGTCTGCCTTTACTTAAAATAATAAAGACAAATTCTAGAAACAGAGCAGTTGCTTTTAATAGAGTTTTCTTCTACATTAATCATACTACCCAGTGGGTAAATATTTAAAGAATGATCTCCACTTTAGACTAACATTTTATTTATTTTTTTTTTAATTTTTTTTCAACGTTTTTTATTTATTTTTGGGACAGAGAGAGACAGAGCATGAACGGGGGAGGGGCAGAAAGAGAGGGAGACACAGAATGGGAAACAGGCTCCAGGCTCTGAGCCATCAGCCCAGAGCCTGACGCGGGGCTCGAACTCACAGACCGCGAGATCGTGACCTGGCTGAAGTCGGACGCTTAACCGACTGCGCCACCCAGGCGCCCCTAGACTAACATTTTAAAGCTTTGCTCCACTTGATTACATGGAGGCTCTGATCTCATCTCAACCATTTTCTTAAAATAGACTCCCTTCCCTCTACCTCGTTACATGGACTGTTTTTCTTTCCTTACCCTTCTTATCCCCTTTCACAACCATACAAAGTCTTTGCTTCTTTTCACTCCCAAACTTACGGAGTTTCTATTTCCTCAGCAGTCAATTTCTAGTTGATTCCCAACAAGATGGCTTCTGACCAATCCACTCCACTGATGAATCAGCACTGTTGAAGGCCAAAAAAAATTTCTCAGGGGTGAAATCCAATGGACTTTTACTCTCAAGTCTCATGCTTTGGATTGTTTCCTGTAACTGACATTCTATTTCCAGATTTCTCTCAGTGCTCTCTTCCCTTGATGCCAAGTTAGAAGCTGGCGGCTTACTCAGTGCCTAATTAGACCTAAAGTTTTTTTTGGTTTTTGGTTTTTGGTTTTTTTGATTGGGGGAGGAGGGAGAGTCAGCATGCTGTTTTAGGAGAAGTTGTGTTTATTTATTTCAGGCCCTCAAAAGTTCACGCAGTCATCACCTGCAGCCTCACACATCACTGCCTGACCACAAAGACATAGACATCTATAGCATAGCACCCACTGTCATGATTCCTCTCTGGCTCTCTGGCTCCAATTACACTCTCATTATATATAATATATATATAATATATAATATATAATATATAATATATAATATAATAATATATAATATATAACATATAATATATATATACTCCCCAATATAATTTGTTAGCCAACAATGATAATGATAATGACAATGACAATGATAATGATATCATTATCATGAACTCCCACTCCCCAATATAATTTGTTAGCCAGTTGGTTCTTTTCGTATCTACATATTCATTATCATTATTGTCCACCATAATAATGTCAAGTATTCTCAGTAATGATCCTAACATTGATATTTTCTGCCTTAACTATGCTGCTGAAATCCCGTTGTAGATTGCAACTGATTTCTCAACATTTCCAACCAGATGCTCCAGCATCAGCCTCACGCTCAACATGGTTAAAAGAAAGTTTATGTTCCTTTATGACAGATTGCTTTTACCTTCTGACTTTCGTGTTTTGATTAGAGGTATTACTATTCTTGCAATTGTTCAAGTTGAGACTCTGCCCTTTTTTTTGAATCCTCATTGCTTACCCGGCGATGCCTCATTACTTTCTAAAATTGATGCGTAAGAAAGCCAGGGATTAAGAGACTGGTGTGAAGCCATCCAGCTGGTTAGTGACAATGTTCTTGGATAAAATCTAGGTTTCTGGATGGTCGGATTTAGTACTCGTTTCACTGAATCAGGCTGAGAGAATTTACTACCATTCATACAAAGATTTCTAACTAAAGAAAACGTAGTAAGCAATATTTTTCTGAATATCAGCGTAATTTTGAAAAGAGTTTATTTAACTGACAAAAAAAAGTGTGCATTGAACTAAAAAGCTTTGCATTCGCGATCAGATTTACAGAGGAAAGATAGATTTTATTTTAAAAATTTTGTTCTGAAAATGTTAAGTTTGGGCCTGAAGAGACTCTGAGAGTGTAACGATGAGGATAGGGATTCTAGACATTTCTTGATGATAGATTTCATTTAATCTTCATAGCGACCCCATGAGGTATGTATTATTATTATTCCCATTTTGTTGATAGGAAAATGCAGACTTATGGACATTAAGCACTTCATTCAGGGTCACATATGTAAGAAGGTGAAGAGGGGCACCTGGGTGGCTCGGTCTGTTGAGTATCTGACTCTTGATTTCAGCTCAGGTTATGATCCCAGAATCCTGGGATTGAGTCCTGCATCAGGATCCGTGCTGAACATGGAGCCTGCTTAAGATTATTCTTTCTCCCTCTGCCTCACTCTCCGACTCATGCTCTCTCTATCTCTCTTTCTCTCTAATATAAAAAATAAATAAAAAAATAAATTAAATAAAAGGGTGAGAGCCAGCATTACAACCCAGGCCACTTGGCCTGATTCCAAATTCTGTTTTCAAATGAGAGAGTAGGACTGGGCCAAAGATATTCTAGTTACTTCTGACACTCTTAGAATTTCTGCAGCATTGTTCCTTAAATTTTTTTAATTTTTAATTTCATAAACATCTTCATTTCCTTACATATTTTAACGCCAGCACATCTTTTTTTTTTTTTTTAATTTTTTTTTCAACGTTTATTTATTTTTAGGACAGAGAGAGACAGAGCATGAACGGGGGAGGGGCAGAGAGAGAGGGAGACACAGAATCGGAAACAGGCTCCAGGCTCCGAGCCATCAGCCCAGAGCCTGACACGGGGCTCGAACCCACGGACCGCGAGATCGTGACCTGGCTGAAGTCGGACGCTTAACCGACTGCGCCACCCAGGCGCCCCCAGCACATCTTTTTAATAGATTCCACTCCTAAATTACAAGGCTAGTGTTTTCCGGTAGTTGGAAGAAACATAAAAGAGTGGACAGCTCCTTTCCCAGCTCCTTTCTTGAGCAGATCCCCAATGCCAACCACGCGGTGCCCCAGGGGCTGTTGAGAATGTCTTGTTTGTTATTCCCAGTAGAGAGAACACTTCCCTGTGGAGAATATTAGTTCATGAAATATGTTGTGAGAGGATCATGCATGTGAGGAGGGCAGCTGTGGACACTCAGGTAGCTCTTTTTTCCTTGTATTTTCTATACCCAGTTTATATCCACCTGTCAACTCAGGCGACTCCTTGTTCTTGAGCAGTGGTGCCAGCTGGCAGCTTTGGCCGCTCGTGTTTCTTCTCATTTCTTTCTCATTGGGTTTCTTCCCTACGGGTTCTTGTTCCCATCTCACAACCACTAACCTATCCATAAAGAGGATCTGCCTGGAATATTTCTTGTCTCCCCATCCATTAAAGTGTTACAGGATCTGGAGTTTTCCCCAACTCTATAAATTACCATTATTGTCCTTCACTACAGTGTATTCATATCTGTTTTATATATACATTATTAAATTATATATATATTTATATATATAAATTATATTCTACATATATTTTACATATAAATTATATTCTATATATACTTATATATATAAATTCACATATATATACACATATATATTTACATATATATATATATATTTAAGAGACTATGAAAGTCAACCATGTATAGAGGACAGTGGGCTGAAGTAATAAACTCTGTCTTGGGTTCTATTCCAGGTAGTGATAGTCACTTATCCACTCGAGGCCTCTGTTCCCTTATTTCTGAAAAAGAAGGGTTGACTAGGTCTCTAATGTTCCCCCTATATAAGGAAAGTTCTAATATTATTTATGGTAATAATAATCATAATACCTAACATCAATTGAGCATTTTGTCTTTCCCAAACATTGTGCTAAGTGCATTCTTTTCATTATCTCACAAGATAAGTGCATTCTTTTCATTAATCTTCACAAGAACCACACATGATAGGTATTAATATTAGTATCATTCCACTTTTCAGTTAAGGAAAATGAGGCCCAGAGAGATTAAATGATTTGCTTATGCCACACACTAATAAGTGATTTCCATTGATAATGGGGCTATGCACAAATATTCCAGTTTATGTCTCCTTCTAAGCCCCAGCTGGATTTTATTTCCCCAGCCCCTCACCTCCCCTAAAGTAGAGCTTGGCCATGTAAATTGCTTTGGTCAGTGAAATGTGAACTTACATGACGTATGTCATTCTGAGCAGCACTTTGAGGAGTCAGTGTGAAATTCGCCACAGTTCTTTTGCTACCTGCCATCAGTATTTCAGATATCGATGTCAGCTTTGTCAACCTGGGTTCTGAGTGGGGACAATACAGACTAGGGACTCCAGCCAATCCACTTTGGGCATGTAGTGAGTGTGAGAAATAAATCTTTGTCTATCTTTGGGTTATTTATCACTTCAGCCTAACCTGACCCATCCTGATGGATTCAGGATACTGAAAGCATGACTTTTAACACTAAATCTCACTGATTCTAAAACCCATAAGCTTAACTACTATTATGGACTGAATTGTGTCCCCCACAATTTTGTACATGGAAGCCCTAACTCCCAGTACCTCAGCATTTGACTGTATTTAAATATAGGGCCTTTAAAGTGGTTAAAATGAGGCCATTAGGGTGCACCCTAATCCAATCTGACTGGTGTCCACAAAAGAAGAAATCTGAACACACAAGAGACCCCAGGGATGGCACAGGGAGGACAGACCATCTGAGGACACAGTGAGAACCCAGTCAACGGCAAACCAAAGAGAAAGGCCTCAAGAGAAACCCATCCTGCCAACACCTTGATCGTAGACTTCTATCTTCTAGAACTATGCAAAAATTAATTTCTGTTGCTTAAGCCACCCAGCCTGTAGCATTTGTTATGGCAGCCTTAACAAAATAAATGCCACTACTCTATTCCATTTCCTTGAAGATAGATATCACTTACTAATTACTGAGTCATCAAGACCCTAAAAACTAAAATATCATAACTACCCATTTCAACTTTAATTGGCACTGCAATCTATAGATTTTGCCATATAGTTGTCTTTAAAATAAAAAGTGATTCATCCAGGAGCCAAACAAAGGACTAGTAGCTTCATCCGGTAATAGATATTGTTATCAGGTCTGCATATGAGCCCTGGAATCTAAAAATGTATTTTTACTAATGTCAGAGGGCATCACACAATGCTGAAATGCTACCAAATGCAATTAGCGTCGATAAAAACTAAAATTCAGTGATAAAAGACTTTTTTAGTGAGGATTACCATAGCTCTGAATATGTTAATTCTCTGTTACTCTATATTTGGAAAATGTATTTCTTCAGAAAATGCAACACTTTTAAAGCAATCTGTAATATTTTTAGGTCAGCAATAATAACTGACAAAAAATGAAAATGGCTCAATAGATTCAACATTTAGTACAATTTCTTTATATATATGATAATCCCCTCAGATCATTTAGACCCTTACATGATTAGAACTAGACATTCTCTACATTCTATTGTCTAGAAGGTATTGCTTTGAGTATAGTCTAAAGCCTTTCATAGGTAGGCATTAATAGAAATGAAAATTGTGACAAGCACTGTAATGTGGTCCCATGAGCATTGCCCTTAGTGTTCCTCCAGTGATTGTATCATGTTGTATGGCAAAACCAGTTTGGTAGATGTAATTAAGAATACTAATTTTTATAGGTTGAATTGTGTTGAAATCCTAACCCAGTACCTGCGAGCGTGACCTTATTTGGAAATAGGGTCTTTAAAGTTGATCAAGTTAAGATGAGGTCATTAGGATGGGCCCTAATCCAGTAAAACTTGTTTTCTTATAGAAAGGTGGAAATTTGGACAGAGAAAGATATGCAGAGAGTGAGGATGATGTGAAGATATAGAGAGAAAGCCATTCACAAGCCAAGGAATGCCTGAGACTATCAACACCTGGGGCAGAGGCATGGCGCAGATTCTCCCTTCGGCCTTCAGAAGGATCCAAACCTGCCAAAAGTCACCTTGATTTCAAACTTCTCGCCCCCAGAACTGTGAGCCAATACATTCTTGTTGTGCAAACCACCCAATTTCTCATACTTTGCCATGGTAGCCCTAGCAAATTAATGTACTAATTGATTGACTTCGAATTTACAAAAGAGAGATCGTCAGGGTGAGTATCTAATCACATGGGCTCTTTAAAAGCAGGGAATTTTCTTCAGCAAAAAAGGAAACCAGAGAGATTCCAAGCATGAGGAGGATTTGATATGCCATAGCAGGCTTGAGATGGAGAGGCCACATGGCAAACAACTGAGGGAAATCTTTAGGAGCTGAGAGCGGTCGAGCCGACAACAGGCATTAAAAAAGGGAGTTCAGTTCAGCAACTTCAAGGAACAAAATTCTGCCACAACCTAAATGAGCCTGGAAGTGGATTCTTTCTCAGAGCCTCCAGATTTAGGAGCCAAGTCCAGACAACACTTTGATTTTGGCCTTTGATTCTCTGATCAAGAGATACCAGTTAAGCCGATCTAGACTTCTAGCATATAAACAATGAGATAATAAACGGATATTGTTTCAAACAGCCGTTTGGGGGTAATTCAGTATGTACCCATAGGAGGTAAATACACCATAACTAGCAAGTATTGACTGCTTTCTTTACCAGTCACTATTCTAAGTGTATCATTGTTTTTTTCAGTTTTTATTTATTTATTTTGGGAGAGACAGAGACAGCATGAGTGGAAAGGGGCAGACAGAGAGGGAGAGAGAAAGAATCCCAAGCAGGGATCACGCTGCCAAAGGAGCCTGATGTGGGGCTCTACCTCATGAAACCATGAGATCATGACCCGAGCCAAAACCAAGAGTCGGACACTTAACCGACGGAGCCACCCAGGCGCCCCCATATAGTTTTTAAAAATTAACATTATTGCCATGTGACTGGGGCTGTTGTAGTCCCAAGGCAATAAAGATAAGTTCAGAGTGGAAAGCTATCTGGCATCTGAGGAACAAGAGCCATATGGCAGACAGGCAGTAAATAAAACACCCTATTCAAGAAAAAGCAGAACTAGTGAAACAGTGGGAATTTAAATAAGTATAATAAATATCTTCATAAAGGTAAGTTAGGATGTCGGGAACACAAAGCAGGAACAAACAATTACGAAGAAGACCCACTCAGCAATATTGAATATTAAAAAAATATGCAATTGTTGAAAACACAGTAATGGTAAAATAAACCATGCCTACACTGCCTGTAGGAGTGAATTGCCAAATGTATGGAAGAAACTATCAGAAGCTTTTGAAAGGAGGGGGGAAAAAGCCAGAAAAAAATACTTTCACAGAAATATAATCCAATTTTCTTACAAGATAATCTCTTAAGAATAGGAATTCTTGGGGCGCCTGGGTGGCGCAGTCGGTTAAGCGTCTGACTTCAGCCAGGTCACGATCTCACGGTCCGTGAGTTCGAGCCCAGCGTCGGGCTCTGGGCTGATGGCTCAGAGCCTGGAGCCTGTTTCCGATTCTGTGTCTCCCTCTCTCTCTGCCCCTCCCCCGTTCATGCTCTGTCTCTCTCTGTCCCAAAAATAAATAAACATTGAAAAAAAAATTTTTTTTAAAGAATAGGAATTCTTAAAGTAAGAATTAAGAAGCATTGTATGTATTTTACTCTTCCCTCCCCGCAACTACTGAGGCAAAATAAGCCTATGAGGTATGTGGGAAAAACTCCCAGCAAGACTCTTATTACAGCCGTGTTCCCACACACGGCTGATTTGTACCTTGATAACTATGTAAATTTATGATTGCCCTACCTCAGGAAAGATATAAGGGAGGCAGTAAAGTCAGAGAGGACTGTTCACTTTCTGGTGTCGAGCCTGGGCCAGTTTCAGGCCTCTGCCTTCCTCTGCACACAGTTACTGCCCTAGGAATAGTCCTAAATGTCAGTGGGCAGAAATCCTACATCTCTACAGCTGTCCTCACTCCTCCTTGTCTGATCATCCTCTAGCTGAAGGACAACTCTGCCAGGCTCCACTGCAGAGTGCACTTAGCAGCCTTTCCAGGGCCACAGTTACCTGGGAGCCAGTGAATGGAGAGCTGACACATAACCCAAGTCAAAGCCTGGGGCTTGTTATGGAAGGAGCAATGAATTAAGAAGGCCAAAATTAAAGTGATGGTGAAGCATGTAGGAGGTGGTCTGGAAATTTCCACAGACAGAGTGCACATCTGTAGAGTCTTGTCTACGGACCGGTGAGGCATTTAGAGTATGAATGAGCGACTTAGCATTTTGCCCCTGAACCACAGCTTAGTGGTTTCAACCATACTACATAAGCTTTCCTGATACTGACTCTCAACTTGTATAGAAATGCAGGATATCTCCTCTTCTAAGCGGCTCTGTCACAATGTTCCATTAACTTCATTTGGAAGCCTAAGACCATTTGCCTTTGGACACCAACCACCCTTTGCCTGTTCCCACCTGGATGGGTGGAGTTCTCGCTCATTCTGGTTGTCACTATGCTCCCTCACCCTGTTGCGTTTTACTGAGGCGTGCTAAAGACCAGAAACATCCAAGGACAAGAGAGCTATGAATCACAAAGGCTGTGAACAAGAGGCATAGTCACATTCCGAATCAGATATTTTTGGAATCAGACATTCTTGGAAAAGTGGTCACACAGATCAAATAAAGTTCTATTTTTTGTATCAAGTAGTTCTAAAAAACTACTGGTAGAAATGTTATCAGTCAGTGGTCATGGCTCAGTATACGAAGGAATTTATGAAGAATCTGAGAAAATCCATGTATGAAATCTACATGATAGATTATGACGTGAAATTAAGGACTATTCTTATTATGTGAGGTTAATATTCTAAAGGACAACTGTATGTGAACTTTTGTTGACTTTTTTTGAGGGAGACATCTTAGCATCCATTTTCCCTTCCTCCGAGCTCCCTTTTTTCCTTTGGGGGAATTATTTCTCTCAGATATAAACAGTCTTTGCGGTACTGTGTTCAGGATTTCTTCCTTCCCATAGCAAAATAAACCTGGGCTAATAGAAACCTCTCTCCTGGGAGGCACCCAGGTGGCTTAGTTGGTTAAGAGTCCAACTTCAGCTCAGGTCACGATCTCACGGTTCTCGGGTTCAAGCCCTATGCCGGGCTCCGTGCTGACAGCTCAAAGCCTGGAGCCTGCTTCGGATTCTGTGTCTCCCTCTCTCTCTCTCTCTCTCTGCCTCTCTCTCTCTCTCTTTTAAAAATAAATAAACATTAAAAAAACTTTAAAGAAATCTCTCCCCCAGGACTTGGAACTACAAGAAAACTGAATTAAGATGATGACAACTTTTGGAGCTTTCCTTCTATAGGAGAGCCCAGAGTGTATCCAGCTGCCCAGATATCTGAAGACTATTTGAAGTCCTGTCTTCATTCTTTGTCTGGTTCCTTCTACTCTCTAACTTCCCAACCACTCTGTGAGCTACCCATTGCAAAAAATCTTGTTGGTTCTTGTTAATTGCAACACCAGTCTCTCAATTAATAGGCCCTCTGCCAAGTACCATAAAGTAACCACTCTTTTAAGGCATGGCTAAATGAATCATTAAGTATGGGATCAAAGAAACTCAAGGACTAATGTCTCCTCTTCCACTGACTTCTTTTGTGATTCTGAAAAACTTTCTTACCCCACTAAGCCTTACCTGTAGCGTGAGAACAAAGCCCTCATTCCAGGTTGTTGTTGGAATTGGGTGAGCCTTTCCCTGAAAGTTCCTAGAATGCATAGAAAGAAAGCCTGTGAATTTCCATATCAAAGTGGTGCATTAATCGTGAAAAATTGGGCATTAGTGATTTGGCCAATGATGACAAGATGCAGTGCTGGGCAATCACTTAAAAGCCAAGATTTTGTGAAGAAAGTTATACTTAATAGTCAAAATACATTTCCCTCCTTATTACTATGGTAGACAGAGGTCAGAACTAGCCGTTCATGGGTATATGAATTCTGGTAACATTTCTTCTTTGTTGGCAGTAAAGGTGACATGAAGTTCCCCATATGAATATTTAAAAAGCAACCTGCTCTGGAGTTATACACTTATTGTTTCAATTCTTGGCCGGTTTAAAACTGCATCTCTGTTTACAAAGAAATGAAAATGCTGCTTTACGCAAAAATTACATTCAGTCTGAAATAAAGACCAGACAGCACCAGTTTGATGGGGCTTTAGGGGTTTGGAGCTGATGGCCAAGAAAGAACTCTTGAAGACATCTTTAGTGCAAAAAGGTGATTTTATTAAAGCACGGGGACAGGACAGTGGACAGAAAGAGCGGCACTGGGGATGTGACGGGTAACTGATTATATACCTTCAGGTTGGGAGGGGGTTAGGCATAGAGTAAGTCTCTAAGGTATTTTGGAAGCAAGGTTTCCAGGACCTTGAGGGACTAGCTGCTGTTAGGAAAATGCCATTTATTACCGTTTAGTAAAACCTCAGTCATGAGACCCTTCAGATGTATATCAGGGTGCCATAAGTTTGGAGTATGATTACCAGCATATATCTTGGGGGAGGTGAGATAAAAGAAGTTTCCAAAGGAATTTGTATATGGTAACGTAGACTTACAGGATCCTGGGGAGTCAGGATAATGTTAAGCCAAGATTCCCTTTTGCCCCTAGCAAAGTGTCATCATCCAGGAAGCTGAACTCCTAGAGGAGGTCACTCTGCTGGTTTCAGGGGCTTGTCAACGGGCTGTGGGCAGTAAGGGAATTTACTTTTTCATTTGCCTTAGTTTTCCACATCACCATAGCAAGCACTTAAACCCCTTCCCTTTGTTCTTTGGTAGCCAAGAGTGTCCAAATTCCACTTGCGGTGGGGGACGGGGTGGGGGGTGGGGGCAGCACTAGCTTGTACTTTGCCCTCAGCTTGCATTATGCTCCCTCATCAAGTTTACTGAAGAAAGAAATTTTGTCCTGGGAAATAACAGAATTGGCCTTTTCCAGAAACAACTAGAACCATGGCTGAGGGGTACTACTTTCTCTGCATCTCCGATGCTTTGTATTGGTTACTATGCTGAGGAGCTTTCAAATCATACCCCAATTCTTGGCAGAAACTATGTAAGCAAGAAAGCAAGTTTAGTTAGTCTCATATAACTAAGGATTTTAAAATCTTGCATTGATGCAACAGTGAATTTTTAAAGCAGAAGAACAGTAAAGAAAAAAAAATCCTGTAATGGGCCCCACTCTGTGCTAGATCATTTGGAGCAGTGGGTCTAGGGAACCTAGCTGAAGGCCTGAACTCCACTCCCAACCCATCAAGGGGGAGAAGAGAGTACTGTGCAAAACATTAGCCTTCCTTACCTATGAACAACCTGGACTGAGTGAACACAATCTTTATGGAGTTTTTTGAAAACTGAATAGTCTGTGGGAGCTAGCCAGAGAAGAGAAACGATGGAGCAGCCATGACTTTAGGGCAACATTTTTCAAAGTCAAATGAGATCGTTCTTTAGCCAAATCATCTTGAGATTGTGAAAATATGTGTACATCTGGGATTCATCCTTGATTCAAGGAATCAGAGAGGTGCCTGTGTGGCTCAGTCAGTTAAGTATCCAACTCTTGATTTCAGCTCAGGTCACGATCTCAGAAATCTAATTTTTGCCCTTTCCAATTTACCTTCTAGTCAAGAAGAAAAAACTCAAGGAAACAATGCATTTAGTAAACAATTATAGATTCAGTTTTACGAAAGCTAATCGAGACAGAATTCTGGACAAACAGGGACTCTGAGAGAGATTGTATCAATGACAAAAATGTTCTGGTTTGCCCCCAATACCACATCTCCCTAAACTAGCAGTCATTAAGTGGCCACTGGAATTCAGCACAGGACATTTTTGCTCCCACAAACGTTATTGGTCAGCATAGCAATTTTTGAAATGTGAGTTATTCACCAGCACCTTAAAACGGGAAAATACAACACAAAAACCGAGATATCTAATCCTTTCTGAAAAATCAAATTGGCAACAATTGGCTGTCAATGAGGAGCAGCCACTCCCACCCCACCCTTAGGCATTTGGGATTTGTTTTATCACATCTCCAACATTCTCTTTCCCCAACCAACCGAAGTGTCAGTTGACATTTATTATTGAGTTTATGCGGATGTTTTTGTTGCTGTTTAGTTAAAATGAAAGTTAAATGTATTCACTCTGAGGGCTGTCGCTCATTACCTACATAGCCCTGATACCTGGGGGCATTTGGGTTTTAAAATTCTCTAGCAATGATGATGGAAACCCTAATCACAGCAGTCCTGACCTTATTTTTTACAAAATCTAAGTATATGAGAATTCTTTATCAGCACTGTAGCCTTTCCATCTTGTAATAACTTTGCAAAGAAGCAGTATTCTTTTTCAAAACTCTTGGAGGACAATTCAGAAGAGACCTTTGAATTCATAAACTTATCTGGTTAATAGCAAGAGAGAGAGAGAGACTTTGAAAATCCAGAACACTCAATTCTGGGGTTATAGGGCCAGCTGACATTGACCATACAGACGGTAGTGTATTTATTACTTCATTGCTCAGATAAGATATGCAAATCTAGGAAGCTTTAAAACAAGGATGTTTCTAAAATGCCAGTGAAACAACGTATAGAGTATAGCCCTTTACAGTTTATAAAGTGACATCAAGGGCGCACCTGGTTGGCTCAGTCGGTTAAACAACCAACTCCTGATTTCAGCTCAGGTGGTGATCTCACAGTCATGAGACAGAGCCCTGCGTAGGGCTCCATGTGGACTCCATGCCTGCTTAAGATTTTCTCTCTCTCTCACTTTCTCTCTCTCTCTCTCAAAAAAAAGTGACATCATATTATTCCTTTTAGTTTTCACAGCAACCCTAAAAAGATTATGTTATTATCTAATTCTACAGACCAGGACTCTGCTGTTGGTAGTCAGCTGGCTTTTATGAGTTCAAATAGCGACTAATCTGCAAAGCTGGAGTTTCAACACAGTTCTTTTGATCTACCTATATTTTTCTCTCCATTACACAATGACCACCTTCCATTATAATTTCAGGAGTACGTTCATAATTTTCAGAAGTACATTCACATAAAGCCGGGAGAAATATAGCGCCACCAATCATACTAGCCATCAAGAGAGATCTCACATTCCCAGCACTCAGATTTGTATTTCTCCCAAATAAAAGAGAGTAAAACAAGACTGGCTGACACACAAGTCTTCTCCCTGTTCAGGTTTTAAAAGCGGTATGTTTTTGTTTGTGCGCTTTTTCATGTTCTAGACAACTTTCCAAGATGTTTACTGGAGGCAATGAAAGACCATGGAAATGCTTATGCTACAGTCAAGTTCATTGAAGATTTGAAAGGAGAAGTTTCTATAGACATGGCATATTAAAGCTGAAAGAGATCCAAAAATTGCTTAACCTGGTTCTCCTACTCAGACATGAGAATACGGGGCCCAGAAAAATGGTATCACTTCTAAACTGACATCTAAACCCCAGTCTCCTGAACCCTAACACTGAACATTTCTTATCAAATTTCTTTTTGAGTTCATCTTTTTTTGTTTATACTGTAACTGTGGTCTTTTGCCTCCTGCTATTCTCTGTCTTAGAAGCTCTTTCTTCTATAATAATTGCTCAGAGTTTATTTCTTTTCTGATATCCATTTTTGAAAAAAAGCTATTATTAATAATACCACCACTCATTCAAATGAAAAACTAGAGCCTTGTCCATAACTTGCTACAAATAAACACATAGTCCCCTCCATTCAACCTTTCAGCCTCACCTCAACCCAGGGAACTATCATGCTGAATCTCAGATTCATTCTTTCATTCTTGTTTTTCTTGATATTTAGGTTTATTACATACACATGTATTCCTAAAAAGTGTGTGTGTGTGTGTGTGTGCGCGTGTGTGTGTGTGTGTGTGTGTGTGGAAATAAACCATTTGTGTTACGAGTTTCACTTTTCATTCTTTTACTTTTTTGCTCACTTCTTCTCCTTCTCCCACCTTCCAACAAAGGTACTTCAAGTAGTAAGTGACCCACTTCTTTTCCTTCCAGTGACTTTTCTTTTCCGTTTAGACTTGATCCTCTCAGATTTCAAACTCCAGGACCTTCACTTCTCACCTGGGTTCTGATGATGCCGTGAATGGACTTCTACACTCCCCTCACTTCTAATTATGTCATCTTAATTGCATACATACTTGGACATTGTTCTTTGTAGTCACAGTTTTTAAAGTTATTAAAAATATACCATAAAGAATCAAGACTTGGTTGCATAAAGACTCCTTGTAGCATAACTCCTTGTATAACTTTTTGAGTTATAGTAGGCTCCCTTTATCTAGTTTCGCTTTCCATTGTTTTAGTTACCCTAGGGCCAACTGTGGTCATGCAGCAGATGACCTTCCTTCTGAAGTATCCTCAGAAAGTCAGTAGTAGCCTAACACAACATTACAATGCCTATGTCACTCACCTCACTTTATCTCATCACACAGGCATTTTATCATCTCACATCATCACAAGAATGCTGAGTACAATAAGATATTTTGACAGAGGCAGACCATGCTCACATAACTCTACAGTACATTGTTCTATTTTATTATTGTTGTTGTTAATCTCTTACTGTGCCTAATTTATAAATCAAACTTCATCATAGACATGTATGGATACATGGGTAAAGCATAATATACATAGGGTTTTGTACTATCTGTGGTTTCAGGCATCTACTGGGGGTCTTGGAATGTATCCCCAGTGGATAAAGGAGAACTACTATAGTGCAGATAATATTTAAATTGCAAGAAGGACTTCATGGAGAAGAGTGACCATTCTCTGCACAAATAACAAAACTCTGGACTTTTCCATCAGAGAGAATAAATTTTCATCTTGTCTAAGCTACTGTTACTTGAGTTCTCTCTGTTACTTGTAGTCAGACCCAATTATAACTAAAACATTGGGGCCATAATAATAATAATGGCTAATATTAACTAATTATTATTTTCCAAGTTCAGGGCCATGTATTGAACATCTACTACCTCACTTAATCTTCACAACTCTCTGAGTTGGTTGCTATCATTACTTTCTTTTTTTAGTTTATTTATTTATTTTAAGAGAGAGAGAGAGAGAGAGAGAGAGAGAGAGAGAGAGAGAGAGAGCCTGAGTGGGGTACAGGCAGAGAGAGAGGGAGAAAGAGAGAGAATCCCAAGAGGTCTCCACACCGTCAGCGCAGAGCTCAACACAGGGCTTGATCTCACAAACTAGGAGATCATGGAGTGAGTCGAAATCAAGAGTCAGATGCTTAACCAACTGAGCCACCCAGGTGCCCCTCATTACTTTCACTTTTAGATGAGGGAGCCAAGCTTTTTACAAGTACCAGGGTCCCACTTCGGTGATTGAACGGGGACTTCCAGACCCACTTTCAGTCTGCCTTCCCTCACAGGTGCTTCCCACCACGTGTGGATTGCTATGCTGATTATAAAGCACTAATCTGTTAAATCAGCTGGCTCTATGAAAAGACTTTAATTACTTTGTTTTTGTTACTGAAAGACCTGGTGAAAGAACAAAAAGTTGGTAGCACGAGATCCACATTGTACCTTGACGAAAATTTCTGTTCCTTACCCACGTGAACTGATAAAAGGCACACACCCTGGAACCTTCTCACTCATCTTTCAGATATGAATAGCGGTGTATACTCTGCTGTATCCCACAAAGATGCTGTGAAGATTTGTTTCAGTTTCAGAGAAGTATGAGGCACAATTTAAACTACTAGATCCTTCTCTTCTCCGTCATTAAAGGGAACTTCACCAGCTAGGAATTTCTTCTGCCTGTTGCAGTGTGACCTGACTACAGGGGCATAAAAGTTAAAGCTCTTTATTATTAGTGGGCTTTTAAAAAGGAGCTCCTCCCAATTGAATCAGGCCTCCTTAAGAGCTTTCCAGGAAACCTCATGTGATGACTTTCCTCGCACATCTCATTTTATTGCCCATTCGTAAATGCAAGGCAACTTTTAAAATGCTGTTATTTAGCTATCCCCAGGACCATCTGTTGCTAAGGAAAAGGAGATGGACAGGGACTGATTAGGAACCAGCAGTCTCAGACACAGGAATAATCCACATAGGTAGAGCACAAAGACCCTTCACTATTGACTGCGCTCATTCCCCAGTCTAAAGCTTCACAGGGAGCGTGGAACATTTCAGCCAACATGCAGCTCAACCGATTTGTATCTTTCTTATTTTTAATGTTTATTTATCTGAGAGAGAGAGAGAGAGAGAAGAGCATGAGTGGGGAAGGGGCAGAGAGTGAGGGAGACATAGAATACTAAGTGGGCTCTAGGCTCTGAGCTGTCAAGCATAGATCCCGACGCCGGGCTCACACCCACAAACTGTGAGGTCATGACCTGAGCTGAAGTTGGGCACTTAACCAACTGAGCCACCCAGGCACCCCGATTTGTATCTTTCAATGCCAGCATATCAGGAAAAGAATAACAGAGTGCAGATCCTAGACGATGTTGGATGTCTGCGTCTAGCTCTGGAAAGGATGGGCTCCTCTAAGTTGGACTTCTTTATTAATTGAAGTGACAGCTCTGTTATTAGAAGTGGGAGCTTCATTATATAGGTTCTGATGCTGCACCAGGAACCTAACACTTCTACTCTTTTTCGATGGCCCTATTAAAACCAACATAAAGTGGGGCGCCTGGGTGGCGCAGTCGGTAAAACGTCCGACTTCAGCCAGGTCACGATCTCGCGGTCCGGGAGTTCGAGCCCCGCGTCCGGCTCTGGGCTGATGGCTCAGAGCCTGGAGCCTGTTTCCGATTCTGTGTCTCCCTCTCTCTCTGCCCCTCCCCCGTTCATGCTGTGTTTCTCTCTGTCTCAAAAATAAATAAACGTTGAAAAAAAAAATAAAAAACAAAACAACAAAAAAAAACCAACATAAAGCAAATACTTAGCATGTTAATCCTTTTCTTTTTGAGCTGAAATTTTTAACATCAGTTATGGCATCATCCGAAAGAAAAAAATCTTCATACAGTTCATATCATTGCCATTGATAGTAGCAATATTCAGCTCCCCCAATACAGAATTTGAAACTTCAATTCTAAATTATTAGTTGATGATTAACAGACCTACTGAATGACCTTCTGTAACATGTCATCTGGGGAAGTAGCAACAAAGGATGAACAGTTCCTTCAGATGAAATCTTTCCAACAATTGCTAATTACTGGAATGATTTAACATACAATAAAATTTTTGAAAAATCTAACACCTACACAAAGGTAAATTTAGAAAAAAATAATAGAATGGCATCAACACTGTATACTTTTTACCTACATTGTAGGTAGCTTTTAACCCTTTAGATTAACCAACAATCCTTCTAAAAACCAGGCCTAACTTACACTTGGCTGTCAGGTAAGTGCCCCTTCCTGTGTTCTCCAGCTTGAGACTAGATGTCAGCATTCTGTTAGTTATCCAAGGCAGAAGCATGAGAGCAACTTAGATTGCTCTTTTTTCTTCATGCCCCCACCCATCCATTCAGTCACTTTGTCGTGCGGATTCTACCTGCCGAGTATTGATGGAATCTGCTCTGTACTCTCCTCTTCCAAGCTATAGTTCCGGTTAAAGCCGTATCATTTTTTACCTGGGCAATATTCCAACAAGAGTATAATGTAGTCTCCCTGCCCACAACTTCAACCTCTTCAGTCTGTCTAAATCCTCCAGAGTTCTAGAGATATTTCTAAACTGCAAATCTGAACATGGTCACTTTTGCTGAAAATCCTTGTGTGTCTACAGAGTTTCCAGGACAAAGGTCAAACTCTTTGGCTTAGCATGTGAGGCCTTTGCCTGTCTCTCTAATCCTATTCCTGCCACACTATTATACACGCTTCACAACAACCTTACTGAACAACTGTTTCCCCCCAACACACGTCATCCAGTTTACTGCCTCGGTGACATTTAAACGTGTTGCCTCTGGAATTCCTCTGGGATGACTTTTCATTCTCCTTCTCAGTCTCTTGCTTCTTCATCTTGTCCTTCCAGATGGCTCAAGTGCCACCCCTCAGAGAAACCCTTGTTTACTGCCTGTCTAATCAAGCTGCTCACCCGCTCCTCCTGAACCACCACCCAAATCTCTATGAACAAGTCCCTGTACTTGCCCACTTGAAACTCCTTGGTCTGCTTGAGTCTCACCACTATCCTTAAGGATAGAGGCTATTTCTTTTTCTCTGTGGTTTTCTAGCACATGTCTGTAATAGAGCGGTGGTGCAGAATGGAAGTTGGGAAGCAACATAATGAAAGAATTAATGAGTCTGAGATCTTGCACAATTTAGTTTTTTGAGTATCAGTGTTTATACGTGTTCACAATAGCATACTCAAAGTCACCTGTATATGGTCTCCATCATGCCCCCCCCCACCCCAGCCCAGCCTCCCATTCTCTCATTTCCTATTATTTGCAGACTAACACTGACAAGGTGAGAGATGGGAAGAGGTCCAATTCTCAATAGAACATGTTTTTGCTGTCAAAATCCTACTAGCAAAAAATAAATAAATAAATAAATAAATAAATAAATAAATAAATAAAGCACCTTGGGGGGGGGGGTGTTCTTTCAACCTTTGATTAGATTAACAAACAGGGAGAGCTTGACTAAATACAGAAATTACCCAAGGCAAATGCTGTCCCTTCTCTTCTCGTGTTTATGGACAAAATCAACAGAATAAATTGCTCTCATCCTTAGAGATCCCAGAACCTTTCTCATCTTAGTCTTTGAGATAGCCACTGTTAATCTGTCAGTGTTTGCTATCCCTGAGCTAGATTAACAGGTGTATTTGACATAGGAAAATAAAATAATTGGGGCTGGGAGGGTTAATATATGAGTTCACTCAGACTGGAACAGTGGCAGGTTCCCCACATTTCTGTTAACAGAATCACTCCCCTGCTTCTTCTGGGAAATGACTTTCCCCACTCCAAACACACAGCTTCAATGGATGCTGCCATATTCCTACAGTCTATCAGTGGACACCAGATAGAAGCTGACTCAATTATAATTCTCTGCTATTTTAAAACTCAAGTCTAAAGAGAGTAAGGGTAGGTTTACTCTCTAGTAGTAGTAGAAACCAAGAAGAGTGAGGCTCAGGAGCTGTTGGCCACCATTTGTACCTCCATGCTGAGGTGATCAAGGCCCTAAGCCCCAATCATGTGCCTTTCCCACACAGCCCTTTGCACAGGTAGTGACAAGCCCTAGGATCTTTTCAATAATGCCTCTGTTTACCTTAAACGGACTCAAATTAGTCCTCTGTCATTTGTAATCCAAAGAATTCTGACTAACTCAAAAGTCTACAGTATCTAGGACCTTGAAATTCAGAGAACTTAACCCAGAATTTGTGCTTTTAAGGGCTTCATCAGAAACATTTAAAAATATTAGCAAAGAACATTACCCTTTTGCACCCATAAACCAGTAAAACAATGACTAACATTCTAATATATGTCTGATTATACGCAATAGGAGTGAAATGGGAAAAGCTCTGTGCTGGGAGCCAGGTCCCTTAGATTCAAATGTTGTCTTACCATTAATTTGTAATGCCATCATTTAACCCTTGTTAGTCTTCAGTCATGCATTTTTTTAAGCGAGCTCTAACACAACTTTGATGCACAGAGTCTTGCAAATACTTGGCAAACATCATGCTAGTATCTTTAGAATACTGTAATAAAAAAAAAAGACAAATGTTCCAACAGAAACAAACGACATGACAAGCAATTCTTGAAAGTACATATATGGCTAATAAATCCTTAAAATGATCTCAACCACATTTATCACTAAAAATGCACTTTCAAATAACTGAGATATAATTTTTTACCTATCATATTGCCAAATATGTATCTTCTAAAATACATAATTTTTAATATTGTCAAGGGTATTTTGGATAACAAATTCTCATACCTTGGTCATCCAAATTTTCTGGAGGCCATCTGGAAATATGTAGTGACATTTTTTTGTGCATTCCCTTCAGTTCAGCCATCCCACCGTAAGCAATTAATTCCAGAAAAGTAATCAAACAAGTGTGCAGAGATGTCTGTCCAAGTTCTGAGAGTGGGAGTTCATCACAGCAGTGTTAGTGTGTATAAAACTAAGAACATCCCTCGGGGCACCTGAGTAGCTCAGTCAGTTAAGTGTCCAACTCTTGGTTTCAGCTCAGTTAATGATCTCAGTTGTGAGATCAAGCCCCACATCGAGGCCCACATCCGGCACTGTGCTGCACACAGAGCCTGCTTGGAATTCACCCTCTCTCTCTCTCTTTCTCTGCCCCTCCCTGGCTTCCTCTCCCCCCCCCCCCTTTCTCTCTTAAAATAAATAAGATTTTTTTTAAATAATAAATAAAATAAAACTAAGAACACCCTCAATTTCCATTAGTCTGGTATCGGATAAATATAAAACCAGAGTGAACCCAATCAATAGAGCACCACAATTTTACAAAAAGGAATTTGCTCTGCATGCCTAGAACAATGCCTGGTGCTGCATATGTGCTCAATCAACATTTGTGAAACGAATAAATCTTTTTTTTTAAAGGGGTCAGATATGATGGGTTAAAATAGCAGGAACTAGAATGTGATCCTTTTTCTTTAAAACAAAAAGGAGTTGTTTATACACAGGCACAAAAACCTTTAGGAGAACATATATAAGTTTTTATAAGTGGTTATGTCTAGCATTTTAGATGGGCAGACTTTCATTTTCTATTTAATATGTTTTTGTATGTTTTGTTTGCTTTTTCTATTTTATAGTGAGTATATATTGCTCTTACTTATGAGTTTAGTAATTATATAATTAATACATAAATACAATCTCATTTTTATATACTAAGCTATCTAAAGTAAATGTGCTCTCTTGATCAACCAGTCCTCTTTGCAGAGATAATACTAGTAATAACATATTCTTCTGGCCTTTTTATATGTGTTTAACCACACTGGTTAGGTTTGTTGGGTGCTATTCTTTCTTCTTGTATCATACTGTGTGTATTGTTTGGCTTTTATGTACTTTCTGTTTTTATTTAACAACCTTTCCTAGAGGTCTTTATGTGTAAGATCTGTAGATATATCTTATTCTTTTAAAGTAAAGCGTAGTATTACCTGACCTTGGTGTCCCCTATAATTATGTAGCCATTATTTTATTCATAGAAGTTCAGGTATTTTGTGTTGGCTTCCAAACTTGGTCTAAGTAAAACATTGTTACTATAAAAAAAAATTTGTTTTAAGACTTCTTATACACATTTTAGGGGCACCCGGGTGGCTCAGTCAGTTAAGCATCTGACTTCAGCTTAGGTCACAAACTCACAGTTAGTGAGTTCAAGCCCCACGTTGGGCTCTCTGCTGTCAGTGCAGAGCGTGCTTTCAGATCCTCTGTCCCCCTCTTTTTCTGCCCCTCTCGTACTCGTGCACATGTGCACACTCTCTCTCTCTCTCTCTCTCTCTCTCTCTCAAAAATAAATAAACATTAAAAAAAAAAGACTTCTTACAGATATCTCCAAGTTGTTCTCTAGGTCAGTACCTAGAAATTAATCTGCCCAGTCAATATATACCCATTTAGAATTTTTTTTTATTTAAAGCTATTTTTTATTTTTTAAAATTTACATCCAAATGAGTTAGTATATAGTGAAGCAATGAATTCAGTAGATTCCTTAATGCCCCTTACCCATTTAGCCCATCCTCCCTCCCACAACCCCTCCAGCAACCCTCAGTTTGTTCTCCATATTTATGAGTCTCTTTTGTTTTGTCCCCCTCCCTGTTTTTATATTATTTTTGTTTCCCTTCCCTATATTCATCTGTTTTGTCTCTTAAAGTCCTCATATGAATGAAGTCATATGATTTTTGTCTTTCTCTGACTAATTTCACTTAGCATAGTACCCTCCAGTTCCATCCACGTAGTTGCAAATGGCAAGATTTCATTCTTTTTGATTGCTAAGTAATACTCCATTGTGTGTGTGTGTGTGTGTGTGTGTGTGTGTGTGTGTGTATCACATTTTCTTTATCCATTAATCTATCGATGGACATTTGGGCTCTTTCCATACTTTGGCTATTGTTGATAGTGCTGCTATAAACATGAGGGTGCATGTGTCCCTTTGAAACAGCAGACCTGTATCCCTTGGATAAATACCTAGTAGAGCAATTGCTGGGTCATAGGGTAGTTCTATTTTTAGCTTTTTGAGAAACCTCCATACTGTTTTCCAGAGTGGCTGCACCAGCGTGCATTCCCACCAACAATGCAGAAGAGATCTTTCTCCGCATCCTCGCCAACATCTGTTGTTGCCTGAGTTGTTAATGTTAGCCATTCTGACAGGTGTAAGGTGGTATCTCACTGTGGTTTTGATTTGTATTTCCCTGATGGTGAGCAATGTTGAGCATTTTTTCATGTGTCGGTTGGCCATCTGGATGTCTTCTTTGGAGAAGTGTCTATTCATGTCTTTTGCCCATTTCTTCACTGGATTATTTGTTTTTGGGGTGTTGAGTTTGATAAGTTCTTTGTAGATTTTGGATACTAACCCTTTATCTGATAGGTCATTTGCAAATATCTTCTCCCATTCTGTCAGTTGCCTTTTAGTTTTGCTGATTGTTTCCTTCACTGTGTAGAAGCTTTTTATTTTGATGAGGTCCCAGTAGTTCATTTTTGCTTTTGTTTCCCTTGCCTCCAGAGACGTGTTGAGTAAGAAAATTGCTGCGGGCAAGATCAAAGAAGTTTTTGCCTGCTTTCCCTCAAGGATTTTGATGGCTTCCTGTCTTACATTGAGGTCTTTCATCCATTTTGAGTTTATTTTTGTTTATGGTGTAAGAAAGTGGTCCAGGTTCATTCTTCTGCATGTCGCTGTCCAGTTTTCCCAGCACCACTTGCTGAAGAGACTGTCTTTATTCCATTGGATATTCTTTCCTGCTTTGCCAAATATTAGTTGGCCATACGTTTGTGGGTCCATTTCTGGATTCTCTGTTCTGTTCCATTGATCTGACTGTCTGTTCTTGTGCCAGCACCATACTGTCTGGGTGAATACAGCTTTGTAGTATAGCTTGAAGTCTGGGATTGTGATGCCTCCTGCTTTGGTTTTCTTTTTCAAGATTGCTTTGGCTATTCGGGGTCTTTTCTGGTTCCATACAAACTTTAGGATTGTTTGTTCTAGCTCTGTAAAGAATGCTGGTGTTACTTTGATAGGGATCGCGTTGAATATTTAGATTGCTTTGGGTACTATTGACATTTTCACAATATTTTTTCTTCCTATCCAGGAGCATGGAATCTTTTTCCAGTTCTTTGTGTCTTCTTCAATTTCTTTCATCAGCTTTCTATAGTTTTCAGTGTATAGATTTTTCACCTCTTTGGTTAGATTTATTCCTGGGTATTTTATGGTTTTTGGTGCAACTGTAAATGGGATTGATTCCTTGATTTCGCTTTCTGTCGTTTCATTGTTGGTGTATAGGAATGTAACCAATTTCTGTGCATTGATTTTATTTCCTGCAACTTTGCTGAATTCATGAATCAGTTCTAGCAGTTTTTTGGTGGAATCTTTAGGGTTTTCCATATAGAGTATTATGTCATCTGCAAAGAGTGAAAGTTTGACCTCCTCCTGGCCGATTTGGATGCCTTTTATTTCTTTGTGTTGTCTGATTGCAGAGGCTAAGACTTCCAATACTACGTTGAATAACAGTGGCGAGAGTGGACATCCCTGTCTTGTTCCTGACCTTAGGGAGAAAGCTCTCAGTTTTTCCCCATTGAGGATGATAATTAGCGTTGGGTTACTCGTATATGGCTTTTATCATCTCAAGGTATGATCCTTCTATCCCTACTTTCTTGAGGGTTTTTATCAAGAAAGGATGTTGTATTTTGTCAAATGCTTTCTCTGCATCTATTGAGAGGATCATATGGTTCTTGTCTTTTCTTTTATTGATGTGATGAATCATGTTAATTGTTTTGCGGATATTGAACCAGCCCTGCATCCCAGGTATAAATCCCACTTAGTCGTGGTGAATAAATTTTTTAATGTATTGTTGGATCTGGTTGGCTAATATCTTGTTGAGGATTTTTGCATCCATGTTCATCAGGGAAATTGGTCTATAGTTCTCCTTTTTAGTGGAGTCTCTAGTTCTCCTTTTTAGTGGGGTCTCTGTCTGGTTTTGGAATCAGGGTAATGCTGGCTTCATAGAAAAAGTTCAGAAGTTTTCCTTTCATTTCTATTTTTTGGAACAGTTTCAAGAGAATGGGTGTTAACTCTTCCTTAAATGTTTCGTAGAATTCCCCTGGAAAGCCATCTGGCCCTGGACTCTTGTTTTTGGGCAGATTTTTTATTACTAATTTGATTTCCTTACTGATTATGGGTCTATTCAAATTTTTTATTTCTTCCTGTTTCATTTTTGGTAGTGTATGTGTTTCTAGGAATTTGTCCATTTCTTCCAGATTGCCCATTTTGTTGGCATAATTGACCATAATATTCTCTTATTATTGTTTTTATTTATGTTGTGTTGGTTGTGATTTCTCCTCTTTCATTCTTGATTTTACTTATTTAGGTCTTTTCCCTTTTTCTTCTTGATCACACTGGCTAGTGGTTTATGAATTTTGTTAATTCTTTCAAAGAACCAGCTTCTGGTTTCATTGATCTGTTCTACTGCTTTTTTGGTTTCGATAGCATTGATTTCTGCTCTAATCTTTATTATTTCCTGCCTTCTGCTGGTTTTGGGTTTTATTTGCCGTTCTTTTTCCTGCTCTTTAAGGCGTAAGTTTAGGTTGTGTATCTGAGATCTTTCTTCCTTCTTTAAGGAAGGCCTGGATTACTATATACTTTCCTCTTATGACCACCTTTGCTGCATCCCAGAGGTTTTGGGTTGTGGTGCTATCGTTTTCATTGACTTCCATATACTTTTTAATTTCTTCTTTAACTGCTTGGTTAGCCCCTTCATTCTTTAGTAGGATGTTCTTCAGTCTCCAAGTATTTGTTACCTTTCCAAATTTTTTCTTGTGGTTGATTTTGAGTTTCATAGCGCTGTGGTCTGAAAATATGCACGGTATGATCTCAATCTTTTTGTACTTACTTAGGGCTGATTTGTGTCCCAGTATATGGCCTATTCTAGAGAATGTTCCATGTGCACTGAAGAAGAATGTATATTCTGCTGCTTTAGGATGAAATGTTCTGAATATATCTGTTAAGCCCATCTGGTCCAATGTGTCATTCAAAGCCATTGTTTCCTTGTTGATTTTTTGATTAGATGATCTGTCCATTGTTGTGAGTGGGGTGTTGAAGTCTCCTACTATTATGGTATTACTATCGATGAGTTTCTTTATGTTTGTGATTAACTGATTTATATATTTGTGTGTTGCCACATTTATATATTTGTGTGTTGCCACATTTGGCACATAAATGTTTACAATTGTTAGGTCTTCTGGGTCTATAGACCCCTTGATTATGATATAATGCCCTTCTGCATCTCTTGATACAGTCTTTATTTTAAAGTCTAGATTGTCTGATATAAGTATGGCTACTCCGGCTTTCTTTTGTTGACCATTAGCATGATAGATGGTTCTCCATCCCCTTATTTTCAATCTGAAGGTGTCTTTAGGTCTAAAGTGGGTCTCTTGTAAATAGCATATAGATGGGTCTTGTTTTCTTACCCATTCTGTTACCCTATGTCTTTTGATTGGAGCATTGAGTCCATTGATGTTTAGAGTGACAACTGAAAGTTATGAATTTATTGCCATTATGATGCTCGTCAAGTTGGAGTTTCTGGTGGTGTTCTCTGGTCCTTTCTAATCTTTGTTGCTTTTAGTGTATATATATATATATATATATATATATATATATATATATATATATATTTTTTTTTTTTCATCTTTTGTCCCCTAGAGACTTCCCCTTAATATTTCTTGCAGGGCTGGTTTAGTGGTCACAAACTCCTTTAATTTTTGTTTGGGAAACTTTTTATCTCTCCTTCTATTTTGAATGACAGCCTTGCTGGATAAATAATTCTTGGCTGCATATTTTTCTGATTCAGCACACTGAATATATCCCACCACTCCTTTCTGGCCTGCCAGGTTTCTGTGTATAGGTCTGCTGCAAACCTGATCTGTCTTCCCTTGTAAGTTAGGGACTTTTTTTCCCTTGCTGCTTTCATGATTCTCTCCTTGCCTGAGTATTTTGTGAATTTGACTATGATATGCCTTGTTGATGGTCGGTTTTTGTTGAATCTAATAGGAGTCCTCTGTGCTTTCTGGATTTTGATGTCTATGTCTTTCCCCAGGTTAGGAAAGTTTTCTGCTATGATTTCCTCATATAACCCTTCTACCCCTATTTCTCTCTCTTCCTCTTCTGGGACCTCTATGATTCTGATGTTCCTTTTTAATGGGTCACTGATTTCTCTAATTCTTAAATCATGCTCTTTTGTCTTAATCTCCCTCTTTTTCTCTGCTTTGTTATTCTCTATAAGTTTGTCCTCTATATCGCTGATTCTCTGTTATGCCTCGTCCATCCTTGCCACCACTGCATCCATCCATGATTACAGCTCAGTTGTAGCATTTTTAATTTCATTCTGGCTATTTTTTACTTCTTTTATCTCTGCAGAAAGGGATTCTAATCTATTTTCGACTCCAGCTAGTATTCTTATTATCGTGATTCTAAATTCTGGTTCAGACATCTTGCTTGTGTCTACGTTGGTTAAATCCCTGGCTGTCGTTTCTTCGTGCTCTTTCTTTTGGGGTGAATTCCTTTGTTTTGTCATTTTGAAGGGAGAAAAGGAATTAATGAGGTAGAAAAATTGAAATTAAAAAATTAAAATTAAAAAAATGTTAAAATTAAAAATTAAAAACACACCCACACAAAAATCGAATAGATGATGCTAGATCCTAGGTGTGTTTTGGTCTGGGTGTAGAAAGTGGTTTGACAGATTAGAGAAACAAACAAAAAAAAGGGCGGGAGGGAGAGAAAAAGAAAAAAAAAAGGAAATCGTTTGAGAATTTGAAAAAATGAATAAAGTAGACTAAAATACACAAAAGTAGAGAATATAGTAGAAAAAATTATAGAAAAATATTTTTAATAAAAATTAAAAAGAAATATGAATTTTTTCATTTTCTGTATTTAAGAAAAAGGAAAAGAAAGGAAAAAGAGAAAAAGGATAAAAAAAAAGAAAAAAGGAAAAGACAAAAAAAAAGAAATCGTTTGAAAATTTGAAAAAGTGAATACACTGTAGTAGACTGAAATAAAATGATGGGAGCAAGATAGAATTTGAAAAAATTTACATAAAAGCAAAAAATATAGTAATAAAAATTAAATAAAAATATTTTTTAAAGAAATTGAAAGTAAAAATGAAGTTTTTCTCTTTCTGCATTCAAGAAAAGAAATGAAAAAGAGAAAAAAGAAAAAGAAAGAAAGAAAATTGTTTGAAAATTTGAAAAGGTGAGGACACTGAAGTAGACTAAAATAAAATAATGGAAGTAAAGTAGAACTTGAAAAAATTTACACAAAAGTAAAAAATATAGTCATAAAAATTAAAGACATATTTTTAATAAAAATCAAAAATAGAGTTTTTTCTCTTTCTGTATTCAAGAAAAAGAATTGTAAAAGAAAAAGGAAAAAGAGAGAAAAAAAATTGAATAGATGAACTGCTAACAGATTGAAGTAGGACTGAAATTGCTTTGTTTTCCCCTAGATGTCAGTCGATGTAGCTCTTTATAGTCCATAGATTAAGCCAGTGGTGAGGTTTGTGTTCTTGAAGAGGAAAGTTGGCCCAGTTGGGCAGGACTCGGTGTAACAGCTCCGCTCTCCCCTAGATGGCACTTCGAGCCTACTGGGGTGGATTGCTGCGGTGCTTGTAGGTGCACATGTGCATGCGCAAGAGCGGTGAAAAATGGCGTCACCCAGCCACCCAGTCTGTTCTCCCGGATCAGCAGTCGCACACTGGTCCTCCATCTTCAGCTCTCGTCTACTCCCCGCTTTTCCACTCTCTGTGAACAGGCCCCAAGCAGTACCTCTCTCCCAAGTTTTGTCTCAGATGCGGCTGTTTTCCCCAGCCCCTTACTTCCAAAGGACTGTGGCTTTGACCCGCTCCGCCCCTCTGCGGGAGGGTCTCACCGAGCGATGGCGAAATGAGCAATGGCCAAATGTTGGCTGCACCCAGGAACGGCCGCTGGATCCTGCTGTTGCCAGTGCCCCGCGACTGCAGCCAGGTGCCAGCCCGCCCCCCAAAAAAATCGCGAGACAGTGTAGCCTCAGCGTTTCAGGGACCATGGAAAATCGCAACACACATCTGACACGAGGCTTCACCCTCAACAACCTTGCCCCAGCACCAGCGAATGTGGCTGCCTTCCAGGGTTTGCTGGGACTAGGTGGCTTCAACAGTCTCTACCAAATGTCCTTCCAGCAGTGGAACCGCTTTTCCCCATGTGGCCCGAGAACCTCCCGGACCCCACTCTGTTCCTGGCGATTCACCTTTCCCACCAGAGCACTGCCAGGTATTGAGCTGCGGAGTTGCAGCCTTTGCGCTCCCCTTGTTTGCAGTCTTAATGGAATTTAAACCCTCTCCTTTCTCCTTTCTCCCTTTTTAGTTTAGTCCCTGCGGCTGTTTCCAATTTTCCACTTTCTCTCCAGCTGCTTTTGGGGAGGGGTGGTTTTCCTATATGCTCCCCACCTCCCCAGTCTCTGTCCTCTCTCTGCCCACAAAAGGCGTTCCCTACCTTTTGGGGCTTCTTGCTCCCCAAGTTCAGCTCTTCGTGTCGCGTACCTGCTGAATTCTGTGGTTCAGGTTGTGCAGATTGTTGTGTTAATCTTCATTCGTTTTTCCAGGTGTGTAGGATGGTTTAGTGTTGGTCTGGCTGTATTTCATGGACACGAGACACAAGAAGCTTCCATGCTGTTCTGCCATCTTGGCTCCTCTAATACCCATTTAGAATTTTAATAGGCACTGCCCAACTGCATACCAAAAAACTTTAAAGTTATGCTTACACTAAGAGCATATGAATGCCTATTTCCCACATCCATAGTGTCTCTCAAGGTGACTGTTTCTTTCATTTTGACATTCTGGTGAGTAAAATAATACGGTTTTATTTTAAACTTAATTTTCTTAATTACAATCAAAATTGAACATATTTACATGACTTTTTTTTCTTTTCTTTTTTTTTCCTCCTTTTTCCTATCAGGTAATTTTGTCCCTGCCAATTTATAGGTGACTTTTATATATTCTTTAAATGTATATTTGTGTGTTTTGTACGTTGTATATATTTTTCTTAGTCTGTTGCTTATCTTTGGTGTCTTTTGTTTACCATGGTTTAATATTTTTTATTTTTTTCCTCGATAATCCCTGATTGTGTCTTCTTTAAGAGGCTTATCTCCCCCAATGTTAGAGAAACAGACATATATTTTATTTTAACACTTTTATAATTTGGATTTTAAATCTACCTCCTTATTCCTTGTGAAATCTGTTTTTAAACAATGTAAAGTATCAGTTTTTTTTTTCTTTTTCAACTTTTTTTTTTTTATTTTTATTTTTGGGACAGAGAGAGACAGAGCATGAACGGGGGAGGGGCAGAGAGAGAGGGAGACACAGAATCCGAAACAGGCTCCAGGCTCCGAGCCATCAGCCCAGAGCCTGACGCGGGGCTCGAACTCACGGACCGCGAGATCATGACCTGGCTGAAGTTGGACGCTTAACCGACTGAGCCACCCAGGCGCCCCAAGTATCAGTTTTTAAATGGATAATTGTCCTAATAAAATAAATTCAATCAATTCAATAAAAGTTGAATTGATCATCAAGTTTAATTTTTTTTTTAGTGTTTATTTATTTTTGAGCGAGAGACAGACAGAGTATGAGTGGGGGAAGGGCAGAGAGGGAGACACAGAATCCAAAGCGGAGTCCAGGCTCTGAGCTGTCCACACAGAGCCCAACGCAGGGCTCAAACCCACAAACTGTGAGATCATGACCTGAGCTGAAGTCAGACACTCAATGGACTGAGCCATCCAGGCATCCCTTGACCATCAAGTTGATATGCCACTTTTTGATAAACTAAATTCCTATAAATACCTGGGTCAATTTCTGTATGTGACTCTGTTTTTATCTTATCTATTTATGTAGTCCTACAAAAATACCATGCCATTTTCAATATTACTGTAGTAACTTTTGATACCTGATTGGGCAAGAGTGCCCTTTTTTATTTTAAAATAATTCAGCTATTTTTAATCTACTCTTCTTTTTCAGATTAATTTTAGAGTCAGATGGTTAATTTCTATGAAAAAAAGTATGTTGGAATATTTTATTAATTGGGGGTTTCCTTTCAACATAGACTCTCCCCCCTACCAGAATGTGGTATACCTATTTCTCTAGATCTCCTTTTATATCCTTTGATAAACTTTCAAATGGATGAACTGTTAGTTTTTATTTATTTATGTAGTTTGTTAGTTTCAAGTTTTTATTTAAATTCCAGTTAATTAACTTATAGTGTAATATTAGTTTTAGGAGTAGAATTTAGTGATTCATCACTTACATATACCACCCAGTACTCATCAAAACAAGTGCCCTCCTTAATACCCATCATCAGTTTAGCCCACCCCCACCCACCTGCCCTCCAGCAACCCTGTTTGTTCTCTATAGTTGAGTATGTTTCTTGATTCATCTCTCTCTCCCCCCGCCACCAAGTTCATTTGTTTTGTTTCTTAAATTCCATATATGAGTGAAATAATATGGTATTTGTCTTTGTCTAACTGACTTATTTGCTTAGCATGGTAATCTCTAGTTCCACCCACATTTTTGTAAACGACAAGATTTCATTATTTTTGTTGGTTGTGTAATATTCCAGTGTGTGTGTGTGTGTGTGTGTGTGTGTGTGTGTGTGTGTGTGTGCGCGTACCCACATATATATTCATCAGTCGATAGACACAGGCTCTTTCCACAGTTTGGCTATTATTGATGATGCTGCTATAAACATAGGGGGGGCATATGTCCCTTCCAATCAGTATTTTTGTATCCTTTGGATAAATACCTAGTTGTGTAATTGCTGAATCATAGGGTAGTTCTATTTTTAACTTTTTTGGAGAATCTCCATTCTGTTTTCCAGAGTGGCTGCCCAGTTTGCATTCCCACCAACAGGGTAAGAGGTTTCCCCTTTCTCTGCATCCTTGCCAACATCTGTTTTTTCCTGGATTGTTAATTTGAGCCATTCTGACAGGTGTGAAGTGATATCTCATCATAGTTTTGACTTTTATTTTCCTGATTATGAGTGGTTTTAAATATCCTTTCATGTGTCTGTTAGCCATCTGGATGTCATCTCTGGTAAAATGTTTACTCATGTCTTCTGCCCATTTCTTAACAGGATTATTTGTTTTTTTGGGTGTTGAGTTTGATACGTTCTTTATAGATTTTGGATACTAACCCTTTATCAGATATGTCATTTACAAATATCTTCTCCCTTTCTATAGGCTGCCTTTTAGTTTTGTTGATTGTTTCCTTCACTGTGCAGAAGCTTTTTATCTTGATTAAGTCCCAATATTTCGTGTTTGCTTTTGTTTCCCTTGCTTCTGGAGATGTATCTAGTAAGAAGTTGTTTTTTACATGCAGGTTATGGTTTTGCTCCTATTCAATAAGACATTTTCTTATGACTTTTTCACTTTAATTTACTTTTATTGATAGAAATTTTTAAGCTTTACATTATCTAAATTTGTTATATCTAAATGCAAAAAGCAGAAGGGCTGAATTTGTCTACCCTTTGTTCAGCCTTTTAGCAAACAGGCAAGCCCAGTTGTGGCACAATGCACAAAGACATTTGATACAAATCTATTACCTACAAATACGTTCTACCTGGCTATTGTGCATAGGAGAGCCTTTGATTTTTGTAAGCTGATCATGTTGGACCGTTTTCTAGATCACATTTAACCTTAGTGGTTCTATGAGTTGGTTGGTTCTGTGGATTTTTAAGATGGACAATGAGTATTGCCTCTAAATAAAAACATTCAATCAGAATACTTTTAGCTGTAAGTAACAGCCACAGACCTAAACAATAATGAGATTTATAATGTACATCCCTGAGGCAGATACCCAGGGTTTTGTTTTGGGTTGTTTTTTTTTTTACATCTTTCCAGTTCCAGTGGCTAAGCTTTTTCTTAGGCCAGTTCACCTCATGATTACAAGGTGACTACAGCAGCTCCAGATGTCACATTCACCATGATGATACACAAAAAAGGATAAAACTTGGGTTCTTATTAGTGTGGAGTTGTATGAAATTTGTGGACACGAGAGAATCCATTTGAAGCTCCATTTTCCTTCCCAACTAATGAATTCTTGAGCTGCACCACAGTGGCAATAGCTTTACAAGCAATTGCTCATAAAATTTCAACAGACCAAATGACACTCAAGATCATATGAGAACAGTGATGTTAATTAATACGTAAC
Source organism: Felis catus (assembly GCF_018350175.1). Classification (NCBI taxonomy): domain Eukaryota; kingdom Metazoa; phylum Chordata; class Mammalia; order Carnivora; family Felidae; genus Felis; species Felis catus. The sequence goes on from NC_058371.1 coordinate 112,691,444, forward strand.
AAGGACAGTTTCATCTTATAGCACCAAAAAAAAAAAAAAGTCAGTAAGATAGTAATCAGAAGGAACTTAACTGGTCAGCACTAAATTAGCAGGGTTTTTTTCTTCTCTTCTTTATATAAATCATGTAATAACTCTTTCCTTCTTTCTCATAAAGCCCACTTTCTTCCCCTATATGAACAGGATACTTTTCTGGTTATTCCAGAATCTACATTCCTCCAACTACAATTCTGAGATCCCAAATAAAGGCCTTTGTTTGTTTGTTTTTCAGTTTTCCACCTTTCCTCAGTTGAGGTTAGCAAGGAATAGAGGTGAATAAATGCTGGATATATAACTCCTTTTCAAAATTTATACCTCTTGTTTCCTTTTTTATTCTCTGCCATACATATTACCTAAGATTTCTTTCATAATACTTGAGAAATAGTAGGAATGGTGGGAATCCTTATTTTGTTTATGAATCTAAAGAAAATATATTTAATGTTTTACAATTTGAATATTACTAACACTAGATTAGGGCTTGCCAAGCTAAGGGCTATTTGGCCCACAGCCTATTATTGTATGGCCTGAGAACTAAGAATGGTTTTTACCTTTTTAAAGGATAATAAAGAAGCAGGAGGAGGAGGAGGAGGAGGAGGAGGAGGAGGAGGAGGAGGAAGAAGAAGAAGAAGAAGAAGAAGAAGAAGAAGAAGAAGAAGAAGAAGAAGAAGAGGAAGAGGAGGGAGAGGAGGAGGAGGGGGAGGAGGGGGAGAAGGAGGAGGAGGTGATGCAATAGAGATATTATGTAGCACATAATAAGCACAAAGCTTAAAATATTTACTATTTTCCCTTTTTAAAGAAAAGTTTGACTACCCTGCTATAGATTATCTTCTAACACACTGACTCTTCAAGTTTAAAGTTAAACATTTCCTAGTTTCCTATTTTTTTTTAAAGATCAGGAATGAGTGTTGAATTTTATTAAATGGTTTTATGCCATCACTGAAATGATCATAAGACTTTTCTCCTTTAATCTGTGAGTGTACTGAATACTGTTAATAGAGAACCATTCTTGGTTTTCTGTAATAAATTTTACTTGTTAACAATTTTCAAACTCTAATGTTGCAAATCCAATGGCCAATTCTCGTTGCTCATATTAGGTGGTATTTGACATGAGATATCCCTCCCTCCTCCTTGAAACATTTTTGTAACTTTACTTCTGGGACAAGACAAATTTATGGTTTTCCTACTACTCGATCCCTATTTCTCCTCAATCTTTAAACTCTGGCCTTTGATTTTTCCAAAACTCAATCCTTGGAATGGTTCTTTTCTCTATCTTCATTTACTCTCTGAGTAATCTCAGCATCCCCATAGCTTTGAATTTCACATGTACACTGACAACTCAAAATTGTACTATTCAGCATGAACCTCTCCTCAAACACTGGATGCATAGATTCCCCTGCCTACTGAAAATCTCAAGCTAGATTTTGTATTCCAAAATACAAAATACAAAATGCAAAATAAGAGCATCAGGCTCTTATTGTTAAAATAAACAAAATATAAAAATAACATGTAGTATTTCAAACAATGAGAAATGCTATCAGGAAGAAGCAGGGAGGGAGGATGTAAAGTCTCAGTTGTAGGGAGACTTGTGATTTTAAGTGGTCAGGGAAGATTTCATTGTGCAGGTGATGTTTGCCATTCACTGAGAGGGAAGATGGGCAGGTTTGGGCGGGGGGCAGTTTGAGGAGTTCAGTTTTGAATGTTAAGTTTGAGGTGCTTATTAGACATCCAAGTAGAAACATCAAGTAGGAAGTTGGATATAAATCTAGATTTCAGACGAAAGGACCAGTCCAGAAACAAACCATTGTCATATATATAGAATGCAAAACTTTGAAGCAGGATGGGATCATCTGGGAGTGTGAATGGGTAGAGAAGAGAAAATGCGCTCATAATGTGCCCTGATATGCACCAACATTAAGAGATCAGGATATAAAAAAAAGAAAGAGGGGCATCTGGGCAGCTCAGTCAATTAAATGTCTGACTCTTGATCCCAGAGTAGTGAGTACAATACCCATGTTGGGCTCTGCACTGGGCATGAAGCCTACTTAGAATCAAAATAAAATAAAATAAAATAAAATAAAATAACATAACAACATAACATAAGATAAAATAAATAAAATAGTAAAATAAGATAAAATAATACATAAAATAAAATTTATTTTAAGAAAAGAGAGAGACTGTGAAGAAACAGTCAGTTACATTTTCTCAGAGGGTTTTTTTTTTTCCAAAATCAAAAGAGGGATGATTTTTCAGGAAGCCATATGGGGCAGGTATTTCAAGAAGCATATGATTAACTCTGTCAAAAAGGCTACTTGCTGCAGGTCATGGATGATGACCAAGAACTGACCATTGGGTTTAGAAACATAGAGGGCATGGCCAAGTTGACAAGAGTTTCTCAGTGAAGTGGTGGGGCCACAATATTCATCGAAGTGCAGATTCCGTAGAGAATAGAGGGAGAGGAATTGGAGATGGAAAGCAGTGACATTTTGAGAATTATGCTATAAAAGGGAACAGGAAAATGGGGCCATATCTGGAGAGGGATGTGAGATCAAGAAAGGATTTTGGTTTTGTTTTGTTTTGTTTTGTTTTGTTTTGTTTTGTTTTGTTTATGATAGGAGATAATACTGACACATGAATATGTTGATGGAAATGACCGACTCAGAAGAGAAAACTGGATGAGACAGGACAGAGGACAATTACTGGAGGCAGCTTTCTGAGGTGAAAACTGAACGGATGATGGCACAGGCAGCTCATCTGAGCTGAGAAAAGTTGTGGGTGCACAGCAGTGTCAGGTGCACATTGGTGGACATGTTCTAACCACCTCCATATGTCCAGTAAAATCAGAGGCTAGTTTTTCAGCTAAAATTGAGGATGGGGGAGCAAATATTAGAAGATAGGAGAGACAAAGAGGAAGAGATAAAGAGTTGTCTAGGAGAGAGGAAGAGTAGATAGATTTGCAAATGTGTTAGGGGTGGTCAGAGGTTTCCTTCTTGTTTTGTAATAAGTGGAATTGTTTGCTTGCTTATTTATTTATTTAAGTTTATTTATTTTGAGAGAGAGAGAGAGAGCACAGGGAGAGAGAGAGAGAGAGAGAGAGAGAGAGCACAGGGAGAGAGGGAGAGAGAGAGAGAGAGAGAGAGATTGAATCCCAAGCAGGCTCTGCACCATCAGCACAGAGCCCAACGTGGAGCTTAAACTTACAAACTATGAGATCATAACCTAAGCTGAAATCAAGAGTCAGATGCTTAACCCACTGAGCCACCCAGGTGCCCCATGAAATTGTTTTTATAAATTTATCTCTGAATAGTGCTTTAGCTAAACTCTGTACACATATAATGCCTCCACTATTCATTTCTAAACACTTTGTGATTCTCTTGAATTCATGTTTTTTAAAGTATATTTTCAAATTTTTCAAAGATAGTTCTGTTAAATTGTTTTGGTTTGTGATATCCTTTTGTTGTTAATTTCAACAATATTGCATCATGCCACTGAAAATCAATGATATGGTTTCTGCCTTTTGAATTTTGTTGAGATTTCCTTTGTGGCTCAATATAGTGTGAAGGTTTAAAATGTTCTATGTATGGTTGAAAAAAAGGTATATTAACTTATGTGATGTATTAATATAGATTTTTATACAAAGATTGGGTCAAGATTCTTAAGTTTGGTATTCATATTTTTATATACCATTGCTTATTTTTTTTTAGTCTACTTGACCTATCAGTTTCTGAGAGAAGTGTGTATATGAAATGGCATTTGTTCAGTTATCCCTGTATTTCCATCAGCTTTTACTTTATTTCAACACTGTGTATTTTTTTTCTTCCAAATTTTTATTTAAATTCAAGTTAGTTAACATATAGCATAATATTAGTTTCGGGAGAAGAATTTAGTGATTCATCACTTACATATAACACCCAATGCTCATCATAACAAGTGCCCTCCTTAACACCCATCACCCATTTAGCCCATCCCCCACCTACTCCCTCCATCAACCCTCAGAATAATCTTTGTTCTATATTGTTAAAAGTCTCTTATGGTTTGCTTCCCTCTTTGTCTCTTTTTTTCCCCTTCCCATATGTTCATCTATTTCGTTTCTTAAATTCCATGTATGAGCAAAATCATACAGTATTTGTCTTTCTCTGACTGACTTATTCGCTTAGCATGATGCTCTCTAGCTCCATCCACATTGTTGCAAATGGGAAGATTTAATTCTTTTTGATGGCTGCATAATATTCCATTACACACACACACACACACACACACACACACACACACACACACACACACACCACAACTTCTTCATCTATTCATCAGTTGATGGACACTTGGATTCTAGCCATAACTTGACTATTGTTGATAATGCTGCTATAAACATCGCAGTGTATGTGTTCCTTCCAATCAGTATTTTTTTATCCTTTGGGTAAATACCAGGTACTGCAATTGCTGGATCATAGGCTACTTCTATTTTTAACTTTTTGGAGAATCTCCATTCTGTTTTCCAGAATGGCTGCACCAGTTTGCATTCCCACCAACAGGGTAAGAGCGTTCCCCTTTCCCCACATCCTTGTCAACATCTGTTGTTTCCTGAGTTGTTAATTTTAGCCGTTCTGACAGGCACAAGGTGGTATCTCATCGTAGTTTTGATTTGTATTTCTCTGATGATGAGTGATGTTGAGCATCTTTTCATGTGTCTGTTAGCCATCTGGATGCCCTCTTTAGAAAAGTATCTATTCTTGTCTTCTGCCATTTCTTCACTGGATTATTTGTCTTTTTTGGGTTGATAAAGTTGAGTTGAGTTTGAGTTTGATAAATTCTTTATAGATTTTGGATACTAACCCTTTATCTAATATATCATTTACAATTATCTTCTCTCATTCCATAGGCTGCCTTTTTGTTTTGTTGATCGTTTCCTTCATTGTGCAGAAGCTTTTTATCTTGCTGAGGTCCCAATACTTCATGTTTATTTTTGTTTCCCTTGTCTCCAGAGACATGTCTAGAAAGAAGTTACTGTAGCCAAAGTCAAAGAGGTTGCTGTCTGTTTTCTCCTCTAGGATTTTGATGATTTCCTGTCTTACTCTTGGGTCTTTCATCCATTTTCAATATATTTTTGTGTATGGTGTAAGGTAGTGGTCCAGGTTCATTCTTCTGCATGTCACTGCCCAGTTTTTCCTGCACCGTTTGCTGAAGAGACTGTCTTTTTTTCCTTTGGATACTCTTTTCTGCTTTGTTGAAGATTAGTTGGCCATACACTTGTGGGTCTATTTCTGGATTCTCTATTTTTTTCCATTAATCAATGTGACTGGTTTTGTGCCAGTACCATACTATCTTGATGATATAGCTTTGTAATACATCTTGAAGTCCAGAAACTTGATGCCTCCCACTTTGCTTTGCTTTCTCAGGATTGCTTTGGCTATTCAGGGTCTTTTGTGGTTCCATTCAAGTTTTAGCATTGTTTGTCCTAGCTCTGTGAAAAATGCTGGTGGTATTTTGATAGGGATTGCAATGAATGTGTAGATTGCTTTGGGTAGCATAGACATTTTAACAAGGTTTGTTCTTAAAATCTCTGAGCATGGAATGCTTTTCCATTTCTTTGTGTCCCCTTCAATTTCTTTCATAAGTGTTCTACAGTTTTCAGAATACAAATCTTTTACCTCCTTGGTTAGGTTTAGTCCTGGGTATCTTATTGTTTTTGGTACAATTTTAAATGAGACTGATTCCATGATTTCTTTTTCAGCTGCTTCATTATTGGTGTATGGAAATGCAATAGATTTGTGTATATTAATTTTATATCCTGTGACTTTGCTGAATTCATGTGTTAGTTTTAGCAATTTTTTTGTGGAGTCTTTCAGGTTTTCTACATAGACTATCATGTCAGATGACATGCAAATAGTGAAAGTTTGACTTCTTTCTTGCCAATTTGCATGCCTCATATTTCTTTTTGTTGTCTGATTGCTAAGGCTAAGACTTCCAGTGCTATGATAAATAGTAATGGTGAGAGAGAAAAATCCCTGTTTTGTTCCTGACCATAGAGAAAAAGGTCTCAGTTTTTCTCCATTGACGGTGATATTAGTTGTGAGTCTTTTGTATTTGCCCTTATGATGTTGAGGTGTGTTCCATCTATCCCCACTTTTTATCAAGACAGGATGCAGTATTTTGTCAAATGCTTTGTCTGCCTGTATTGACAGGATCATATACTTCTTATCCTTTCTTTTATTAATGTGGTGTATCACATTGATTGATTTGTAAACATTGAATCATTCCTGCAGCCCAGGAATAAATCCCACTTGATCACAGTGAAGAGTTCTTTTAATGTACTGTTGGATTCTATTTGCTAGTATCTTATTGAGAATTTTTGCATCCATGTTCATCAGGGATCTTGGCCGATAATTCTCCTTTTTAGTGGGGTCTTTGTTGGTGTGGAAATCAAGGTAATGATGGCCTTGTAGAATGAGTTTGGAAGTTTTCCTTTTATTTCTATTTTCTGAAACAGTTTGAGAAGAATAGGTATTAACTCTTCTTTAAATGTCTGATAGAATTCCCCTGGGAAGGGGACGTTTGTTGGGAGATTTTTGATTACTGATTCAATTTGTTTGTTGTGTATGTGTCTGTTCAAATTTTCTATTTCTTCCTGTTTCAGTTTTTGTAATTTGTATGTTTCTAGGAGTTTGTCCATTTCTTGAGACTGCCCAGTTTGTTGGCATGTAATTTTTCGTGGTATTCTCTTACAATTGTTTGTATTTCTGTGGTGTTTGCTGTGATCTGTCCTATTTCATTTGTGATCTTATTTATATGGGTCCTTTGTCTTTTCTTTTTGATAAGTCTGGCTAGGGGTTTATAAATTTTGTTGATTCTTTCAAAGAACTAGCTCTTAGTTTCATTGATCTGTTCCGCTTTTTTTGTTTGTTTCTATAGAATTTATTTCTGCTCTAATCTTTATTATTTCCATTCTTCTGCTGGCTTTAGGCTTTATTTGCTGTTCTTTTTCTAGCTCCTTAAGATGTAAGCTTAGTTCGTGAATTTGGAACTTTTCTTGGTACTTGAAGTAGGACTGTATTGTAATATACTTTCCTCTTAGGACTGCCTTTGCTGCATCCCAAAGATTTTGGACTGTTGTGTTTTCATTTTCATTTGGTTCCACATACTTTTTATTTCTTCTTTACTTTCCTGGTGAACTCATTCATCCTTTAGTAGGATGTTCTTTAATCTCCATGTATTTCTGGTATTTCCAAATTTTTTCTTGTAGTTGACTTCAAGTTTCATAGTGTTGTGGTCTGAAAGTATGCATGGTATGATCTCAGTCTTTTTGTACTTGTTGAGGGCTGATTTGTGTCCCAGTGTGTGATCTGATCTGGGGAATGTTCTATGTGCATTCTAGAAGAATATGTATTCTGCTGCTTTAGGATGAAATGTTCTGAATATAACCGTTAAGTCCATCTGGTCCATGGTGCCGTTCAAAGCAATTGTTTCCTTGTTGATTTTCTGCTTAGATGATTTGTCTATTATGTAAGTGGGGTGTTAAAGTCCCCCGTTTTTATTGTATTATTTTCAATGAGTTTCTTTATGTTTGTGATTAATTGATTTATATATTTGGGTTCTTCAAGTTGGGGGCATAAATATTTACAATTGTTAGGTCTTCTTGAGGGATAGATTTCTTAATTATGATATAATGCCCTTCTTCATCTCTTGTTATAGTCTTTGGCTTAAAATCTAGTTTGTTTAATATAAATATGGCTATCTTTTGGTATTTATTAGCATGATATATCATTATCTATCCTCTCACTTTCAATCTGTAGATGTCTTTAGGTGTAAAATGAGTCTCTTGTAGGCAGCATATAGATGGGTCCTGTTTTTTTTCCATTCTGATATCCTTTGTCTTTTGATTGGAGCAGTCAGTTCATTTACATTCAGAGTGATTGTTGAAGATATGTATTTAGTACCATTGTGTTACCTGTAAAGTTTGTGTTTCTGGGAGTGCCTGGGTGGCTCAGTTGGTTGAGCATCCAATTTTGGCTCAGGTCATGATCGCACAGCTCATGAGTTCGAGCCCTGCATCAAGCTCTGTCCTAACAGCTCAGAGCCTAAAGCCTGCTTCAGATTCTCTGTCTCTGTCTCTCTCTGCCCTCCCCCGACTCATGCTCTGTCTCTCTGTCTCTCTCTCAAAAGTAAATAAACATGGAAAATTTTTAATTAAAAAAAATAAAAATAAAAAATAAATTAATAAAAAGTTTGTGTTTCTGGTGATGTTCTCTGTTCCTTTCTATTCTGTGTTGCTTTTGGTCTTTTTTTTCCCCACCCAGAATCCCCTTTAATATTTCTTGCAGGGCTAGTTTAGTAGTCATGAATTCCTTTAGTTTTTGTTGGTCTGGAAAACTCTTTATCTCTCCTTCTATTCTGAATGACAGCCTTCCTAGAAAAACTATTCTTATCTGCATATTTTTCCCATGTAGCATCTTAGATATATGAAGACACTCCCTCTGGCCTGCCAAATTTCTGTGGACAGATCAGCTATGAACCTTATCTGTCTTCCCTTGTAGGTTAAGGACATTTTTTCCCCTTGCTGCTTTCAGGATTCTTTCCTTGTCTGTGTATTTCATGAATCTGACTATGATATATCTTGGTGATGGCCAGCTTTTGTTGGATTTAATGGGAGTTCTCTGTGCTTCTTGGATTTTGATGTCTCTTTCCTTCACCAGATTAGGGAAGTTTTCAGCTATAATTTGCTCACGTAAACCTTCTGGTCCTTTTTCTCTTTCATCATCTTCTGGGACTCCTATGATACAAATGTAATTAAGCTTTAAGGAGTAGCTAGGTTCCCTAAGTCTACATTCGTGATCCAATAACTTTCTTTTCCTCTTCCTTTCAGCTTCATTTTCCATAATTTTATCTTCTACATCACTGATTCGTTACTCTGCTTCATCCATTCTTGTTGTCATTCCATCTATTCAGTGTTGCATCTCAGTTATAGCATTTTTTATTTTGGCCTAACTAGTATTCAGTTCTTTTAGCTCTGCAATAAAGGATACTCTAGTGTCTTCTATGCTTTTCTCAAGCCTACCTAGTATCCATATGATTATTGTTTTAAATTCGAGTTCAGATATCTTTCTTGTATCTGTGTTGATTAAATCCCTGGCCATGAGTTCTTCCTGTTCTTTCTTTCCTCCATCTTCTCATTTTGTCTGGGTCACTGTTTTTGTGTGCATGTTATTGTTAGGAAATCCTGTTGTATTCCTTCTCTTGAGAATAATGGCTGTATTAAGAGCTCCTAAAAGGGGATGGGAGGTGGGGGAAGGATATATTGTGTGTTTTGGTGTTAATTAAAAGCAGCTATATCCAGGGGTGCCTGGATGGCTCAGTCAGTTAAGTGTCCAACTTCAGCTCAGGTCATAATCTCATGGTTTACAAATTCAAGCCCTGCATTGGGCTCTGTGCTGACAGCTCAGAGTTTGGAGCCTGCTTTGGATTCTGTGTCTCCCTCTCTCTCTCTCTGCACTTCCCCTACTCATGCTCTGCCTCTCTCAAAAATAAATAAAAACATTTTTTTAATTTAAAAGAAGCTATATATATATATATATGTAAGCTAGATCCTATTTTCTCTAGATTGACGTTTGGCAGCACTCTATGATCAGTAGACTTGATGTGTTGTGCTGGTCTTCTGGGAGAGAAGACTGGTGTTCCGATTCTCAGACAACCTTTGCCCTAGTGGAGATGCACCTGCAAGGTGCAGGGGATGGGACTTGGTGTAAGCAGCTCCAGCCTCCACTGGGTGGTGCTGTTTTACTCCCTGAAGTCAGTCAATGCTGATGGGTTGGGGGGTGGGGGGGAATATCATTATCCCTCTCTCTCAGTCCCAGAGCAGGGAGCTTGAACCTGCCACTCTTCAGGAAGCTATCACAGAAAAGCTAATAGTCACCTCTCTTGTGTCCCCAGCTTCTACCAGATCCCTGCTTTCATCCACACTGTCTGCCTACCAGGCAGCACATCACTCCTGTGTTTTATCTTAGGCATGGGGCTGGGTTACAAAATTGCAAATTTTAGAGGTCCACACAGCACTGACCCATGCTGGTCCTCTGGAGGTGGGTATTATTACCTGTGGCCAGTGCCAGCTTGTCCCAGAAATTGGTTGCACAACTGCACAGTGGTTCAGAGTTTATGGTAAAGTTCAGCTAAAAGCCAGCAGCAAGGTTTGCTGCTCTCAGCTGCTGCCTTTGTTCCTATGCTAGGGAACAGAGCAGCATGCTGGCACTGCCAGTTCTTTTGTCCCTGGAGAGGCCATGACCCCACTCTCAAATGCATTCCAAGCATGGGAACTGTCTCTCCCCATGTGGCCCAAGGGATCCTCAGACCACATTGCTTGCTCCCAGGTCTCCGCCCTGCTTCCCCACCAGAGCACTGCTAAGCCACAAAGCATGACTCTGGCAATGGCACAGACCTTGGATACTTCAGACTCTCTGCTCTGCTGTTTATAAAACTTAGCAGTATTGGGGCTCCTGGGTGGCTCAGTCAGTTAAATGTCCAGCTTCGGCTCAGGTCATGATCTCACAGCTTGTGTGTTTGAGCCCCGCACCAGGCTCTGTGCTGACAGCTCAGAGCCTGGAGCCTGTTTTGGATTCTGTATCTCCGTCTCTCTGCCCCTCCCCACTCTCTCTCTCTCTCTCTCTCTCTCTCTGTCTCAAAAATAAAGAAAAAAACATTTTAATTAAAAAAAAAAAACACTGGCAGTATCAGCCCCTTTCTTTTCCCAATCAATGGTTCTGGGAAAGGTTTTTCTTGTGCAACTCCCTTTGTGAACTTCTGCACTTTCTCTGTCTTTCTTTCTCTTTCATTCCTTTCTCCATGATCAGGTCTCCTTCCCCTACAGCTTCCTCCCCTGGCCGCTCTTCTTTCCCCCAAATCAACTCTCTGCAGCTTCTACCTTCCACAGTTTGGCTGTTTTTTCTACCTCTAATTGTTCAGTTTTGCTCTCTCAGTCCTCAGATGGATTTCTTGTGTTCCAAATGGTGTGATATTTATCTAGCTGTATTCAGTGGATGATACAAGCTTAGGGTCCTCCTACTATCTTACCATCTTAATCTGCCTTCTAAACACTGTATTTAGAGACAAAAAACCTCATGACTGTTATATCTTTGGAGAATGATTCTGTCATTATTATTAAATATTGCTTTTTCACCTTTTAGTGCTTTTAATATTGATTCTATTTGGTATGATATGAGTATTTCTATACCTGTTTTTCTATTGTCATTGTTGTTATTAATTTCACCCAATATTTTTACTAATATTTTCTACTTTTTAGAGTTATTTCATTATGATGATATCTTTTTTTAATGTTTATTTATTTTTGAGAGAGAGAGAGAGTGGAAACAGGGGAGGATCAGAGAGAGAGGGAGACATAGAATCTGAAGCAGGCTCCAGGCTCTGAGCTGTCAGTACAGAGCCCAAGGCAGGGCTCGAACTCACAAGCCACAAGATCATGACCTGAGACAAAAGTCAGACACTTATCCAACTGAGCCACCCAGGCACCCCATTATGATGATATCTTATTACTCCATCTGAGAGTACTTCTATTTTAATAATACTGATTATTGATACTTTGGAATTTTATGACCATTATATTGTTTTCTCTCTCCAATGCTTTCTTTCTATTTTCTCTTTATATTCTTTTTTAAATTAAGTTGTCTTTTAATCTATATATGAAATAATATTTTTGTTATATATTACATATATATAATTATACACACACTATATCTATTCTTTCAGAGGTTAACCTTACTTATATTTTAATTTTATTGTTGCCCAAGCAATGCTTTCATATAAGTTAAGATTAGATGACACTCAAAATTTCATAAAGAAAATCAGATCTCTATAATTTTTCTCCACAGGTTTTACCACAGTCTGCCCCCTGAGATGGTGAGAGGGGAGGTAAGATGAGCTTCCAGTCAGACTATCTCTGTAGCTGGCCTTTTGGGCTTCTGGTTTTTTCTTGTGTGGCAGCCACCAGGACATCTGCTCCGTCGCTGGGGCATTCCACACATGGCTTCTTCCTGGGATAGGCACCTCTCCTTCCCATTGCTTGGCACAGTACCCAGTTGCTCCAAGTCTGGTGCCCCAATCCTTTCCCTGACCATTTCCACAAAGCTTCCTCCTGCTTCTTAAATTTTCTTCTGAAGCCCTTCCAAAGCCACTTCTCTCTTTGGTAGCAATTCTCTGTTGCAAGTTGTGGGCTATAGTTCTTCCCAATTACAATCCATCTTTTGGGAGTTTCTCCCTCTGGTCCATAGAAAACACCAAGAACCTCTTCTTATTTTCCAGTACTGTTATAGTCCTCATCTGTCATTGGGATGAATAGCGGGAAGGAACATGGGTTTAGTCCACCACATTGAGCCTATTCTAGGTATTCCTTTGATGATTGGGGGGAAATTTGACATGTTCCCCTTTTGGGAAAAAAAAACTAACTCTTAGTTGCTTGATAAGATCAAATGAGAAGAGGCAGTTTGGACCCTTAGGCTCCAAAATCTAAGAAATGTGCATTGAGTTATGGTCATCTAGGAAATGTTCATTGAGGTATGGTCATGTCCTATCTGACATTCCAGTTTCTGCCTTTCCAAGTTGGTTTATTAAACCCCATCTTGGTTTATTCATGTCCTACTATTCCAGAATCATATATATACATATATATATATATATATATATATATATATATATATATATATATCTCACATATATATATATATATATATATATATCATCTATATATAGATAGATAGATAGATAGATGATATATATAGGATAGGATATATACTATCCTATATTATAGGATAGTATATATCCTATAGTATCCTATAGTATAGGATATATATCCTATACTAGCTCTGGCTTGAAACAGGAAATATTTCAATACCAATTCTTCATAGAAGTGTGAGAGTTGATGAGTAAATCAATAAATAGATCCATAAATTGGGAGATATCACTCAATAAAGTTCAAGGGATCTTTATCCTCAATATTCCAAGGAGATTGTGGTTTTGACTTTGAACTGAGGATTGCACTTCAAAAAATCTATGTGTAGAAGAAAGAACATGGCCTCTGGGGAAAATCAGAAGTGAATTTGTATCCCATTGCTGCTGTTACCAGCTAGTTTACTTTGAGCCAGTTTTCTAACCTCTCTGATCCTCAGTTTTTCAACCTATAAAACCAGAATAGGAATACCTTCTCTAATGTTGAGAAAAAAAAACCCTCTTATTGGTGGTAATGCAAACTGGTGCAACAACTGTGGAAAACAGTATGGAGGATCCTCAAAAAGTTAAAAGAACTACCCTATCCAATAATCACACTACTGGATATGTAACCCAAAAATACAAAAACACTAATCAAAGGGATACATACATTCCTATGTTTATAGCAACATTATTTATAATAGCCAACTTATGGAATTAGCCTAAGTGTGAATTGATAGATGAATGGATAAAGAAGATGTGATATACATAGAATTAGATATAGATATACAGATAGATAGATATATAGATATAGATAATGGAATATTATTTGGCCATAAAAAGAATGAAATCTTGCTATTTGCAACTACATGGATGGAGCTAAAGAGTATAATGCTAAGTGAAACAAGTCAGTCAAGGAAAGACAAATGCCATAAATTTTCAGTCATATGTGAAGTTTAAGAAACAAACAAGCAAGCAAAAAAAAAAAAAAAACAAGCAAGGGGAAAAAAGACAAAGGGAGACAAACCAAGAAACAGACTCTTAAATATAGAGAAGAAACTGATGGTTAACAGAGGGGAGATGGGGGTTGGGGGAGGTGAAATAGATGATGGGGATTAAGGAGTGCACTTGTTGTGATGAGCACAGGGTGATGTATGAAAGTGCTGAATCACTTTACTGCTGAAACTAATATACCACTTTATGTTAACTATATTGGAGTTAAAATAAAAATAAAGTAAAATAATATGAAATAAAATAATAAAATAAAATAAAATAAAATAAAATAAAATAAAATAAAATAAAACCTCTGAAAATAGGGACTGCTGTGATCTTGTGCACTCTGGCCCAAGCCACCATAATCTCTCACTGGAATATTGCCAAAGGTCCTGAATGCTCTCCCTGCCCTCACTACAGCTCCTCCTCCTTCCAATCTATGTCCAGCCCTATAGCCAGTCAAATCAGGTCATTGTCTGTGACTGGGTGGATCTCATTAAAAGTAAAAGCCCGAGTCCTTACTATCATGGTCCTACCAGATCTTTTCCCTTTGTTACCTGTCTGACCTGTTGTCCTATTACTCTCCCCTACTCCCTGCAAACCAGCCCAAAGCCCTCTTTGCTATCCCTCAACTATGAGAGGCACACTCCTACCTCAGGTACCTTGGCAATGGCTCTACTCTTTTTCTGGAGTGTGCCTCTCTAGGTATCCACACAGCTTTCTTTACTCAAATGTCACCCCCTTAGGCCTCTCTCTCTTTTTTAAATTTTTTTTCAAATGCTTATTTATTTTTGAGAGAGAGACAGAGACAAAGTGCAAGCAGGGGAGGTGCAGAGAGAGAAGGAAACACAAAATCCGAAGCAGGCTGCTCTGAGCTGTCAGCACAGAGCCCAATGCAGGACTCAAATTCATAAACCGCGAGATCATGACCTGAGCCGAAGTCAAACGCTTAACTGACTGAGCCACCCAGGTGTCCCAGGCCTCTCTTTGATGCTGCCAGAAATTTCCACCATCCTCTGATATTTCTACATGAGTTTTTCCCTTTAGCAGTTATCACTAGCTAACATACTATGTATTTTACTTATTTATATTTGCATTTGTCTGTTTCTACAACTGGAATGGAAGTTCCATGAGGACAGGGATTTTTTTTTTTAATCTGATCGCCACTATCCTAGCACTGGGAATCATTTCTGGCCCACAGTAGAGGGATAATGCATATTAGATAGAGATGGTATTTGTAAAGCAAAACAGTATAGTATTAGTGATCAAGAATGCAGCTTCAGAAACCAGACTCCATGGATTCCAATCTACTGCTAATATTTACTAGGTATATAACCTTGGGCAAGTTACTTAACCTCCCTGGCCTCAGTTTTATCACCATTAATATCACCATTAACTGGTGGAGGCACCTATGCATAGAAGTGTGGGGAAGGTTAAATGAAATAATACATGTAGAGTGTTTGGAACAATGACTGGCACGTAGTAAGCCATCAATAAAAGATAACGATTGTGACTGACACATCTAGTATAAATAGGTGCTTAGTTTGCTGGTAGCTATAATTATTATTAAGCTATAAGAGCCTGAGCCCTCAGGGAATGGGCGGGTTTAAGAGGTGGAGAATGCCATTATCTCAAACATTAGAACCAAAAAAGCCAAGCTTGCATGCTGTGAGAGGAAGGTGTAGTTAAGCTGACCATCCCTGATTCAAGTATATGTGTGCAGCTTATGCTAATAATATCTGACTCCAAACAGCTGATTAAGTACAATGTGAGTGAAGGAGAAATGGCAACAACAGGACAAAGGGTCCAAGCTGTGGTCACAAGGTTGGTCTTAGTTAGAAGGCTCGCTTCATCTGTCAGGGAGTGTGGAGTATAATTAACCAGAGAGGAGCACAGAGGCCAAAACAAGTTTGAGTCTCCTGAGCAGTCTTGTCACAGCTGAATGAAGAGGCGCGCACAGGATATTATTAACTGTCCCACAAGCGAATGCCCATAAAAGCAAAGTTGTCCTGCTCAG
The DNA here is from genome assembly GCF_018350175.1 of Felis catus. NCBI lineage: Eukaryota > Metazoa > Chordata > Mammalia > Carnivora > Felidae > Felis > Felis catus. Next base: position 112,707,192 of record NC_058371.1, read on the forward strand.
CAAATTCCATTGCAGACATATCCAGCAACACAAGACTGATTTCTGGAAGCAAAGGAGCTATTAAACACAAGATTCCTAAATAATGAGACAAAGTCAACGCCTCACCTTCATTCAACTACTTTCCCTTCTGATGCCGAGTTTGCGGATTTGGGGGTTTGGGTGTAAATAACCAGTGTTACACTCCATAAGCCATCAGGTAACCTAAAGGAATTATAGGGCTTTTATTATTCTGCCATTGTACATATAAAATAATAGCTAAATAATGAAAAAATCTAAGCATTTGCTGTTATTGTCATTATTGGTACATTCACTTGATGCATTTTTTGCCAATCTTTTATTTTCTGATTTTCAAGATTATTTAATTGTGAAGATATTTTATTATTGCAGTCTGAGAGTATTTATGTTACTGAGTATTACTGATTACTGATATTTAATAGTAGTGACTTTTTATAATTTTGGATTTTATGATCATTATATTTTGTCCCATCTCTACTCTGTTTTCTTATTTTTTTCTCTTTATATCCTTTTGTTAGATTAAGTTGCCTTTCATTTCACTCATATAATATAGTTTACTAATATGTAAATTTTATATAGTTAACTATATATTAATGTGTATGATATGTATTGATAATACATGTTAATATATAGGTCATTTACATATTTTAATACTATATACGTTTTTAATAAATGTATACATAAAATAATCATTATATCTATCCTTCTGGTGGTTAGCCTTACTTACGTAACACTTTAATTCGATTGTTGTCAAAGTAATATTTTTTTTTCATTTTTTTTTCAACGTTTATTTATTTTTGGGACAGAGAGAGACAGGAGCATGAACGGGGGAGGGGCAGAGAGAGAGGGAGACACAGAATCGGAAACAGGCTCCAGGCTCTGAGCCATCAGCCCAGAGCCCGATGCGGGGCTCGAACTCAGGGACCGCGAGATCGTGACCTGGCTGAAGTCGGACGCTTAACCGACTGCGCCACCCAGGCGCCCCATCAAAGTAATATTTTTATGTACGTTTAAAAAAAATTAGATGATGCTCAAAATCTCGTATAAAAAAATCACAAATTCTCTGTAATTTTTTCTCCACAGGTTTTACCACAGCCTGCCTCCTGATTTGGTGAGAGCAGCCAGGATCAGCCTCCAGCCAGACTGTCTCAGGAGCTGGCCTTCTGGGTTCCTGGTTTTTCCTTGTGTGGCAGCTGCCAGGACAATTGCTCAGTCTCTGGGGCATTCCCCACATGGCTCCTTCCTGGGACAGGAAGTAGAGTTTGTTTTTCAAATAGCCAGTTTTTACTGACCTACTCTCCACGGATTGAACTGGCTGTTGTGACGTTATGGAGACACTATTTAACATACAGAGTTATAAAGAAGAGAAGAATGAGCCAGGGCGACCTGTCACATGAGTCTCTGAATAAAATGTGGCTCACGTAGGTGCCCGGCCTCACCTCCCAGGGCTCCCCTGCCCTATCTGAGGAGGGAGTCTTTGGGACCAGTCTTGCCCCTGAGCAGGATATAAACTCTAATTCAAGTAACCCACCATCAGTGAATCTTAGAGCACACTCTTTCTAACCCCCGAGTTCTGCTTTGTTCCCTCACATCTCCCAACCTACTGCGTGCCTGCTTTCTTGGAGGCCGAGTCCCTACCTGGGTGACAGCTCCTGCCTGTCCTTCATTGTCTCCTCTCTTTGTGGCGATGTCTGAATTTAACAATTCCTAGACGCCCCCAGGTTGTGTTATAGCCGTCAGTGTGATCCTGCATTTCTCTCAGTCCAAGTTTTTCTGATGCTGACATCTTACCTAGATATCCACTCTCAGACCTTTATCCTCTCCACCCACCTGGAGTTCTTTCCACAGCCTGCATCCCTTCCCTCCAGCTTTACTCCTAAGTAGATCTGGGTCTGGATCTGGCACCTGCCACTCAGCCTGCTCAAGTGGCAGACACTTTCATGTGCATTCTCTCACCTTATACACACGACTCTGTAACACAGGTGTCCAAATTCTTATCCTCATTTCAGAGTTCAGAAAACGGAGACTTAAAGAGGCTAAGTGTCTTGCCTGTCTGAAGCCAAGAATTAAGTGGAGTCTGCTCTCGAAACCAGATCTTATATCCACACAATAGAATATTATTCATCCACAAAAAGTCATGAAGTGCTGAAGCATTCTCCACTTCCACTGTGGATGAAGGTGGAAAACATTGTGCTAAGTGAAAGAAGCCAGACACAAAAGGTCGCATATTGTATGACTCCATTTATATGAAATATCCATAATAAGTAAGTCCACAGAGAGAACAGATTGTTGGCTGCCAGGGAAACTGCTTTCCTTCGAGGTGACAAAGTGCTTTAGAACTATATACAGGCGGTGGTTGCACAGTGTGGTGAATGCACTAAATACCATTGAACTGCTCCCTTCAGAATGGTTAATTTGATGTTACATGAAGTTGGGCTCCCTTAAAAAAGAAAAAGCAGGCTTTTGGATTGCCAGAACCTGAGCTCCTTTCACTGAAAAAAATTGTTTGCTAAGTTTGAAAATAGAAAAAAGAAAATGATATTCCAGCACATTTTAAAATTAGATATGGGAAAGCAATTTATTACCTTAATATGGGAATCACCAAGAAAGATTTTACATTTAAAAATTTTTATTATAAAAGTGAAACCAGTAAATGAAAAAGCTCACACAGTAGAGAAGAGTACAGATAATGATGCAAGATTACACCTGGCCCAGCCACTCAGTCTCACTCCCTGGAGATAAGCATTATTAGCAGTTGTTTTTGTAAACTTCCAGAAGACTTTCTGAGCATATGTATAACCACATGGTCCTTACTTTGCTTTTTTTTTTTTTTTAATTAACAATACCTCTTGGAAAACTTTCATAAGAGAAAATATATCTAGCTCATGAATTCTAACAGCTGCATGATATTGCATTTTATGGTCCTATCATAAATTTATCTATCTTCCTCCTCATCCTAACACTTAGTACTTTACTTCTCCAAGTGGTCCTCCATTCTTATGTGTCATGTTTAAAAGCTATTTGTAGGCGTAGGCAATACTGGTGATTTTCAAACTTCAGCGTGAGTAGAGATCACCTATGAAGCTTAGTAAAAATGATGATTCCTGAGCCTCATCCCAAAATGATCTTACTTGGCATGTCTGCCTTGGGTCCAATTATTTCTACTTTTTTAATAGGCACCCAGAGTTATTCTGATGCAAGTCATTCCTAATCCTACTTTGAATAATACGAAACAGAATAAGGAACTCATTCATTCCAGCAAACCATTATCAAGTTGGTGCTAAGTTCCAAAATTTGTGCGTGTGCTGGGGGTACAAACATTACTAAAACAAGGCACTTGCCCTGACAATAGAAGATACCAGTAAACCAGCCAACGCCATAACATAAGGGACACACAATGGAAGTGCATACAAGCTGGGGAACACTTAGGAGCAGAGGTCAGGATAGGCTTCATGAAGGAGGAGACAGCTGGGCAGAACAGTGGTACGTGAGGGCACCTGGGCGGCTCAGTAGGCTAAGCATCTGACTTCGGCTCAGGTCATGATCTCACAGTATGTGAGTTCGAGCCCCGCATTGGGCTCTCTGCTGTCAGTGTGGAGCCTGCATCAGATCCTGTCTCCCTCTCTCTCTCTCCCCTCCTGAGCTCATGCTTTCTCTCTGTCTCAAAAATAAATAAAAACATCAAAAGAAAAGTTAAAAAAAAAAAAAAAGCAGAGGATTAACAAGCATTTTCCAAGGAGATGGAATTGACTTGGTACAGAGACAAAGCCTCCAAACTGAAGTAACATCATGAATAGTCATGGAACTGAGAGAGAACAGAGTGATCACTAAGAGTCTACTGGTGTAGTGTCATGTTAAGGAGCTGAACTTTGTGGGTTATGGAAATCATGAATAATTTTAACCAGTAAAGTACCAGGGTTCCACTTGGATTTTAAAGATCATTTTGACTCCAGTATGAAGGATAGGTTCAAGGAGTTCTGAAGCTGGAGGAAGAGAGATTTGCTTAAAGGCTATCACAAAAACGTGCCAAAATGATGATAGTTAAAAAAGAAATGTGCGAGGGACGCCTGCCTGGCTGTCGGTTAAGTGTCCAACTTTGGCTCAGGTCATGAACTCATGGTTTGTGAGTTTGAGCCTCATATCAGGTTCTCTACTGTCAGCACAGAGCCTGCTTCAGATCCTCTGTCTCCCTCTCTCTCTGCCCCTCCTCTGCTTGTTCTCTCTCTCTCAGAATAAATAAATACACTTAAAAAAATGTGTGAAAATAATAGATGAAAATGTGAAAAGAAATTATTATGATTTAGGTAGGGAAAATGCTTTTTACGTCTGAAACTCAGAAGTCAAAAAAGAGAAGAATGCTAAATTGGACAACATAAAAATATTTCTATTTTTATAAATATAAACAACAAACTGGGGGAAATGTTTGCAACACATATCACAAGGGCTACTTTCCTGAATAAACAAAGAATTTTCATTAATCACTGAGAATAGATCAATAATCCAATAAAAATATAAACTGGACAGTTCACAACTTACAAATGGCTTTTAAATATTCAAAAATATTTAATCTCATTAATAATTAGAGCCAATGCAAAATAAAGCTATAGTAAAATCCCATTTTCAGGGCATTATGCTGGCTCAGTGGGTACAGCATGTGACTCTTGATCTTAGGGTCATGAGTTCAAGCCCCACGTTGGGCATAGAGCCTACTTTATTTTTTTTTTAATTTTTTAATGTTTATTTATTTTTGAGAGAGAGACAGACTGCGAAGGAGGGAGGGGTAGAGAGAGAGGGAGACACAGAATCCAAAGCACGCTCCAGGCTCCATGCTGTCAGCACAGATACTTAACCGACTGAGCCACCCAGGTGCCCCACATAGAGCCTACTTTAAAAAGAAAAAAAGGAAGGGGCGCCTGGGTGGCTCAGTCTGTTAAGCCTCCGACTTTGGCTCAGGTCATGATCTTGCCATTTCCGAATTTGAGCCCCCCATCAGGCTCTGTGCTGACAGCTCAGAGCCTGGAGTCTGCATCAGATTCTGTGTCCCATTCTCTCTGCTCCTCCCTTGCTTGTTCTCTCTCTCTCTCTCTCTCTCTCTCAAAAATGAATAAACATTAAAAAAAAAAAAAAGGTGGGGAAGGAGCCTGGATGGCTTGGTCAGTTAAGCTTTCAACTCTTGATCTCAACTCAGGGCTTGATTTCAGGATCTTGAGTTCAAGCTCCACGTTGGGCTCCAGGCTAGGTGTGAAGCCTACTTTAATAAATAAATAAACAAACAAAATATAATATAATACCATTTTATCTTATTAAATTATATTACCTTTTCAAAACTTTAAACATTTTTTAGGAAAAAAAAAAAACCTGGGGTGCCTGGGTGGCTCAGTCGGTTAAGCCTCCGACTCCGCTCAGGTCATGATCTCATGGTTCATGAGTTTGAGCCCCACATCAGGCTCTGCACTGACAGCTCGGAGCCTGGAGCCTGCTTCGGATTCTGTCTCTCTCTCTACCCCTCCCTCACTTCTGTTCTGTCTCTCTCAAAAATAAACATTAAAAATAATAATAAAAAAAAAACCTCTCCAAACAAATACAAGAAACTGTAAGGGCATGAACTAATAAAATGCTTGTCATGCAGATAAATGTAAAATCCAAATGCACCAGATACAGGATGGGAATAGGCATCTATGCAATGGCCCATGCAAAAAACGCTCTCAGAAAACCTCTCAAAAAACCTTGTCTTAGTCAGCAATAAAAGCAATAAGGTTAGAGCTGAAAAACAATATTCTTAGTATGATCCCATTCATGTGAAAATGTTTTTAAGTGACTTCACAAAATCCAAACAATTTTACAGTATGATATGGTCACAAAAAAACAATCAAAAACAAAGAAAAGTATCTCTTGGGGTTTTAGGTTGCCATAATAGAAACACATGATCCAGCTTAAGGGACATAAAGCCTCACATAGTAAATATAGAACAATATTAGATTCATATATAGCTGAATTCCAATCTTTCCGATTTATGATTAGGTTCAAGTAATTTAATGTCTCTGATCTTGGGTTTTTCCTATCAGGAAAGTGAGGTTTCAATAACTCATCCTCAAAATTTTAAAAGATTCAGAAGAGAACATACAAAGCACCTTAGCATGGTGCTGGGAACAGAATCTGTGCTTAATGTCAATTCTCTTCCTTCTTTCCATCCTCTCTTTACCTGTAAGAGAATACTATATTGGTTTGGGAACTTGGTGGAGCGTACTTAATCATCAAAGGACACTGGGAGATTTAGCAAAGTTAAAGTTATGGAATTCAAAACCACTTGAGTCAGGTCCAGCAGAGCTTGGAGATAAAGTTGAAATAGAAAGATCTGGAGTTCCAAGTAGAAAGAAGGGAAGAGGGCCCAAGGGTGGTTACAGAGAAGTGATGCTGGGCAGGCAGACTCGGTAGTCTGGGGCACCTGCAGAAACTTGCAGAAAATATTCACATCTGCAGCACATTTTCAGAAATGCCTCCTTGAATAGTAGGAGGAGGATAAGAGACACATTGAGGATTCTTTGTTCAGAGCCAGAGTAGGAGCAATAGCCAGTGTAGGAACTGTGAAATCAGAGTCCCAACTGGATCCAAGGAAGTCAGAAGACAATGAACTGGAGTCAAAAGCCAATTGGGTCAGTCCTCTGGCATTGGCTGTAGCACTGATAAGAATATCATTCACCTTTGTTTCTTGGCTGACACTGCTGCCCTGAGAAACCATGAAAGCCCAAAGGGAGACAAGGGCAGAGATGAGTGGCTTTCTAAGAGTCTCCTCATCGTGGAAAGTCAGAAATTGATTTCATAGAAATCTCCTTACAAATGAAGTCAAAACTGCTTAAAAAAAAAAAAGAAATCAAAACTGCTTAGGAATATGAGAAGAGAAGGCTAGCCCCTAGGAACAAAGGTCAGTCCTATGAAATGACCTCCATAATCTGTGTGTATTAGTCAGGGTTCTCCAGAGAAACAGAACCAATAGGATATACACAGAAAGACATATAAGAAGAGATTTATTATAAATATTGGCTCACACAATTACAGAGGTGAGGAGTCCCACAACCTGCCATCTACAAGCTGGAGAAGAAGGAAAGCCAGTGATGAATTTCAGACGGAGCCCAAAGGCCTGAGAACCAGGGGGAGCCATCTAAAATTTGAACTTCCCTTTCCCTAACACTTTTAATTACCATTGCTTGATTTATTTTTTTCTAAGATACTATATATTTTTAAAATCTTGGTTATTGTCTGTCTCCCCCTAGGCTGCATGTGACTTTCATGGATCCTAAGCATTTTTGCTTTTGTGAGCCCCCTTCTCCACACACACATACAAATATATTAAAATTTTCATATGACAACTATATTGGTATAAAGACAAATATAACCTGGCTCCATTCATTATTTTATATCCTTTTTCTTCTGATTTTAAAAGAAGTTAAGATTAAAGGCCATAGGCACTGTGTTTACTTTGTCTAATGGGTAAATCAGCCTGGTCTTCCCAACTAGCATGTAAATACCATAAGAGGCAAAGATGTTTATCAGTATCATTCACTTCTGTGTCTTCAATACCTAGAATAGGACCTGGCATATAGTAGACACTTAATAAATACTTGTGAAATGAATTAATGACTGAATGCATGACCATGAGTTGTTTGGGTATTAGGGAACATGCCCTGATAATTTTTGACTTCCAGCAACACGACACCGTGGTTCAATAATTTCAAACTATGAAGTCCTTAACACCACCAGTAAATGGCTTTGTGAGAAACTGCCCTATCTTTACAGATTTTTGATCAAGCACAGAGAGCCACTTGCCAGTATAACCCTTCAGGGCAAGTCCCTGCCCTCTCTAAGTGTGATACCACCCTGTGGCTTTACAGTCTTGTGAACAGATGTAAGAGGCAATGGCAGTCCGTAGACTTAGCTAACAAATAGCAAGAGGCCTGTTTATTCAAAGCACCCCTCTCTGGGGTAGACTTCTTAGTCTGCACCCTTGAAACTACAAGTAGAGCTTTGGTAGCTAAGCAAGTGTTGACAAGTGTTGGCGTGTCTGAATTGGCCTGCAGGCTTCTCGTGGAGACAGTTTCCTGAGTTCTGGGAACCTACTGGCAAGTGTGCTCTGCTTCAGACAGTTTCACTTTAGAAGATGCTCACTATTATGTCTGTGATGTAAGGTGATGTTGCCTCATCAACTAGGGCTTCTAAAAACATCAACTGTGTTCAGTGATGAAATGTCTTTGAAGGACTCCATTCCAAACTACACATAGGAGGTAATTTTGCAATGTATCCCAAAGGAGATCTCCAAAACCAGAGCTGAGGTTGATGGAGCAACAACCAGCAAGGTCTTCTCCAGGTTGTAGATCATTTTGGGGGAATTAAAATCTTTTCATCTCCAACATGACAAGTTTACCTGGTATTTTATCTTGGGTGATGTTTCTGTGCTCTATAAAATATGAGATAGTCCAGCAGGCTCCTTTGTTTTCAAACCCTCACTTTGTTATGTAATAAGGGTCCTAGTCTAACATCCTATGTTATCCTATTTGACCCCAGGGGTCAAATGCAGTGAATTATCATGACTCTATATATATGAGGGCCCAGGACATCTTGAAAAGTAACTATTTTTTTAGAGAAAAAGAGCATCAAGGATCACAAGTTTCATTCAAGAACAATGAAAACGTTTCTGAAGAAAAAAGAGGATTGACATTGGGTTCAATGTGTGTCATATGTTTATTATCTTCTCCTACACTACAGACAAGAATATAGGCTCCATGAGAGCAAAGACTTCATCTATTTTGTTCACTGATATGTCCTTAAAACCTACAATAATGTGAGTACATTGCAGGTATCAAGTAAACGTTTATTGAATAACTGAATGAACTGCATTTCTGTCCATTCCCTACAGATTTCTCTGAACTACAACATGAGAAAGCTACAAAAAAGATTAGAACTATTTTGCAAACTATGTGAAAGCACAACACAGCTGCTTCATTGGTGATGGAAGTTTAAACAGTGACCAAAGACAGGGCTGCTGGCTTCAAAAATACTCCCTTATAGTGACAGCAATGCTCTTGCCCTCGGGCATGAGAGACATAAGCAAAATTACTGGTTGGCATTGGAGGTCATGCCCTCATTGACCACTGGCAGAAGATCTGCTGCTTTTAATAGTGATGGGAGCCATCACCCCCTGAGAAGCAGAGCTGAGAAGAGAGAAAAAATGGATTCCACAAGCTAGTCAAGAAAACTAGTTCATGGTTCAGGAAGCACCAAACATTATTATGCTCTAGGATATTTTTTAAACAAGATTCTAATCTTGATTATAAGAGATGTTTTGTAATGAGTACCGCTACCATTGATGGGAAACAATCAAGTTACAACACCATTCCTTTGAGCTCTAACTTGCCCTTTGACACTATTTCACATAGTGTCAGTGACTCAAAAGGAACCAAAATTAACCACGATATGTTTTTATTTATACGCACCCACGAAGTCTCACAGCCTTTCTCAGGTAACCCATGTAGTTTAACAAAGACTTTCTAGAAACACTTATTCGTTTAATTTGTTTAATTCCAAAGACAATTTTGGGAAAGGAATTAGAGGCCAGTCGGAAGCTATAGCTCAGTGATGAGCAGTTTGGGGAAGGACTCTCAGATAGGGAGCTATTCCAGATCTTTCACAGCAGGCTTCTGTAGGGGTAGTCATGGGATTATAATCACTAGTATCTTTTAGCCATGGATAAATCCATCTAGGACTTCAGGGAAACAAATTTGCCTTCTTTCTTACTGGGAGTCTGTTAGATCTTCAAGTACTAGTCTTGGACTAGGGCCAAATGGACAAGGCTTGGGAGAAGAAGAGGATCTGCCAGTGGATCTGGAGAAATGGCCCCAAGGGAGGCTGACACCTGGAGTCGTGTCCCTTTCATGAGCCATTTAACTCACTCTTGGAGATAGGAGGGCAATCTGCAGGACAAAAACAACATGAAGAAAACAACAACAAATAAGAAACAGGAAAACTGTGACACAGAAAGCAAAAGATGTGTGTGTTTTGAGAAAGAAATGATCAACACTACAGACTGTGTTGAAAAGTCAAATAAGATGAGGCCTTAAATATGGAGGTCCTGAAGAAATGGGGAGAGAACAAACCAGGCATGGCAGAAATTTGCTGTCTCCCAATACCCATTCTTTCCTTATTCTTTGGTAATCTCATTTATTTTTTATTTTTTATTTTTTATTTTTTATTTTTTATTTTTTATTTGAGAGAGAGAGAGAAAGTGCGCATGCAAGCTGGGGAGAGGGGCAGAGGAGAGAGAAAGAATCTCAAGCTGTCTCCATGCTCAGTATAGAACCTCACATGGGCTCAATCTTATAGACTCAATCCCATGGGCTCCATCCCATGACCCCATGACCATGAGCTGAGCTGAAATCAAGAGTCCCATGCTCAATCAACTAAGCCACCCAGGTGCCCCAAGGTAATAGAATTTTTAGTTGGATACATCATGCCCAGAATAAAAACTCCATTTCCCAGGGCCCCTTGCAGCTGGCTGTGAACATGTGATTGATTTAAGTCATTAAGATATAAGTTGAAGTATCACGGGCCAGCTGCCAGGATTGTTCCATATAATCTAGCTAGCATGTGTCTTTGCCACTTCTTTCTCCTTCCTGCATCCTGTTGCCTGAAACATGAACATAATTATGCAAATTCAAGCTCAGCTCATGAGGGCCAGGAGCAAGGGATGGCAGACCAGAATCCTGGAAACAGCTTTAAATTCTAGGGAATTCATGGAGCAGATCTGCTTCACCAACCTTGGATTGCCTACCCCCAGACTTTTGTGATAGGGAAAAATAAAATTTCATCTTATTTAAGCTATTGTTATAGCCATATTGAATCCTAGTTGAAGTCATGGTCTAGTGTCTCATATACATTATGGCCAAAGCGTAAGTCCTGACTTTCCTCTCCCAAAGTCTGCTCTTCACACATTCTGCCCCATCTCAATTAATGACACTCCTGTAAACTCTGTTGCTTAGATTGAAAATTAAGTATCATCCTTGATTTCTCTCACAGCCTAGTTTAATCCATCAGGAAATGCTGTCAGCAACACCATCAGGGAGCACCATGAATGGAATTATTTCTCCCTCTCCATCCCTACCTTTTCCAAACAGGTTGCTAGAATTCCCCTCCCAGATCACTGCCATCACATCTTCCCTGCTCTTTATGCTTCTACCTTTCCTTCTGTATTCCACTCTCTATGAAAGATGTGAAATAATCTTTTTTAAAACGTAAATCAGGTCAGGGACACTGGGGTGGCTCAGTCATTTAAGTGGCTGATTGATTGGTTTCAGCTCAGGTCATGATCTCAACGGTTTGTGGGATCGAGCCCCAAATCAGGCTCTGCACTGAAGGTGAGGAGTCTGCTTGGGATTCTCTCTTTTTCCCTCTCTCTGCCCCTTCCCCACAAAATAAATAAATAAATAAATTTTAAAAATGTAAATCAGGTTATAACTGAATTCTCCTCAAACCCATCCCATGGCTTTCCTTCCTACTTTGAACCAAATTCTAAGTCTTTGCCATGATCTTTGTGGACTTCTATAATGCCTTCTGACTACCTCCCAATTCCATCTCCTATCTCCTCCTTGTTCATTCCACTCTGGTTACATTGTCTTTCCTCCTGTTCTTAAATATGCTACCTCATAATGATGTATAAACACTTGTAAGCCAAGTGTCGTGGGTTTTTGAAAAGCAGTTATTACATGTTAGCCTCTGTCTCTGTTGTGTCTTTATCTGTCAACAGAAGACTTCCTGTTTATCCCCAGCAGCCTCTCCTGCTTTTATCTTGGCTGCCTTTGCCAACAAGCTCTTAGCACTGAGTGAGCAATGAGTTAAGAACGAATACAATAGGTGATATTTATGAAATGCTTACTTTGCACTGGAGAAGTTTGCATATATTCCCTCTTTAACTAAGTAGAGAATATCATTATTTCCATCTTTCTGATGAGGACACTAAGAATTAAATAGGTTAGGTGCTCTGCACAAAATCAAGAACTAGTCAGAGGAGGTCTCAACCCAAGTGTGCGTTCCCCTTGAACATTAGTATTAGGTGCAGCTCTGGATGTTCACATACCAGCAAGAAGGAAAGTCAAAGACAAGAGAAATTACTGCATCTAGGGGTTCAAATCCTGAGAAGAAGAATCAGAGGTCTAATTTCTTATGGGAATGAACTTCTATTTCTTGGAAATCACAACAAAAGTGGCAATATTGAGTACAAGACTCTGGGAAAAAAACACTTGAACTGTCACCAGCTTAAACTTGTTTAATCTGTCTTCCTTACCATGCTTTAAAAAGACCACCCCACTCTAACTGAGCAGTAAGACCAGATAAAGTACCTTTTAGATGCATTAAAACAGCTAGGGCACTAAGCTATTTAACTAAGACTTAAATTCAAACAAAACATTGGTATAGGAAAATCATGTTCTGCAAAAATAATTTGTTGTCTCAACATAACACCATCTAGATATATATCTATATTTATTAGATACAGACATAGACATAGATAGATATCTTACTATTGCTTCTGTTTCTCTGGGGGACCTAATACAGCATCTAAGCCAGCATCAGACATAATCATAGGCAATAATCATTGGACCGCCTATGGGGTCCAAATTGTTTCAGATTATCTTCGGTCAAAACCAGCTTCATTTAAATTTAATTTGCCATGTTGAGCTCCAAAAAAGAAAAATAACTTTTTAAAACAATGCTCTGCTTTTGATTTGTAAAAATCACAGGTAACACTTGCCCCTGGAATAATACTTATCCATAGTACACATGCAGTAAGTATTTGTTAAATATTTATTAGATTCCATAAGTTAAGGCATCTGTTGTTACCTAATGGCACCGTATCCTCATTGCTAAGAAGAGAATGACTCCTTGAGAGCTTAACCTGAAAATCTAAAGTGAAAGAAATAGCCAATATACTGTGTGGTACAGAGAAGTAGTGGAATTATGGACAGAGATCCAGGGTATGGTCATAGTGTTTGATTCTTCCTGGAAAATAATTTTCTTCTGAAAAATCAATTTTTCTAAATACAACGCAAGGCAAAGAACAGCACTTTCCTCCTCGTAGCACACCTAATTACAGTTAACACAGCCAAGATAGATTAGTTCCTGTAAACTAATAAATACTAACACAAAGATACAAACTGCTGAACGAGTGCAAGCTGGTTGATTTAAGGCTTATGCATCCTCATGTGAATCATACAGGCCATTATCTCCAGCAGAGAGAGAGCTGAACGAGCAGAAATTGAGTATAGTATTCCAAATAATATCAGCTTTTCAAAATTATCAGGTAGAAGTTATTGAAGAAAGACTGATGCTTTTGGTGGAACCAGAGGCCAAAGGACAAGAAATCTCTTAACGAACAGGAAATTTCATTTGATATCTGTTACTAGGCAAAATCCAAATAGACAAACACTGTGCTAACATTGCAAAGCTATCTTGTTTCCTGGTTAGAAGCTATGCATGATACCCATGGGGCAACAGCTTTGTCATTTTTTTTTAACGTTTTATTTATTTTTGAGACAGAGAGAGACAGTATGAACAGGGGAAGGTCAGCGAGAGGGAGACACAGAATCTGAAACAGGCTCCAGGCTCCGAGCTGTCAGCACAGAGCCCGACGCGGGGCTCGAACTCACGGACAGCGAGATCATGACCTGAGCCGAAGTCGGCAGCTTAACCGACTGAGCCACCCAGGCGCCCCCAGCTTTGTCATTTAATTAGGCATCTAGTCAAGTAATTGCAAGAAGTTGGGGGCCTTCTCCATTTCCAAATAATAAAAATACAAGAGAGCAATGGACACCTAATTTTAATATTTTTTAAATGCTTCCTTATTTGGTTCCCTTCACCACAGCAGAAATTACTCCCCAAATGTTAACTAACTTTCCAGGGGAGATACTTCCTCAGATGAATATGCTAGATTACTAAATTCAAAAGTACTAGTTTTCCATTTCCAGCCATAGTGGACAAACTGCTACTAGGCTTTACTGCGTACAATTTTTTGTTTTAGTTTTAAGACTGGAGAAAATGTAAGAAATGACACTGGAAGCACAAAACTGTGTTTCCTAAAAGAGACAATACAAATATGATGAGCCTTATGATAAATCCCCAGCTTTCTGTCTGGAGGGACTTTGCAAGCTGAGGCTCAGGGAGGTATAAGAGCTGAGCTGGCTCTCCACGGGGCTCAAAGTCAAAGTGCCCACTTTCACAGACCAGTACTTCCCACATCTGACCCCTGTTCTGCATTTCAAATCTCATGGCCTTGAGGCCCTTACGTTTTCTGAATTTTGGGTATTTCTTCCTAATTCGCCTTCTTCCTTTCAGTTTTGCACCTAAAAATCCATCCATAAGTGTATGTCACATTTATTTTTTTTAATATAATTGTAGTTTAATTCTTCCAATTACAATTATTCTGTGGTTTCCTCTGTCTTTGAGATAAATTGACAATATTAGCAAAGAACATAAATCTGCAGTGATCTAGAGGCACCTGAGTGGCTCAGTCAGTTAAGTGTCTGACTTCTGCTCAGGTCATGCTCTCACAGTGAGTTTGAGCCCCATATGGCGTTGGGCTCTGTGCTGACAGCTCGGAACCTGGAGCCTGCTTCAGGTTTATTATCTGCATGGGATTAGAATATCTTTTCTGTTTACCTTGAGGGGCTATTGAAAGGATTAGCTGAGATAATATAAAAGTTTTTAAACAGTAAAATGCACATAAGGATTTTAACCATATTGTCATATCTTAATTGGTTTACCTGCATTAGTTAGTATCAACTAATCCCCATTTCCAGGAGAAAATTCTAGGCATGTCAGAGCAACTTATTTTTTATACTCCAAAAGAAACTAAGAGTGCTTCAATAATGGGTTTGTGAAGTCCTCATTCAAGAAATATGTGGGTTTGGGGCGCCTGGGTGGCGCAGTCGGTTGAGCGTCCGACTTCAGCCAGGTCACCATCTCGCGATCCGTGAGTTCGAGCCCCGCGTCGGGCTCTGGGCTGATGGCTCAGAGCCTGAAGCCTGTTTCCGATTCTGTGTCTCCCTCTCTCTCTGCCCCTCCCCCGTTCATGCTCTGTCTCTCTCTGTCCCAAAAATAAATAAACGTTGAAAAAAAATATTTTTTTTTAAAGAAATATGTGGGTTTGGGGCACCTGGGTGGCCCAGTCAGTTAAGCGTCTGACTTCGGCTCAGGTCAGGATCTCACGATCCATGAGTTCGAGCCCCACATCAAGCTCTGTGCTGAGAGCTCAGAGTCTGGGGCCTGCTTTGGATTCCATGTCTCCCTCTCTCTCTGCTCCTCCCCACTCATGCTCTGTTTCTCTCTCTCTCTCTCAAAAATAAATAAACATTAAAAAATAATAAGATAAAAAGAAAAGAAATATGCAGGTTTAGAAAAAATGTTTATGATATACTCACATGGATGAGAACATCCTGGCCGCTGTATAAGGGCAAAAGTATGGGTCAACTAAGGCAGAAATTATGACATATTTTGCAATCAAGTCATCTATTAATTTGTTGTTTTGAGGGGAAACTGGTTCCTGTGAAATGGACTCACTCAAATATTGCTGGTGGAAATGGATAAACAAAATGTAAATCCATACGATAGAATACTATTCAGCAATAAAATGAAAGGAGCAACTGATATATGCTACACTACGATGAACCTAAAAAACGGATTCATTCCTCTCTCATAAATGGGCAGATCTAGCAGGCAGAAAATCAGCAAGGACATGGTTGAACTCAACACCCCACCAATCAACTGAATACTATATATTATATATATTACATATATATATAACTGAATATTATATATATTATATAATATGATTTGGCATCTATAGGTTACTTCATCTAACAAGAGCAGAAAATAATCATTCTTCTAAAGTTCACATGGAATATGCACTAAGATAGACAACATTCTGAGCCCAAACCCACCTTAAGAAACTTTAAAAAATAGAAACTATGCAATGTCTGCTCTCAGATCACAATGGAATTAAACCAGAAATCAATAACAAGAAGATAACTGGAAAACCCAAAATTCATGGAGATTAAACAATATACATATATCAAAGGAGAAACATTAAGAGAGATGTTTAAGTATTTTGAACTAAATGAAAATGAAAACACAACAGATCTTGTGGGATGTGGGGAAGGCAATGCTTAGAGGGAAATTTATAGCATTGAATGCATATATTTAGAAAATATGAAGATCTAAAATCAATAATGTAAGTTTCCACCTTAGGAAAATAGAACATGAAGAGTAAAATAAATCCCAAGTTAGCAGAGGGAAAAAATAAGAAGAATTAGAGTAGAAAACAAAGAAATTCAAAAAAGGAAATCAATAGGGAAAAATCAATGAAACCTAAAGCTTGTTCTATAAAAAGATCAATAAAATAGATAAGCCTCTAGCCTGGCTAACTAAGAAAAAAAGAGAGTGAGAGAGAACACAGATTAGTGTCAGAAATGAAAGAGGTGAAATTAAAATGATAATAAAGGAATAACTATAAACAACATTATGCCCACAAATGTAACAACCTACATGAAATGGACCAATTCCTTAAAAGACACAATTTGCCAAAACTCAGAAAAAAAGAAATAGAAAATCTGGATAGGCCTATATCCATTAAAGGAAATGAATCAGTATAAATAATAACCTTCCACAACAGAAAGCACCTGGTCCAGATAGATTCACCACATAAGGAAGAAATTATACCAATTTCCTACAACCTCTTTCAGAGTTTAGAAACAGAGAGAATACTTCCTCATAGTATGAGGCCAGCAATTTTAATGCCAAAACCAGAAATAGACATTACAAGAAAATTACAAAACAATCGCTTTCATGAACATAAACACAAAAACCTTCAGTTCCCTATGCTCTATTAAAATGTAAACTAATGCTATATTTTAAACATTTTAAATATTTTTGAAAAGGGCTGTTATGGCAGAGTGAAATGGGAACCAGCTACTGAGTTTGGATTGGATCTGTTAAATTGGTGCTGGAGGTTGTACATCGAGGTAGAGTTATCCAGAAGGAAGTTAAACATATGGACTAGAGATAAAGAGAGAGAATTTTATTTTATTTATTTATTTTTTAATGTTTATTTATTTTGAGAGGGAGAGAGAGCAGGGGAGGGGCAGAGAGAAAGGGAGAGAGAGAATCTCAAGCAGGCTCTGTGCTGTAAGCAAAGGGGCTCAGTCTCAAAAACCATGAGATCATGACCTGATCTGAAATCAAGAGCTGGACACTTAACTGACTGAGCCACCCAGGTGCCCCAGGAATTTTAAAAGAAAAGGAAAAGGAAACCAAGATATGTCCCTGAGTGAGTTTGACGAACAGGGAAAGGACTGAGCATCCTATAACATCCCAGAGAAAATCAGGACACTTTCCAATAAATCTTACTTTAATTCAATTTTGTTTTGATAAGTTCTCTGGACCTGCCCTACTTCATCCCAAGCTGCACTCTTTAGCTTCCAGTATTGAGTCTTACTTCCTTGGGACCACCAAACATAGGAAGTTCTGCACTTCATTGCCCACAGATAGACTATACCATTTGACTTGGTGTGGTGATTTCTGTGTCGGAATATGAATCTTGAAGAATGACCACCTTAATATCTGTCCAAATTTGAGTGTGGTTCTAGTACTACCACAACCTGTGTAAGGTAAAGTCAATAATCATAGAAAGGAGAACACTAACATAGCTATTATTTAATATTCCATTGTTGCCTAAGAACACAAAAACTAAGGCAGCTTCCTCACCAGATTTTGTCATCAATTACTTTAATTTGAGAAATCACTTGCATTAAAAGAAAAAGAAAAAAGGTGTTAGTCTCAGACTCAGTAGTGCTTTGGTGGGTCTTGAGTTTCAGCATACTTATCAGTTAGGTCGAAAGGTCACTAATTCCTACTCAAACGACAGGAAAAGCTAAAGTGATTTATCAGTAGAAGTTGTTTCTTATTTCTAAATACAAATCTCTTCTGATGTTAAAAAAAAACAAATGCTTTCAACTAAAAATCTCACCCCAAAGCACTTATTTCTCTCTTTACCAAAAACATATGCTTCGACCTACATTTTTCTTTATAAATTTTATTATTAAAATTTTCAAAATATACCCACCAGCCAGATATAACAATTATTAATATTTTCAATATTTCATTATTTTTTCTGACATTTTAATCCTCATTGTTTGAATGTGCTGCCCTACCAAAGATATTTTCCTCCTTAACTGAAATGTTATTACTGTACCTAACCAAATTAATAATCATTTATTATTATCAACAATAATGTATTTATTGAGTATCCAGCCCACATTCAAAGTTACCCAATGTCCCCTAAATATTTTTTGCAGTTGGTTCAAATTAGTATCCAAAGTCTACCCATAACAGTTAGATTTTGCATAAGTCTCTTTTAACTTATAACACATACTTTTCAATGTCTATATTTTTCCATTTGAAGAAACATCTCTCCTTTTTTATTAACATGCCTATAATTATTCACAAGATCATTGAATGTCAAATTCTTCACTTATGGAAATAATAATAATGTTGAATTGTTACCTAAAAAATAGATCTTAATTATCTGTAAGTAAATTTATATCACACATCATAACATCTAAAGTTTAACATGATACTGAGGGTACAGTAAGATTAAAAGTTAGAAGCAATTCTATTATATGAAGAGTTCTATTATATGGAGAATTTTTTTAATCACATGGTATCATAGACCTATAAAAGAAGTAGCAATGCAGAAAAACAAAAATCTACTTATTAAATTTGAGGGGTGCCTGGGTGGCTCAGTCAGTTAAGCATTGGACTCTTGGTTTTGGTTCAAGTCATGATCTCATAGTTTGTGGGTTTGAGCTTGGGATTCTCTCTCCCTCTCTCTTCTCCTCCCCTGCTAGCACTCTCTTTCTCAAAGTAAATAAACATTAAAAATAAATAAATAAATAATTTGATTTAGAAAAATTGATGCCTTGGAGGGCACTTCTTTATTCAAAGTAAATAGGTGTTCAAAATTTGCATAAAGCTTCTTACACTGATGAATGTTAAGGGATTAGCTGGAATTGAAAAAGCTGTCAAACAGGTCAGAGCCTGGAGCCTGTTTCAGATTCTGTGTCTCCCTCTCTCTGACCCTCCCCCATTCATGCTCTCTCTGTCTCAAAAATAAATAAACATTAAAAAAAATTTTTTTAAAAAAGCTGTCAAAGCATAAACGTCAAAACAATGATAATTTCCACCACCAACAGATAAGTTCATTTATGTGAAAATTTGATTTCTTCTTAAGAGTAAAACAGGGAATTATAGGATGAAAGAGAGAGACAGAGAGAACAGAGACATACATAAGTAACCTCAAAATACAAATGAAGACTCATAAAAATTTTGTTGCAAATATGTATTCAAGTAGTAACAGGAGGATTCTTAACAATGAGCCATGCAATTTGCAAACATAACTTAACCCTTCTTTTACCAATCTTAAGAAATTTAGCAATCTTAAACTTAAGATCAGCAAAGGTCTGGAGGTCTGTTTTGATTTATCACCTCTACAAATTTTAAATGTATATGCTTGACCTAAATCAAAAGATAAGAAGATAAAAGGTAAGAAGATCCTTTTATAAAGTAACGTGGCTTCAAAAGTAGTATTTGCCTTTAACTGTAACTTGGAGAATACAATAAATGAATCAAAACAATCACAAATCCTTACAGAATATAGGGACAATGTTGATTTTGCAACCCAGTGAGTACACCCTTTCCTTGCACCTTCTAGAAATTCCTTCTCAACAAAGTAACTCACAGCAGCTTATCCTTCAGAAACTTCCTCAGAAGGAGTAGAATGGTGTGGGGAAAATGTGTTTTGACATAGTATTCAATAAACATTTTTAACATTCTTAAATAACATTTTGGTGAAAAGAGGCAGGGGAGAGAAGGTAGTACTTTTGAAATGCCTCCTATGTGTCAGATAGGTGCTTTCAAATATATTTTTACTAATCTTATAACATCGTAAAATTCAACTTTTAAAAAACTTTAAGGGAAATAAACTTGGAAAAATAGGACATGAAAAGTAGTTATTCTATTTTGCTAAAGAAAAATGAATATATATGGAAAAATCTTGAGCAAAATTCTAGCAAATGGAATTCAGTAGCATATTAAGAGGATTATGCATCATGACTAAGCGGGGTTTATGCCAGGAATGCAATATAATATGCCACATTAATAGAAAGGAGAAAAAAAAAACCACAATCATTGCAATTCACACAGGAAAAAAATATGTGACAAAACTTCACACCGTATCATGATAAAAATAAACAAAGTAAGAGTAAAAGGAAACTTCATTTATATGATAAAAGGCATTTGTGAAAGACCATATAAGTAAAATTCTACTCACTGATGAAAGACTTAAAGATTCTCCCCCCAAATCAAGAACAAAATAGGAATGCCACTTTTGCTACTTCTAGTCAATGTTGTACTGAAAGTTCTATCCAGATCAATTAGGGTAAAAAAGAAAGAAAGAAAAGAACTAAGAAATGAAACAAAATGTATCTAAACTAGAAAGGAAAAAAGAAAAGTATCTCTGTTCTTAGATGACATGATCTTCATATGTAGAAAGTCCTAAAGAATCCACAAAAAAATTATTAGATCTAATAATCAAATCCAGCAAACTGGTAGGATAGAAGATTAACCTTAAAAATACAGTTATATTTTCATACTAGCTATATATGTTAAAATTAAGCAATGTAAAGGTAAAATTAAGAAAGCAATTTCACTTACAATAGTATCAAAAAGGATAAAGTACTTAGAAAAAAACTTAACCAGGGAGTCAAAAGACTTGTATGCTGAAAACTATAAAACACTGCTAAAAGAAACTTAAAAAGACTTAAATAAATGGAAAGATAACCTATGTTCAAGGATCAGAGAACTTAATATTGTTAAGATAGCAATACTACCCAATATGATCTAGAGTCAATGCGATCTCTACCAAATTACCAACAGTTTTTTTGTAGAAATAGAAAAGACCATCTTAAAATTTATATGGAATTGCAAGAGACCCCAAATAGCCCAAACAATCTTGAAAAAAAAAAAGCAGTGGTATGTTGACAATGGGGGAGGCTAGGGGGGTATGGAATATCTCTGTACCTTCCTCTCAATTTTGCTGTGAACATAAAACTGCTCTAAAAAAACAGTCTTAAAAAAAAGCAAAATTTAAGGATTTACACTTTCTGATTTCAAAGGAAATCAGGCACTAATTTCACTAATCAGTGAAATAGAATTGAGACTTCAGAAATAAACCAATAATACATCTTTGGTCCATTGAGTTTTGACAAGGGTGACAAGTGCATTCACTGGAGAATGAATATCCTCTTCAACTGGATATCCACATTAAAAAAAAAAAAAAAAAACAAAGGTGAACCCCTACCTCACGCCATATACAAAAATTAAATCAAAATGGGTGAAAGCACAAATGTAAAATCAAAAATTATTTTTAAAACATTTAGGAGAAAATATATGATAAATCTTCGTGTCATTGGATTTAGTAGTGAGTTTTTCCCATTTTGGGTTTTTGTTTGTATCTTTTTAAATGTTTATTTATTTTTGAGAGAGAGATTGACAGAGTGCAAACAGGAGAGGGGAAGAGAGAGAGGGAGACACAGAATCTGAAGCAGGCTCCAGGCTCTGAGCTGTTAGCACAGAGCCCAATGCAGGGCTCCAACCCATGAACCAAGAGATCATGACCAAGCTGAAGTCGGATGCTTAACTGACTGAGCCACGTGGGCGCCCTGAGTTTTTCCCATTTTGAATTTTTTTCCCTTCATATTTTGTCTTTTGTGTGACTACCGTAAATGAAGATTTCTCCATCTCATAGAGTCTAACTGGTTGTTGATTGAATACATGAAAACTATTGATTACCAGTTTGTCCTAGTGTGTGTAGTATTTTTTTAGTGTTTTTTTTTCTACTTAGATGGAGTTTTTTATTTAGTGAAAAACCAGACTGGTTTAACCTAGCAGCTAAACTTTCCACAATTTATGTTCCAGAAGACACTGTGACATAATGTATGATTTTTGCCTCCGTCTTTCAATACAACCATACTGGTTCACTCACTTTTTCTGACCATGCCATACACTTTCATGTAAATGTGGTTTAGTCTTTTATTTCTTGTTTCCATTTCAGTCATCTAATAGTCAAAATCCAAGTTTGTAAAATTTCTTCCAAAGAGGTCCCTCAATTTTTTTTATTTATCTGGAAGTCATAGCTCATTTCTCTGTTTTGCTATAGCATTGTTGCACAGATCTAATCCCTAGCTTGTAGAATAGTTTATTCATTGTATATCTATGATCTCCCTAGTTTTAAGTTCTTAAAGGGCCACTAAAGGGATCTTTTAAATTTCTGTATTGCTTTTGTTTCTGAGATGAGTGCCTAGAATGTAGTAATATTGTTTGAGGTACATAGAATAGGTAGATAGGTAGGTGGATAGATGAAAAAGAAAGAAATATGTATCAGCAGTTTCTGGACTTTAATGTATTATAGAACAATAACATTTCAAAAAAAAAATTGAGAACAACTACAAAGCTGTCAGGATTTAATCTTCCAAGTCGGAACACTAAAAAACCCCATAAAACTCCAGTTTCCTCGCCTTCATTTTGTATGAGAGGGGATCTATTTATCCCCAATTAGCAAGAAGTACATAAATCGCAGACCAAAGCATAGCCCTTTAAATTGAATCAATTAGATAGGAAAATGGCAGCAGCATAGTACTGAATCTTCTCACTTCTCCTGGAAGTCACACAGAGCAATAAGGAGAACAAGATCAATCACAACAAAAAGTACAAACTACGTCCTCGGCAAAATAAACACTGAAAGATTCCAAAGCACACGAAAGTATGGTCAAAACGTCTGGGATGTGAAAAACTTAAGAAGCAATGTTGGTGCAGTTGTCATGTGGCCCATCTCAGAGACTGGCAGCAGGAGTTTACTCTTGGAATGCTGGGCACAGGCCTGAGATGGAAGAAGCAGAGAGGGGGGGAAAGCCCAGGGAGGACTGGAGGTGACTGAACTCAGAAAGCTCCACTTTATTTATTTATTTATTTATTTATTTATTCATTCTGTTTAACCATCATTTATTACAGGAATGCAAAATATAAAAAACAATAGGAAGGTACAAGATTCGTAAACAAATGATTGCTACATAATCTCCAGAAAGCCAAAAAAAATTTAGAAGAGCATGTGAGTGGGTTAACATTTATGTACTAACAAAAGTCAGCTGGAAGTTGAAGAAAATGTTATTCTCTGAACTGTAATGATTCCCTCATGTTAAGACCACTCCCATCTTGCTTCGAGGCTCTGTAGCAGTTGGAGATGGCTGTATTAGAGAACATGCTTTAAGACACTGAGCCAGTAGGGCTCTCTGTGTGGAGAAGTTCAAGAATAAACAAAGATGGCCATAAAACGAGAGACCTGGTGTCTCTTTTGCTCAAGCCCATGGCACTGGCAGGATGGGCAAGTGTCGCGGTCTTCATACTGCCAGGAAGATCCACGGCCACCAACGAGATAGGAAGTGTCAGGATCAACAGTACAAGAAAGCCCATTTGTGCACAGCCCTGAAGGCCAACCCTTTTGGAGGTGCTTCCCATGCAAAGGGAATTGAGAAAGCACCACTTTTTAAAAGAGAAAGATGTATGTACAAGGCAGATGCTGAGTTTCTCATTAATAACAGCCAAGAAAGCTCAAAACAGCCAGTAGCTCTGCTCTTGCTAGAGCCAAAGGACGTGGAACTTCACAGTGAGGCCATGTTTTTGAAGAAATAGTCCAGCACTGAAACATCAGAAGAGGAAAAAGTTGAGCAGAAGAATTTGGAAAATTATGCTGGGTCTTCCTCTTGCTCCTTAAGAATCTTTTGCTAATGGCTAGTCTGGAAGAAAAAGAAAAAAAAGAAAAACCTATTCAAATACACGTAAATACAACCTCCAAACAAAATACTCTAAGAAAGGAGATAAAGCAAACTTGCCAGAAAAAATGTTGTCACAAAGCAAATGCAGATTAGAACTCATGAATGGGATGGATGGAATGGAATGGAAACACACACACACAAACACACACACCACAGCCCTGGACTTTGACAACTAACTTAACTCCGAATGGGAAAGGGGATAAAGAAGACTAAAATTATGCTGACGTGAAAATGTCTGGCATTGTCAGAAAAAGTGAGTGAACCAGTGAGCCTGGGCTAGAAGATGGAGGAAAAGAATCATAATCATAACCGTATGTTACCAAGTCTTCTGGAAGATAAATTGTGGGGAGTTTAGTTGCTACTTTAAACAAGTCTGGGTTTTCCTCAATAAATAATGGAGGACCATTTAAGGGTTTTGAGGAGAGGGAGCAGATTCAATCCATGTCTTTGGAGGATAATTTCAGTTCTTTAAGCAAAAGATAAACTATAGAGACGTAAGAATAGGTAGGAAATCACTGTAAAATCTCTGTTGATGTATTTGCTCACCACCTATTTATTGAACGTCTAGGAGGGACCAGGAACTATCTCAGGTCCACAGAAATAGCACTGAACCACACAGAGCCTCTGCCATCAAGTAGTTTAAAATCCAGCAAGGTAAGACCATTAACACTACCGATACACACATCCTATGTCAGGTGATTATATGTGCTATGAGGAAAGATAAAGCCAACTTAGGGTGTAGAGCATGACGTTGGGTGGAGCAGTCAGAGAAGACCTTGCAGAGGGTTGTGAGTTTAGACATGAACAAGAGAGTCGTGAGCCTGTCTCAGTGAGAAGTGCTGGGATTTTGACAAAAGCTGGCAACGAGGAGCCAGCATGAAACCAAAACAGCTGGAGACTCTCTGTTACTTGAGATAATATTTCAATATACCCTGTAACATGCAGAGAACCAAAATGACAAATCTGGGTCCTGGATGGGAGAGGTTACCTGTAGGAAGACCCTGAGAAAGTAGAGGCTGGGAGATAGAAAGATTTGGAAGCCTTCAGTTACTCCCAGGCAGATTTAATCAAGGCAACATCTCTTCTTGCCATATCTGATTTATCTTTTCCAGATGAAGACAAACCTGAGTTTTGCTTCCAACAGTGAGTAGTGTATTTTTTCACCATGCATTAAGAATAAGTCCAACTGGGAGTTCCTGGGTGTCTCAGTCGGTTGACCATCTGACTTCGGCTCAGGTCATTTGCAGTTGGTGAGTTCAAGCCCTGCATCGGGCTCGGTGCTGACAGCTCAGAGCCTGGAGCCTGCTTCAAACTCCGTGTTTCCCTCTCTCTCTGCCCCTCCTCTGCTCACCCTCTGTCTCTGTCTCTGTCTCTGTCTCTCTCAAAAATAAACATTAAAAAACTAAAAAAAAAAAAGAGTAAGTCCAATTGTACTAGAAAAACAAACAAACAAAACAAACAAACAAACAAGAATATGGATAATTTGTCAACCAAATGCCACAGGGTAAAAGAACCAGTAGGTTGTTTCAAAACATGTTAGGACAGCCCTTCTCTTTAACAAATTTATCTTCCCTCATATCTCCTTCATAAAACGGTACAACTTCTCTGAAAAATAGTTCGGCAGTTTCTTTTAAAACTAAACATGTACTGGGGCACCTGGGTAGGTCCACTGGTTAAGCATCTAACTCTTGATTTCAGCTCAGGTCATGATCTCATGGTTCGTGCGACTGAGCTCGGTGTAGGGCTCTGCGCTGACAGCTTGAGATTCCCTCTCTCTCTGCTCCTCCACCACTGGTGCTCACACACACACACACACACACACACACTCCCTCTTCCTCTCTTTCTCAAAAAAAAAATAGGGGCGCCTGGGTGGCGCAGTCGGTTAAGCGTCCGACTTCAGCCAGATCACGATCTCGCGGTCTGTGAGTTCGAGCCCCGCGTCAGGCTCTGGGCTGATGGCTCAGAGCCTGGAGCCTGTTTCCAATTCTGTGTCTCCCTCTCTCTCTGCCCCTCCCCCGTTCATGCTCTGTCTCTCTCTGTCCCAAAAATAAATAAACGTTGAAAAAAAAATTAAAAATAAATAAATAAATAAATAAACATTAAAAAAAAAAAAACTAGGGGCGCCTGGGTGGCTCAGTTAAGCGGCTGACTTCGGCTCAGGTCATGATCTCGCGGTCCGTGAGTTCAAGCCCCGCATCGGGCTCGTGCTGACAGCTCAGAGACTGGAGCCTGCTTCAGATTCTGTGTCTCCATCTCTCTCTGCCCCTGTCCTGCTCGTGCTCTGTCTCTCTCTCAAAAATAAACATTAAAAACACAAAAACAAAAACTAAACATGTACTTAACATACACCTGACCGTGGCACTCTTGGAAACTTATTCCAGAGAAGTAAAAACTTATGCCCACATAAAAACCTATACATAATTGTTCATAGCAGCTTTATTTGCAACAGTTAAAAAGTAGAAGAATTGTCCCTCAATAGGTGAACAGTTAATAAATTATGGCACATCCATACCATGAATACTCAGCAATAAAAAGATACAGACTATTGGACACAACAATTTGGATGGAGCTCAAGGGATTATGCTAAGTGAAAAGGCAGTCTGAAAAGGTCATATACTGTGTGATTCCATTTATATAACACTCCATAAGTGACAAAACTGTAGGGACGGAAAGTAGGTTAGTGGTCACCAAGTGTCAGGGAAGCGTGACTATAAAGTCACAAGGGAGATATTTGTGGTGATGGCAATTTGCAGTAGTGAATCTACACATATGAGTAAATGACAAAGGGCTATGTAACACATGGGTACTGATATCAAATCCCTAGTATTGATATTATATTGTAATCCTGTAAGATATAACCACTGGGGGAAATGGATGAAAGATGCATGAGACCCATCTGTTAGTTTTTTTGCAACTTCCTATGAATTTGTAACTTTTTCAAAACAAAAAAATTCTTAAAGATTTTTGAAACTGTACTGACCTTAAGTCTCTGGAAAAGGCAAAAACAAAACAAAACAAAACCTGAGGATAAATATCTAAGGAAAAAATATATTCCATTTATTTCTGATTTGAGGAACTCTGCTCAGAGTCGATTTTAATTAAACATAGTTAAACTTCACAGAATGGTAAAGAATTTTAACTGTGCTCTAGAATAGCATAGATTTTAAACAGAAAGAGTGTCTAGAATATTCCTCTACAGCTTCTGAAAAAGTTGGACTCTGACCTTACAACAGATATTGCTTCAGGACAACTTACATCAATTTGACTTTTGTCTGGAAGCCAAAGCAATTGCCTCATCCCTTTATTCTGCCAAGTCAAAAAAAAAAAAAAAAAATCAACAAGCTTTGCATTCTTAGTAAGTGAAGTTCAGGCTAGTCCACACAGGCTGGCAGGGACAATGCAGCCATCTCTAACGTGGCTGCTAGTTGCTTCTTCTTTTTTCTTAATGTTTATTTATTTTACAGAGAGAGAAAGCGAGCATGAGCTGGGAAGGGGCAGAGAGAGAAAGAGAATCCCAAGCAGGCTCCACGCAGTCAGTGCAGAGCCCGACGCGGGGCTGGATCTCACCAGCCCTGAGGCCATGAACTGAGCCGATTCAAGAGCTGGACACTCAACCAACTGAGCCACCCAGATGCCCTGCTGGTTGCTTCTTTCGAGTGTCTGTGTTTATAGAAAGATCCTTGGTGTTTACTTCTCAATTCAAGGAAGTTGTTCCATTGCCATATTTACGACCCATGGTTTTAGGCTGTCAGATATGTCATTGAATTTAAAACATATTTGATTGGACTAGTTCTCTACTCCTGGAAGTCTTATTCATGACCCTCAACTCAAATGCCATTGTCTCCTGCAAATTTTCTCTGATCTTTGATCCACCTCACCCCTATTAATATACAACATTTGTCTTCCATATGCCCTCAACATGTGACTTATACCTTCAGCCCATAGGTCACTCTGCCTTGGCTTATAGAATGTAAAAACATCTATACTTCCACTGAATTTTAAGTTTTTGATGGCAACAGCCTATTATCAAGGAAACTACCATATTGTTTACCACAAAATAAGGAATAAAGTAATCTTGGTTACATTTAATTTACACAAATTATATAACAAACTCCTGCTGAAAATTCACGTCCTATGAATTGGGGGATTCTGAACAGGTAAAATTGGAAAAGAAAATAAACTTTGCATTTCTAAGCTGCAAGAGGGAAAACTGTATTTAATTAGATAATTTAGCTACGAAACTGCAAAGCAAATATCTTCCATGTTCTTATAGAAAATCGTGACTTCGACAAAACTTTAACTTGAATGCAGGTGTTCTAGACTAGGATCAGTGCGTGGTAAGCATTTAGCATGATGCTTGGCAGAGTCGGTGCTTAATAAATGTTACGTACTCCTTATTTTGTCAATTTTAAGATGCTTCCTTTTTCACACCTTGACCTATAGAATTACTATGCAACCTATAACCCACAGTATTTTACAATCTGTCAGCCAGAGGCAGTCTTCATACAGTTGCTTAAAACTCTTCCCTTTGCACCATTTGGTGAGCTCAAGAAAGCACCAAGAGCAAAGTGTCTTAGATACAGTGAAGTAGGGGCATTATTGCTGTGCATGGTTACATCCCGGTCCAGTGCCTGTCATATAGTAGGTGTGAATGCATATCTGTCGAGTAAAAACTAATGATAGTCTTTTGTTATAATCTAAAATTTAAAGTGCCTAATGAATTAGAAATGTGCCTATAAGACAAGAGTTCCCTTCATTTGGTATTGTCTAAAAAATGTGAGCCAGCAGGTCACCCTTGTTCTAGCTCATGTTCAGACATTACCAAGTATTGTAGGCAAATTGCAAGTTAAAAAAGCATTGTGCAAAATGCCAGAAGGGAATTGTTTTTGCATATATTGCATGTTTTGTTTCACATACATTTTGCAAATACATGCATTAAAGGGGCAAATAACTAAGTGCCAATTCGATGGGTGCCTATTGCCCTTCCTTGTCAATAGAATTGATCTTGGGCTGTTTCCTGCTTTTTTGGGGAAATGCATTCCCTGTGTTGTTTATTGCCAAAAGCAGTGCCAGTTACTTCACCTTAACAAGCAATGTGAATTTCGTGGTTTCTGTAGTTAACTAAACATGGCTCAAGTGAGATTTATCTAAAAGAGTCACACTGGAAAGATAGCTGGAAGCCGAGCTATCCCAGCCTGAGTGGCAGGGTCCGGGCTGTGGACGGATTGGTGACTGCAAGGCAGTGAAGCTTCTTGTACTCCCGCTTTTAGGTAATTCGGCCTTAAGACTACCTGGGGTATTGTCTGTTGGGGAATTGCCCTCGGCAGGCCCTCTGGGAAAAGAACAACTAGGGAAGAAAATAAGGTTCCGCAAGAAATCGTGCGGCCTTGCGTTTAGCCTTTGCCACCCCCTATGGAGACTCCTCTACTTACAGGAAGGATAGCCTCATACATTAGCCAACAAAGAAGGCCCGTAAAGGAGAGACGTGGATTTGAAAGCGTCACTCCGGCAACTAAGGAGTGTATCTCTGGGCACAGGTGACTTCAGCCCCTAGGCCCACCTGGTCCCCCAGAGGCATTCCAGATGATGACTGAGCCTAGTCGGTTAAGGTACGGAATGGTTCATTGGTTCTTGGTGCATTGTCTCTCTGAGAATGTGTGAGGCATGGGTTTCTAAGGCCCTCTTGCCCCCCCTCCTGGCACCTCAGACCCAGGCGAACACTTTCGTTCTTCAAAACCACGAATGGGTCAGGGAAACAACTAAGAGGTCATGTCCCTGTAACTGTTCCACTTGAAGTGTTGAGAGGTAAATGACCTTTCGTGAAAACAACAAAGCAAATACTTTATAAATTATAGATAAACATAGACACATAATAAAAACAATATAAGAAATTAATCAATAAGCAAAGGGCAGGAGGGAACGTTATGACAAAACAATCATGTTGTTCCTTATTGGGTGATTATACAAAGGAACAATTTTAGAATTGGGTAATGTTAGAAAAACATAGATGACGTATGTTACAAGGAAATCACTAGTATATATAATGCCACGTTTACTGCAATAAATCGGCCAGTTCAACACACTGCTGTTGTCTGTGTCCATTTTTATTTTAGTTTTTTATTTTAGTTTTTTTTTAGCTTTTTATTTTAGTTTTTTATTTTTATTTTTGTTTAAGTTTTGTTTTATTTTCGCTTTTTCGCCGATCCCGTTCATCCTTCGGGAACCCCTGGACCTGCTGGAGCTGGACTCCGGCAAAGTATCATGGGTTTTCTCCCCCTAAGCCCAGTAGGGTAGCTTTCCCGGTTTCTTTGAAACTTTTTAGAAATGATACAAAGAGAATTTTGCAGAATGCAAGAGAATTGAGGAATGAATAGACAAACATATGCACAGAGGAAAAAAATCTTCTGCAATTCATGTCTTCTGTTTTACCAATGTCACTAACCACTATATTATAACCCAGGAATTTAATCTCTGGTTAAATGACAGCTAGAATCCAGCTACTTTGCTGTGCCTCTCTTGATGGCTGGGCTGACCCACTATCAACTTCAGCCTGCCTTGCTGCATAGCTCCCTGTTAGTCTCCCATCAGTTACTCTTGGCACTCTAAATCTGCTATTCTCATCACAGGACAGAATGATTCTTTAAAAACATAAATCAGATTTGTGACTCCTTTGTTCAAAACCTGATAATGGCTCTCAATTTGCCGTGATGGTCTCAGGCTTTGCATGATCTGCTTCTCACCTTGCCTTTCTGACCTCATCTCCTACTGTCTTCCTTCTTGCTCACTCTACTGTAGCCATGCTGGCCTCCTTTCTTGGTTCTCTGCACAGGACAGACAGCCTCTACCTTAAGATCTTTGAATAGGCTATTCTCTCTGCATGGACTACTCTTTCCTCAGATATTTACCTGGCTGTTTCTCTTATATCCGTTATTTTTTTTGTTTGTTTAAATTTCACCTTCTCGGGGCGCCTGGGTGGCGCAGTCGGTTAAGCGTCCGACTTCAGCCAGGTCACGATCTCCCGGTCCGTGAGTTCGAGCCCCGCGTCAGGCTCTGGGCTGATGGCTCGGAGCCTGGAGCCTGTTTCCGATTCTGTGTCTCCCTCTCTCTCTGCCCCTCCCCCGTTCATGCTCTGTCTCTCTCTGTCCCAAAAATAAATAAAAAACGTTGAAAAAAAATTAAAAAAAAAATTTCACCTTCTCTATTTATTCTCGGTGAATAAATACCTTCTACAAGGTCAAACCCTCCCTATCATCCAGAGCTCTTCAGTTTTCTTACCATGCTTTACCTTTATCTTTTCATGGTAACACTCACCAACTCTATGCAGTTTCCTGATTTCTTATTTTTATTGACCTTCTTGCTCTACTACAATAGAAACTCCACAGCTACAGGAATCTTTGTCTATTGTGTTCATAGACATATACTAAGCACCTATTACTTTGCTGAACATATTGTGAACACTAACTGCTTTTTAATGAACTGAATTAATTAAATCCCAACCAATTAAGAATGGGCTTTCTGGAGCATCTGGGTGGCTCACTCATTTGAGCATCTGACTCTCTCTCTCTCTCTCTCGCTCTCGCTCTCGCTCTCACTCTCTTGTTTGCTTTCCCTTTCACTCTCCCTTTCTCTTCCTCTCGAGGTGGGGGGAGTGTTTATGATTTTACACTTTAGGAGTTTGAGCTTATGAGTTTATTTGGGGGGGAGAGAGAGAGAGAATTTTGGCTCAAATCATGATCCCAGGGTCATAAATAAATAAATAAATTAATTAAATTAAAAAAAAAAAGAATGGACTTTCTGGGCATGGTGAGAAAATGGCCACACAAGTTCCACCCTGTTTTCCCATCTTTTTTTTTTTTTAATGTTTATTTATTTATTTTTGAAAGACACAGAGACAGCACATGAGAGGCAGAGAGAGAGGTGGACAGAGAATCCCAAGCAGGCTCTGTGCTGATAGTGCAGAGATGGATGTGGGTCTTGAACTCACAAACCACGAGATCATGATTTAAGCTGAAATCTGATCTGAGTCAGATACGTAACTGAGCCACCAGGCGTCCCTGTTTTCCCATTTGCATCCCTTCCTTCACTACTTTAATTTTTTACACTTCAATCAATGAATAGAATACCCACATTTAGATAATTTTCATGAAAGTAAAATACTAGGAGACAGACATGTTTCCATAAAAAGATTTTTAACTCTAGATCACTTGTCGAAATGACAGTGCTAAGAGGGACAGTTGCCGTTGTCTCTCACAATCCTGTCCCAGGGGGTTTCTTGCCCTAAGAAGTAAAGATGGAACAGCACCATCTGCTGTCAGCCTGCTGATCTTGATGAAATAACTAATTTGGGCCTTTCCAGAGCAGTTTGTTCTCCAAGATAGTTTAATAGTTAACTTTTTAACTTTGTTCTCTTCTATCTGCCTTGTTGTCACACAAAACTTATCTGGCAGTCTAAAATTTTTTCTCTTCTTTTATAAAAAAATAAGTGTGGGGCCACTGCTTGCCTCAATCAGTAGAGCATGTGATTCTTGATCTCCGGGTTGTGAGTTTGAGCCTCACACTGGGCATAGAGATCACTAAAAATAAAATCTTAAGATATGCTTGAGGGAGGAGGAGTTAAGATGGCCAAGTAGTAAGGAGACCCTGGATTTGTCTTGTCCCTCCAACACAGCTAGATCAACGTCAAACTATTTTGAACTCCTAGGAAATCAATCTGATGATTAACAGAACAATCTGCATAATTTGAAGGAGAGAAGGAGGCAGGCACATGGTGTGGAGAGATTGGGGGAGAAAAGAGCCGCAGTGCCAGAGAAGGGATGGAGCCATTTTCAGAGAGAGGAAAAAGACAGAGGAGAGAGAGCAGCAATCGTGTTTGTACGAGAAAGCACTCCTGAAATCAGATAGAAAGAAAGAGTGAAAACCCGCACAGGGGACTGCACAAGAAAACTGTTCTCCAAAACCATTGATGGGGAGAAAGGAGAGGGTTTCAATACCACCTGTTTTTTTGTGTGTTTGTTTGTTTGTTTGTTTGTTTTATAAACAGAGCACAGAGTCTGAAGTTGCAGAGATCAGCACCTAGTGGTGCTTGGGTAGGAAGCAGGGCTGGAAGCACGCAGTGTGGTCTGAGGATTTCCTGGGTTGCATGGCGAGAAGTCCTTCCCCTACTTGGAGTGCATTTGATAGAGGTGATATAGACTTTCCTCAGCAGGAGACCCAGTGGCACCATCAGGCCACCACATTCACCCACATAGGAGCAAAGATGCTGACTGAAGAAAGCAAACCCTGGAACCTGCTGTGTGTTGCAATTTACCATAAACTCTGAGCCGCTGCTCCTGCACAGTGGTGCAACTATTTCCTGGGACAAGATAGCCCTGGCTACAGTGCCAAGAGATCCTCCCCCAGAAGATCACTTCAGGTCAAAATCCCTGGGGTGACTGAAGTGTGGAGTTCTGAAACACTGCCATGCTTGAGATAAAACTCTGGAGACTGACACCGCCTGGTAGGCAGACAGTTTGGACACAGACAAGGGGAAGGTGGGGGGTGGGGGGAGCTAATTGAAGTCGGGGACACAGGAGGGGTGACTGATTACACATCTGTGAGGGCATCAACTTCCTGCTCTGGAGACTAGAGAGCCTAGTGAAGACATTTTCACCATTAGCCCACCAACACTGATCAAACCCAGTGGGCTAAACAGTGCCACCAAGTGGAGAACAGAGCCATTACACCAAGGCCCACCCCCTGGGCCTTCCAGGTACATCTCCACTAGGACAAGTGGACCTGAGAATCAGAGCAGCAGGCCTCTCTCTCCCCCAGAAGCCCAGCAGGAATCCCTGCCATGAGATTAGTCTACTGACCATAGACTGCTGCAAAGTTTCAGCTCTAGGGGAAACTGGATCTAGCTTCTTTTGCATTTGTTTGTTCATTTGTTGTTGTTGTGTCTGTTTTTGTTTTTGTTGTTTTTTTCTTTTGTTTCTTGGATATAGAAAGAGTTAGTCTTTTTAAAGTATTTTATTTTATTTTATTTTTTATATTTTTAATTTCTAATGTTTTTTTCTCTCTTCTTTTCCTTTTCTCTTTTTTCTACCAAGCTTCTCTTAGCAAGCAGACCAAAACACACTTAGGATCTAGTTTTCTTTACTTGATTTTTTTTTAATTTTTTAATTTTTGTTTCATTCTATTATTGCTGTTGTTGTTGTTTTCCTTCCTCCAAAATGACAAGACAGAGGAATTCACCGCAAAAGAAAGAACAGGAAGAAATGATGGCCAGTGATTCAATCAATGCAGATATAAGTACAATGTCTGAACTAGAATTTAAAACGATTATAGGGATACTAGCTGGCCTTGACAAAACCATAGAAGACACGGGAGAATCCCTTTTTGTAGAGATAGAAGAACGAAAATCTAGTCAGGATGAAATTAAAAATGCTGTAACTGGGGTGCCTGGGTGACTCAGTTGGTTAAACATCTGACTTCGGCTCAGGTCATGATCTCACAGCTCATGGGTTCAAGCGCCGCATCAGGCTCTGTGCTGACAGCTCAGAGCCTGGAGCCTGCTTTGGACTCTGTGTCTCTGTCTCTCTCTGCCCATTCCCTACTCTCTCTCTCTCTCTTTCTCTCAAAAATAAATAAACATTAAACAAATATTTTTAATGCTGTAACCGAGATGCAAACCTGAATGGAGGCCATAAAAATGAGGATGGAAGAGGCAGAGGAGTGAATTAGTGATATGGAGGATAAAATTATGGAAAATAATGAAGCTGAAAAGAAGAGGGAAACAAAAGTCAAGATAATAAAGGCATACTAAGAAAACAGAAGAGACTCATAAATATGGAGAACAAACTGAGGGTTACTGGGGGGGTTGTGGGAGGGCAGATGGGCTAAATGGGTAAGGAGCATTAAGGAATATACTCCTGAAATCATTGTTTCACCATATGCTAACAAATTTGGATGTAAATTTTAAAAAATAAAAAATAAAATGAAATAAATAAAGACATACTAGGAAACTCAATGATTTATTAAAACATAATAACATTCATACCAGGAGTCCCAGAAGATGAGGAGAGAGAAAAGGGAGCAGAAGGTTTATGTAAGCAAATTATAGCTGAAAACTTCCCTAATCTGGGGAAAGACACAAACATCAAAATCCAAGAAGCACAGGGAACTTCCATTAAATTCAACAAAAGCCAGCCATCATCAAAATATAATATAGTCAAATTCACAAAATTCCCAGACAGGTAAAGAATCATGAAAGCAGCAAGGGAGAAAAAGTCCTTAACTTACAAGGGAAGACAGAACAGGTTCACAGCAATCTATCCACAGAAACTTCACAGGCCAAAAAGGAGTGGTATTATATATTCAATATGCATGGAAAAAATACACAACCAAGAAAACTCAATCCAACAAGGTTGTCATTCAAAACAGAAGGATAGACAGAGTTTCCTATACAAACAAAACTGAAGGAGTTTGTGACCACTAAAGCAACCATACAAGAAATTCTAAGGGGGACTTTTTGAGAACAGAGGGGAAAAAAAAAGACCAAAGCAACAAAGACTAGAAAGCAAAAGAGAGAATCACCAGAAACACCAACTCCACAGCAAACACAATGGCACTAATTCATATCTTTCAATAATCACTCTGAATGTAAATAGACTAACTGATCCAATCAAAAGACACAGGGTATCAGAATGGATTAATAAAAAAAAAAAACCATCTATATGCTGCATACAAAAGAATCACTTTAGACCTATAGACACTTGCACATTGAAAGTGAGGGGATGGATAACCATCTCTCATGCTAATGGAGGTCAAAAGAAAGCCTGAGTAGCCATACTTATATCAAACAAAGTAGATTTTAAACCAAACACTGTGACAAGAGATGAAGAGGGGTATTATATCATAATTAAGAAGGCTACCCATCAAGAAGATACAACAATTGTATATATTTATGCCCCCAATTTGATAGAACCCAAATATATAAATCAGTTAATCACAAACATAAAGAAACTCATTGATAATGAGTAAGGGACTTTAACAGCCCACTTACAACAATGGACAAATCTTCTAAGCAGAAAATCAACAAGGAAACAATGGTTCTGAATGACACACTGGACCAGATGGACTTAACAGATACATTCAGAACATTTCATACATTTCATCCTAAAGCAGCCAATTACACATTCTTTTCAAGTGCACATGGAACATTTTCCAGAATAGATCACATACTGGGTCACAACAAGTACCCAAAGATCAAGGTCATACATATTTTCAGATCACAATGCTGTGAAACTTGAAGTCAACAACAAGAAAAGTTTGGAAACTCTTCAAATACATGAAGGTTAAAGAACATCATACTAAAGAATGAATGAGCTAACTGGGAAATTAAAGAAGAAATTTTTTTAATGTTTATTTTTGAGAGAGACAGAGACAGAGACAGAGTGCAAGCAGGGGAGGGGCAGAGTGAGCGCGAGACAGAATCCAAAGCAGGCTCTAGGCCCTGAGCTGTCAGCACAGAGCCTGATGCGGGGCTCGAACCCATGAACTGTGAGATCATGATCTGAGCCGAAGTCAGATGCTTAACAAAGTGAGCTACTCAGGTGCCCCGAAATTTTTTTAAATACATGGAAACAAATTAAAATGAAAACACGATAGTCCAAAACCTTTGGGATGCAGCAAAGGCAGCCCTAAGAGGGAAGTATGTTGCAATTCATACCTATCTCAAGAAGCAAGAAAAGTCCCAAATACACAACCTAACTTTACACCTAAAGTAGCTAGAAAGGGAACAGCAAATAAAGCCTAAAGCCAGCAGAAGAAGGGAAACAATAAAGATGAAAGCAGAAATAAATGTTATAGAAACAAAAAATGGTAGAGCAGATCAACAAAACTAAGAGCTAGTTCTTTGAAAGAATTAACAAAATTGATACACCCCTAGCCAGACTTATGAAAAAAAAGAGAAAGGAACCAAATAAACAAAATCACAAATGAAAGAGGAGAGATCACAACCAACATCACAGCAATACAAACAATTATAAGAGAATGCTATGAAAAATTATATGCCAACAAATTGGACAATCTGGAAAAAATGGACAAATTCCTAGAAACAAACTACCAAAACTTAAACAGAAAGAAACAGAAAATTTGAACAGACTCATAAGCAACAAAGAAATTGAATCAATAATAAAAAATCTTCCAACAAACAACCGTCCTGGGCCAAATGGCTTCCCCGGGGAATTCTATCAGACATTTTAAGAAGAGTTAATACCTGTTCTTCTCAAACTGTTCCAGAAAATGGAAATGGAAGAAAAACTTCCAAACTCATTCTACAAGGTCAGCATTACCTTGATTCCCAAAGACCCTACTAAAAAGGAGAATTGCAGGCCAGTATCCCTGATGAACATGGATGCAAAAAATGCTCAATAAGATACTAGCAAATAGAATCCAAAATGACATTAAAAGAATTATTCACTGTGATCAAGTGGGATTTATTCCCGGGCTACAATGCTTGTTCAAAATTCACAACTCAATCAACATGATACACCACATTAATAAAAGAAAGAATAAGAACCATATGATCCTGTCAATACAGGCAGACAAAGCATTTGACAAAATACTGCATCCATTCTTCATAAAAACCTTCAACAAACTAGAGATAGAACCTTCTCACCATCATAAAGACCGTATACAAAAGACCCACAACTAATAATATCCTCAATGGGAAAAAGCAAAGAGCCTTTGCTCTATGGTCTGGAACAAGACAAGGATGTCCACTCTCACCATCACTATTTAACATAGTACTGCAAGTCTTAAGCTCAGCAATCAGACAACAAAAAGGAACACAAGGCCTCCAAATCAGGAAGGAAGAGTCAAACTTCCACATGATACTCTATGTAGAAAACCCAAAAAATGCCACCAAAACATTGTTAGAACTAACATATGAATTCAACAAAGTTGCAGGATATAAAATCAATGTGCAGAAATCTGTTGCGTTTCTATACACCAATAATGAAGCAGAAGAAAAGAAATCAAGGAACGGATCCCATTTGCAAAGTTCATCAAAAACAATAAGAATAAACCTAAGGAGACAAAAGATATATTCTCTGAAAACTATAGAATACTTATGAAAGAAACTGAAGAGGACACAAAGAAATGGAAAATCGTTCCACGCCCATGGATCGGAAGAACAAACATTGTGAAAATGTCTATATTACCCAAAGCAATCTACACATTTAATGCAATCCCTATCAAAATACCACCAGCATTTTTCACAGAGTTCGAGCGAACAATCTTAAAACTTGTCTGGAACCACAACAGACCCCAAATAGCCAAAGCAATCCTGAAAAAGAAAAACAAAACTAGAAGCATCATGATTCTGGATTTCAAGCTATATTACAAAGCTGTAGTCATGAAAGCAGTATGGTACTGGCACAAAAATTGACACATAAATCAATGGAACAGAATAGAAGACCTAGAAATGGGCCCACAACTATATGGTCAGCTTATCTTCAGCAAAGCAGGAAAGCATATCCAATGGAAAAAAGACACTTTTCAACAAATGGAGTTGGGAAAACTGGTTGGCAACATGCATAAGAATGAACCTGGATGTAAGGGATGAATCACTGAATTCTACTCCTGATACCAATATTACACTGTTAACTAACTAAAATTTAAATTTAAAAAATGGGGAGGGGGGAGAACATAAAAAAATAAATTAAATCTTAAAAAAATAAGTTTGTGTTGTAATTATCACTCACCCCCCCCCCGAAAAAATCATCTTATTGATATCATGTAATTTAAATACCACAAACAAACAAACAAAAATTCATCTATGGAAATGTAGATAATTTCAGATCTCATATCTGAAAAATCAAAGAAAGTGTTAAGGTAGTAATTCTAATTTTTCTGCTGGATTAGTCATTTCACATCATTATTAAAAGTCGTAAATAAAAGAGCACCTGGGTGGCTCCGTCGGTTAAGCGTCTGACATCAGCTCAGGTCATGATCTCACGGTTCATGAGTTTGATCCCCGCGTCGGGCTCTGTGCTGACAGCTCGGAGTCTGGAGCCTGCTTCGGATTCTGTGTCTCCCTCTCTCTCTCTGCCCCTCCCCTGCTTGCACTCTGTCTCTCTCTCCCTCAAAATAAATTAACATTTAAAAAAAGTCATGAATAAAGAATATTGCCTCCCAGTGAAAACTCTTTTCATGTCCTGATTGTCAGAAACTCAAGTGTCCCTCTTTTTTCTCCATAAGCAATTATTACGTTTATTGCTTACAATAGAGCCTATAAAATAAAGGCAAGAATAGGCTATCTAAATCTAAATGTCATTAGTTCATCCAAGAACCGAGTGCCTACCGTGTGCCAGACTTTGTTATAGGCAATGATGATTCAACAGAACCCAAAACTGACAAATTCCCTGTCTCCAAAGTATTTACATTCCAGTTTTTGGCTGTTCATTGATTAACTAGTTTAGGAAGACTGACAATACTGGCTCTCCTGGCAGCTAATATTTAAATGAGAGGAAACAAACAATAAGCATAATAAATAAAATATATAATATGTTAAATGCTGTTTGGATTGAATTGTGTCCCCCATCCAAATTCATATGTTGAACTCCTTACCCCCAGTACCTCAGAAGGTGACCATATTTGGGTTTATTTTTTATTTTAATTTTTTTGAGAGAGAGACAGAGAGAGTGAGCATGAGTAGGGAAAGGGCAGAGAGAGAGGGAGACACAGAATCCGAAGCAGGCTCCAGGCTCTGAGCTGTCAGCACAGAGCCTGACGCGAGGCTTGAACTCACAAACTGTGAGATCACGACCTGAGCTGAGGTCTATGCCTAACTGACTGAGCCACCCAGGTGCCCCATGAATATTCTTTTTTAAAAAAATTTTTAGGGGCGCCTGGGTGGCGCAGTCGGTTAAGCGTCCGACTTCAGCCAGGTCACGATCTCGCGGTCCGTGAGTTCGAGCCCCGCATCGGGCTCTGGGCTGATGGCTCGGAGCCTGGAGCCTGTTTCCGACTCTGTGTCTCCCTCTCTCTCTGCCCCTCCCCCGTTCATGCTCTGTCTCTCTCTGTCCCAAAAATAAATAAAAAACGTTGAAAAAAAAATTTTTTTTTAAATAAAAAAAAATTTTTTTAAATGTTTATTTTTGAGAGAGAGAGAGAGAGAGAGTAAGAGCAGGAGGGGACAGAGAGAGAGGGAGACACACAATCTGAAGCAGGCTCCAGGCTCTGAGCTGTCAGCACAGAGCCCGATGCAGGGCTTGAACTCGCAAACTGTGAGATCATGACCTTAGCTGAAGTCGGATGCTTAACCAGCTGAGTCACACAGATGCCCCAAAAGGTGGCCATATTTGTAAACAGAATCATTGAAGATGTCATTAGTTATGATGAGGTGATAGTAAAGTAGGGTGAGCCCACAGCCAATGTGATCAATATCCTTTTAAAAAGGGGAAATTTGGTCATAGACATGCATACAAGGACAATGCCATGTGAGCATGGCAGAGATCAGAATGATGTGCCTACAAGACGAGAAACACCAAAGATTGCCACTGAACTTTCAGAAGCTAGGAGAGAGGTTGTGGAACTGATTTTCTCTTAAAACCCTCGAGAAAATCCAGCGCTGCCAACAACTTGATCACAAACTTCTAGTCTCCAAATCTATAAAACAGTACATTTCTACTGTTCTAAGTCCCTCAGTTTTAGGTACTGTTTCTAGCGCTTTCTTTCCTAGAAAACTCAAACTGAGGAGAAGTATTGTGGATAGCACACAAGGTTAAACTTCAGGAGGGCGCCTAGGTGGCTCAATAGGTTAAGCGTCCAACTTCTGCTCAGGTCATGATCTCGCAGTTTGTGAGTCTGAGCCCCAAGGCGAGCTCTGTACTTGGCAGTTCAGAGCCTGGAAACTGCTTCGGATTCCCTCTCTCTCTCTCCCTCAAAAATAAATAAACAATAAAATAATTTGAACTTCAGGAGATCAACAAATACTTATTTGTGTCAAATTATGGGCACAAAATTATGTAGACCATATCATTGGATCTCTCTGATACACAGTTTCCTTATCTATAGGGTTGGGCTGAATAATCTGTGGCTCCAATTTCAGATTGTATTAGAATTAGATGCTTCTCCCCAATGTGTATTTTCTGGGAAAGAAAGCACTAGAAACAGGTGGCTATTTCTTCTAGAGCTGGCACCAGTCTCCCCATAAATTTTCCCCTTTGTTAACTACCTTCCAGCCTCAGAGAGTAAGAGAAGTCCCCAAAACAGTGCCAGAGGATCAATAGCCAATGTAAAAAAAAAAAAAAAAAAAAAAAAAAAAAATTAAATAACTTGACAAAGAAAATTAATACTTATACTTGCCATTTACTAAACATGTCCTATTCACAGGCTCTGTGCTAAGTTTTAACAAAATTTTCTCATTTACTCCTCAGAACAACCCTATAAAGTATTATTATTATCCTCACTTTTCATAGGAAGAAACTAAAGCTTCAAGAAATTGATTGACTTTCCCAAGTTTTCACAATTAGTAAATGGCAAAGCCAAAATATATTTAACCCAAGATTGATTGGCACCAAATTCCATTGTCTAAAATACTATGTAAACATAAATGAAAGCAGATGTTGGCTGCTGGCTGCTTGTGTTGCCATTTGATTGAAGCCTTTTCTTTGTAACCATCTCTTTGCTACTTACTAACAGGAAACTCAGCTTGAGCACCTCGTGCTCTCTATAAAATTATTTTCTTCTGCTACATAATGATTTTCCTTCTGTGCTCAGAGGTGCATGCAGAATGTACAAGATACATTATAGTAGATAGTGAAATTCCCCATTCATAA
Source organism: Felis catus (assembly GCF_018350175.1). NCBI lineage: Eukaryota > Metazoa > Chordata > Mammalia > Carnivora > Felidae > Felis > Felis catus. The sequence goes on from NC_058371.1 coordinate 112,749,013, forward strand.
ATACAGGAGCAGCCATAGCATCTAATTAGAAATATTTACTCAATTTGAGTATTTGCAGAAATAAAAAATGCATTGCCTTGTATCCATATTCTTGCAGCTTTACCTCCTTTTTGTGAAAGAAATTGATTGTTTTTAAATGAAAATATCTATCTTTTATAAAATTATTGATACTCCTGGACTCATTACTGTGAAATACAAGATTAAAACCACTACTATCTTCACTCTATTCTTCATCTTTCCCCAACGTCATTCATGCCTCTCTGTTTTGTACATACTCCTCACCTGTCAAGAATGATCCAGTCCTCAAGTTACTTCTCATTGACTCATCCTTCAAGGCCTGGTTCAAAAGTCTCTACTCTAAAGTTCTTTCTACCTGCCCACCAAGAAGGTACTCATTTGCTCCCTGTTGAACTACACTTGGTTCAACTCCCTCTCACACCCCTTCCCTCATTAGATGCGACTGATCTGCTCATATGGCTATTTCCTCCACTAGGTTGACAGCAACATAGCATCATGAACATGTCTTTTGCTATTCTGAATCCTAATACTTCAGTTAGTTGAATTTCAGGAGATCAACAAATACTTATTTGTGTCAAATTATGGGCACATGGGGCGCCTGGGTGGCGCAGTCGGTTGGGCGTCCGACTTCAGCCAGGTCACGATCTCGCGGTCTGTGAGTTCGAGCCCCGCGTCAGGCTCTGGGCTGATGGCTGGGAGTCTGGAGCCTGTTTCCGATTCTGTGTCTCCCTCTCTCTCTCTGCCCCTCCCCCGTTCATGCTCTGTCTCTCTCTGTCCCAAAAATAAATAAAAACGTAAAAAAAAAAAAATTATGGGCACATGGTAGGTATAGATAAATATTCACTTACTGAATAAATGAATGAATGGAAAACCCAATGAAAGAAAATGGCACGTTGCCATACTATTCTCTGGATAAAGTAAACTAATGACAATATTTAAAATAATGAACTTGGGGGTCATTCTATTACTTTTAAATAATTGAACTCCAAATGAATTTAATATATCAGCAAGGAATTGCCAAAAACACAATTCCTCAAAGTCTTCTTTGTCATAACTAGGCTAGCCACAAAATTAAGTTTACGAGACATGTTTGGACATGTAGTAGATTTTCAGGGGTTTGATGGTTCTGAATTTTCCTTTCATAATATTTGGATGTTCTCTCCCACCAAATTTAAATGGAAATTTAAGTAAGTTAATAAATCATTACCTATTTTACTGTCGTAAATTGCAATCCTTTCTAGTCTTGCAAAAATGCCAGGTGTTGAATGATTTTAACCAAAATTACAAGTGTTAACTGTTGAAGATAGCTACCAATTGCTTCTAACAGATGGACATGTTTAACTTATGAACATACAACTTGCACATGACTATATATCCTTTCTCCTATTCAAATGAAAAATAATTCGTGTAATTTCTTGTATATTTTCTTTTTTTTAATGTTTATTCATTTTGAGAGAGAGAGAGCCGGAGCATGAATGGGGGAGGGGTAGAGAGTGAGGGAGAGACAGAATCTGTAGCAGGGTCCAGGCTCTGAAGTCTCAGCACAGAGCCTGATACGGGCTTAAACTCAGGAGCCATGAGACCATGACCTGAGCCAAAGTCGGTGCTTAACCAACTGAGCCACCCAGGCACCCCTCTTGTATATTTTCAAAACGCGAGTTATTTTTTTAAGAACAGAATCTTTGAAATTAAATAGAAAGGGCTTCAAAATTATGAGTGTAATAACATGGTACTCAGAGCAATAATACCCTTGAAATGATTAGCTGTTATATAGCTCCTTGTCCCTGATAATAAAATATAATTTTAAGAGAAATCTTTTTTTTTTCTCTTTGGCACAGTTCTTAAATTTTTTCCTCCACCTGTCTCTAAAATAGTATGCCCATAGCCCTAGCATTAGAAGAAAAGACTAAATACAACATGCCAATATTCCTGGCACAGAATAACTTGAAAAACTGAAAAAGACACTTGATCCTTTCGTGAGCAGATTTGTCTCACATAAATGTCTCTGAACTCATCTGCAAGGTCATGAAACTTCTATATCTATTATGACTACTTATATATTTATTTTATTCCCACCACATTTTTCCTGATTTCTATTCACTCTGATTTTTCTTTGCTTTTTTTTAAAGTCTTTTTCTTGCCTTGTAGTAGGCAAATATCCTGATACTTCTTCATCTTTCCTTCTGGAATATTCTATAGCCATTTTGTCCAATATAAATATAATGTGAGCCACATATGTAAAAATAAAGAGCTAAAATTATTTAGTATATATGTATATATATGTTATTGATTCAACATATAATCAATAACTAATTTACATAACTTTTGTATTAAGACTTGAAATCTGGTATGTATTTATACTTACAAAACATCTTAAAGTGAACTAGCCATACTTCAGTGTTTAATAGCTCAGGTAGCTAATGGTTACCATACTGAACAGTGTAAGTCTAAAATATACTCTCCTTTGTCAGCCTTTGGAAAACTTTATTGTAAAAAACAACAGCTTGGAAATGGAACAAAAAAGAACACTAATGAACTGTCAAACCCAGAAATCAACCCACACATAAATCGTTAATTAATTTACAACAAAGAAGCCAAGAATATAGAATAAAGAAAGGGTGTTTCCCCAATAAATGGTGCTCAGAAAGTTTTCCAGTTGGACAACTACATCCAAAAGCATGAAACTGCATCCCTATCTTACACCACACACAAAAATTAACTCAAAATAGATTAAAGACTTGAATGTAAGACCTGAAACCATAAAACCTCTGGAAGAAAACATAGGCAGTAAGCTTCTTAACATTGGTCAATGATATCTTTGAATCTGACACCAAAAAGCAAAGGCAACATAAGCCAAAAGAAACAAATGGGACTACATTAACTAAAGCCTTTGCACAGCAAAGGAAATCATCAACAAATGAAAAAGTAACCTGGTGAATGGGAGAAAATATTTGCAAATCATATACCTGATAAAGGACTAACATCCAAATATATAAAGAACTCACACAACTGAAGAGCAAAAAATAAAAAAAAATTTAAAAATCTGCTTTAAAAATAGGTAGAAGTTCTGAATAGACATTTTGCCAAAGAAGACACACAAAGAGCCAACAGGTACCTGAAAAGATGCTCAACATCACTGATCATCAGGGAAATGCAAATCAAAACCACAATAAGATATCATCTCACACCTGTTAGAGTGGTTATCATTAAAAAGACAGGAAATAACAAGTGTTGGAAAGAATGTGGAGAGAAGGGAACCCTTGTGCACTGTTGGCAGGAATGTAAATTTGTCTGGCCACTACGAAAAGTAGTGTGGAGATTCCTCAAAAAATTAAAAATAGCACTACCATATGATTCAGCAATTCTACATATGGTTATTTATCCCAAAGAATATGACACTAACTCAAAAAAGATATATGCACCCCCATGTACATTATAGCATTATTTACAATAGTACAAATATGGAAACAACCTAAGTGTCCATTGGTGAATTTTTAAAAATGTGGTATGTGTGTGTATATATATATATATATATATATACATATACATATGTATATATATACATATATACATATATACATACATATATATACATACATACATATATATACATACATACATATATATACACATACATATATATATACACATACATATATATAGTAGAATATTATTTAGGCATTAAAAAAATGAAATCTTGCCATTTGTAACAACATAGATGGACTTTGAGGGCATTATGCTAAAAGAAATAAGTTAGACAAAGACAAATACTGCATGACCTAACTTATATGTAGAAATTTAAAAAAAAAAAAACTCAGAAAGTTAAAGATAGAACTACCCTACAATCTAGCAATTGCAGTACTAGGTATTTATCCAAACCTATTTGGATACAAAACCTATCCAAAGGTTTGGATATCCAAACCTATCCAAAGGATACAAAAATACTGATTTGAAGAGGCGCATGCAGCCTGATGTTTATAGCAGCACTAACAACAATAGCCCAATTGTGGAAAGAGCCCAAATGTCCTTCAACTAACAAATGGATAAAGAAGATGTGGTATAGGGCGTCTGGGTGGCTCAGTCGGTTAAGTGTCCAACTTCAGCTCAGGTCATGATCTCATAGTTCGTGGGTTTGAGCCCCACGTCAGGTTCTGTGCTGACAGCTCGGAGCCTGGAGCCTGCTCCAGATTCTGTGTCTCCCTCTCTCTCTCTGCTTGTGTTCTGTCTCTCTGTCTCTCTTTCAAAAATAAATAATCATTAAAAAAAATTTTTTTAAGATGTGGTATATAATACAATGGAATATTACTCAAAAGAGGGATATCTTGACATTTGCAATGACATAAATGGAGCTAAAGAGTATTATGCTGATGGGGCGCCTGGGTGGCTCAGTCGGTTGAGCATCCAACTTTGGCTCAGGTCATGATCTCACAGTCCGTGGGTTCGAGCCCCACGTTGGGCTCTGCGCTGACAGCTCAGAGCCTGGAGCCTGCTTCGGATTCTGTGTCTCCCTCTCTCTCTCTGCCCCTCCTCTGCTCATGCTCCGTCTCTCTCTGTCTCAAAAATAAATAAAAATATTAGAAAAAAAAAGTATTATGCTGAGTGAAATAAGTCAGTCAGAGAAAGGTAAATGCCATATAATTTCACTCATATGTGGAATATAAGCAACGAAACAGATGAACATAGGGGAAGGGAAGGAAAAGTAAGACAAAAACAGAGAGGGAGGCAAACCGTAAGAAACTCTTAACTATAGAGAACAAACTGAGGGCTGCTGGAGAGAGGTGGGTGGGGGATGGGCTAAATGGGTGATGGGCATTAAGGAGGGCACTTACTGAGTGAGCACTGGGTGTTATATGTAAGTGATGAATCACTAAATTCTAGTCCGGAGACCAATACTACACTATATGTTAACTAACTTGAATTTAAATAAAATCTTTAAAAATTTGAAACAAAAAAAATAAACGACTGATACGTACAGAGAACAGATCGATGAGTGCCAGAGGCCAGGGAGGAGGGGTATAAGGTGAGGATGAGCAAAATGGATGAAAGAGATCAAAAGGTACAAACTTCCAGTTATAAAATAAATAAGTCATGGGGATATGATGTACAGCAGAGTGACTATGGTCACTAATATTGTATTGCATAATTTAAAGCTGCGAAGAGGATAGATCTTAAAAGAAAATTAATTTTAGAACTGTGTGGTGATGAATGTTAACTTATAGTGGTGATCGGGGTGCCTGGGTGGCTCAATCGGTTAGGCAGTCGACTTTAGCTCAGGTCATGAACTCGCGGTTTGTGAGTTCGAGCCCCGCATCGGCCTCTGCGCTGACATCTCAGAGCCTGGAGCCTATTTCAGATTCTGTCTCCCTCTGTCTCTGCCCCTCCCCCACTCAGGCTCTGTCTCTCTCACTCTCAAAAAAATGAATAAATGTTAAAAAAAATTTGTTTTAGGGGCGCCTGGGTGGCTCAGTCAGTTGAGCGTCCGACTTCAGCTCAGGTCACAATCTCGCGGTCCGCGGGTTCAAGCCCCGCGTCGGGCTCTGGCCTGATGGCTCAGAGCCTGGAACCTGCTTCCGATTCTGTGTCTCCTTCTCTCTCTGCCCCTCCCCCGTTCATGCTGTGTCTCTCTCTGTCTCAAAAATAAAATAAACGTTAAAAAAAATTGTTTTAATAAAAAAAAATTATGGTGGTGATCATTTCACAATATAAACAAATACAAAATCATTATGTTGTACACCTAAAACTAATATAATGTTATGTGTCAATTATGTCTCAATTTTAAAAACTCCTAAGAAATATTATTTATGAAAACTAATGCAGAAAAACATGAAAAATCTGAATAGTTCTGTACCCTGTTAAGAAAACAAATATGTAATTTAAAGCATTTCTCAAAAAAAAAAAAGATGCAAATTGATAGCAAAGATATGGTTTTGTGGGCCATAGGGTCTCTATCACAACTACTGAACTCTGCCTTTGCGGCATAAAAGTAGCCATACATAAACACATCAGTGTGTTTGTGTTTTAGGAAAATATTACTTCCATATAACTCATTCCAGGCCGAAGTGAGTTGGAGTTGGCCCCAGGGCTGTAGTGTGTTAACCACTGCTATAGTTGCCAAATAACATTAGATGATTATAACATATTATGGTGTATTTAGCAATGTGATCAAAGTTTTCACAGGTTTACACGGAAATATGGCCGCTTAGCCTGACCTGAGACATTAGATAGGATTATCTGAAGAAGAAAGAACATAAGCAGATTTTTTTTTTAATTTTTTTTCAACGTTTATTTATTTTTGGGACAGAGAGAGACAGAGCATGAACGGGGGAGGGGCAGAGAGAGAGGGAGACACAGAATCGGAAACAGGCTCCAGGCTCCGAGCCATCAGCCCAGAGCCTGACGCGGGGTTCGAACTCACAGACCGCGAGATCCCTGGCTGAAGTCGGACGCTCAACCGACTGCGCCACCCAGGCGCCCCGTGGCAGATTTTTTTTTTTTAAAGAACAAGAAGTTAGGCAAAAAAAAAAAAAAAAAAAAGAACAATTCCAGGGAGAAGGCATAGCATCAGCAAAGACACAGAAATGTGAAATAGCGTGGTGACGTGGGAGCCAGCAGGAAGAGGAAAGGAGGTAGGAGTGGCAGTGGTGGTGGTGGTAATAATAGGAGCAGCTAACGCGTAGTGAGGGCTTACTGTTTGCCAGGGGAAAAAATACAGCAATGCATCATCAACAAACATTACAATTTGCCTAAGATGGTGTCACTCCATTCAGAAGTTATTCCAGAGGCAGGATCAAGGCCTTCAGAATGGGCCATTATTACATATTGAATCAACAAAAATCAGTTATGCGCTTCTAACATCAGGAGCTCCAAGCCACTACAGAGAGTAGGAGATGCATTCACTGGAAGATAAGATCTACATTTTTTTCCTGCTTTTAAGATTAGTAACCCAATAAATCCACATTTCAATTCAATACAGATAAAAGCAAGACACTGGCATATACTGAAGAGAACATGGTATTGATACTTTTGACGTCCTCAGTTCCACTGTGAACATGATAAATCCCCCCAGGGAAGGATCATTCTTCACTCCGTGAACAGAGTGAATAAGTGACTCAGACTAACTTATCATGCTGTGAATGGCCTATACCCAACGTCCAAGGCATTCCACGTACATGCCTTGACCACACGCAAGTATCTCGAAAATACTCAGTCCATAGCTGGCGAGGTTATGGTTCTGCTGCCAAAGTTCTAATTGGACTAATTTCAATGTAAATGTTGGACCTCGCCTCTCCTCTCCTTTCGGGTAGCTGCACAAAGGGAGAAAATAAACTATTGAAATAATTCAGTGCAGTGTTGACAGAACCTATTTCAAACTGTCAGCATGATTGTTCAATATGTTCCCCACATACATCAGTCTAAATAAGCCTGTTTAAAATGACCAAAATTGTGCCTTAACGGCCAGCAATTTGATGAGAAATACATAGATTTTTTTTCTCCTCCCTCTTAGAAGCCATACTTCCAGTAGAGAAACACTATACCGTTTCCTATTGTGTAAGACAGATATGGTTTAAATAGAAAAAAATTTAAAAACTTAAATAATTCTCTCACAATTCATTTGATATTTTTCTTTTCTTCTTTCTCGTTTTCTTGGATTTTTTTTTAATGAGCTCTTACTTTTAGTAGAAAGAAGAGATAAAATGTTTACGTACAGCACACAGATTGCATCATGAGTAAGATGTAAGCGACGTGATTCAGAGTGATCCAAAAAAGAAATGATCACTCTAATAAAGGTATTAGTAATTAAGTTACATATGAGCATGTAGACAAAGCCAATTGATAAAGGAACTATCCATTATTTCACAAATGCCCAACATGTGCCCCTATGGTCACATGGCACATATGATCCTGTAATTAATTAACCTCTGACATTTATAGCATATCATGGATAATGTTTGGAATGGCAGCCTCCATGACATCCTTTTACTTCCTCAAGGCAATGAGGAATAGGTAACTACAATTTGATGCATATCGCTCAAAAGGATTAGTGAAATGTATTTGGTTATTTCTGTGTTTGATTGTGTTAGATGTATTTTATATATATTCACCTATAGCCATAATAGTCGATTACATGTTTCTTATTTTCAGATACCAAATCCTTTCGAACCATATTCTCTATCCTTTATTATGGAAAGAGTAGTGTAAGCTACCCATTCATAGCACCTAACTCTTGAAACCAAAGCAGCTTTTCAAGGTGACCACCTATCACAAAATAATAGACAAAGGTGATAAGCCAGGAAATACCAATCTAAACATATTAAAGATATGGAAGTAACCCTCAGAAGTACTCAAAATAGAAATTACTAGAATAAATTGCCCTGGTAGAGCAGAATTGAATGTGAAAAGAATAGGGCCCAGACTGAGTGATTTGATAAAAATTGCTTAGAAAGCATTCAGTAAACAACATTGTTAGTATCATCATCATTATGGCTAGTTTTGTTAGTATCATTACAAACTCTTCTGTATCATGCGAGTTTTGAAAAGCATACAGTAATTACACTGGTTTAATTTTTTCTTATTTTAAATGAAACAAAAAAACAAAGGTGCTGTATTACTTGGAAATATTAGGATTAAGAAGCATAAGGAACTTTTCAAATTATTATTCTAGTTACCCCATTTCCCAAATGAGAAAACTAAGGTATGAACCACCTCAACTTCTTGTTCCTCTGAAACCTACGAACCAACATCTAGATCTCTATCAGTAGTGGACACGAAAATGTGCCTCGTGGTTTCCTGGCTGTGGGGAATATAACCACTGATGGCCCCAACTGCTAATGCTCCAAATCCACCAGAGTTTCAGCTGTGACCACAATTCCCACATGGCAGCCAATGACTAAGGTGAAGAGATACAAAGGCAGACTCACTTCTGCAAGTTGTGAGACTCCTCTGACTTTGACTCAAGGACCTCCCATGGCCTTGTCAAAATCTTCATAGAACCGCACTGCAACTACGACACATCCTACTCAATCTTTTTTCCTTCCTCTTTCCCTCACAGAGGTCATGCCTAAAGCAAAGTGCTCCAGCCCCCTCCACCTTCCTTCCCATTTTCCTTCCAAGGCATTTTCCCTGACAAATAATGTGCACACTTAATTCCATCCTGATGTCTGCTTCTCAGAGGAACCAAGCTAACACAAAATCCATTAACTTCTTTCTAGCCTTAAGGATATGTTCCTTCCTCCTCCTGCTCAAGGGTAGTTCATTCAACAATATTATTGGCCTCGATCCCTTCTGTCTTCCCCAGGACCTTATTGTCCCTCTAAGTCTTACTTATAATACTTCCATTATCTTCTTGGTATTTGTGGTCTCTCTCACCTAAACAACAACTACTAAAACATCTGCCCTAGGAATTGGTTTCCTTTCAGTCTAGATTTAGTTAAGAAAGCAGAGGCACTCTACAAATTCCAAAAACAAAGGGTTTAATGTAAGAATTAAAATTTACCTGAAGGATGGAAGAGCTGGGAGAACAAATAATGGGGAATTCACCACCAATGGTCAGGAAAAGTGAAACAGACACTGATGGCCACAACCTGAAGCACTAAGGCAACACATTATCTAGCTAAAGTCCATAGGGAGAATTGGAATTTTCAAGTTTCTCTCAACAAGTTTCCATCAACTAATTAACTCCAAAGCACTGAAGCAGGTGGTTCTCAAATGCCTCCGTGGATCTCTTTCAAGTTTGGCATCAGCAAAATCTAACTCAGAATCATATGGGGAAGGGGATTATGGGAAATGGAATTCCCTGCAGTATAATACAGAGGAGACTTTGAACAGGGGTTCCAATGATGGTCCCTTCTACCAACCACCCCAGCTCATGGGATAGAGGCTCTAACTTGGGGGCAGTGCCTCAGAATAGTGGGGTCCCAGTTGCCCTTCTTCTGGCTCCTTCATAAGGAGAGCTTCTTTGCCGGAGCTGAGAAGCCCAGAGACTAGTCTTCACACCTCTGCCAAGTACCCAGTTGCTAAAGCAGACGTATTACTCAGAAAGAAGCACATCACTGTTCCTACCTAAAACTCCAAAAATTTGGCTCAGAAATTTTGCCAAGGGAGAGAGCCAAGCCATAAATGAGATCTTTGAATCTCTTCCCCCAGGAACAGATTTGTTTGCAACAGAGGAGAGCGAAGTTCAAACCTAAGGATGCTCTCAAAAAACAGTAGAAGTGGAGTTGAAAAGCAATTAATAGGAGACTGGCAAATTCTGGCACCTGTTCATGATAAAACCTCTTATAACACTAGGAATAGGGAGAAATTCCTCATCTTGATAAAAATAAAATATACAAAAACCTACAGCTAATACACTTAATTGTGAAGGATTGGGTGCTTTCATCTGAAGATCAGGGACAAGACAAAGATGTCTGCGATCACCACTTCTATTCAACATTGTACTGGAGGTTCTAGCTAGGGCAATTGGGCAAGAAAATAAAATAAAAGCATCCATACTGGAACAGAAGAAATAAAGCTATTTCTATTCACAGATGAAATGGTCATATATATAGACTATCCTAAGGAATTCACTTAAAAAGCTATTAGAATTAATAAGCAAATTCAGCAAGATTATAGGATAAAAGATTAATATATAAAAATCAATAATATTCTATATACTTGCAATGAACAATCAGAAACAAAATTAAGAAAATAATTTCACTTATAATAGCATTAAAAGTAACAAATATTTAGGATTAAATTTCACAAAGGTGCAAAATTTATACTCTAAAAATTACAAAGCACTGTTGAAAGAAATTAAACATCTAAATAAATTAACTGATTCCCATGTTTATAGATCAGAAAACTTAATGTTGTTAAGATGGTAATACTCCCCAAATTGATCTAAAGATTCAATGCAATTCTATTAAAATCTCAGCTGCCTTCTTTGCAGAAAAGGACAAGATGATCGTAAAATTCATATGGAAACTCCAAGGACCCAAAATAACTAAAACAATCTTGAAAAAGGAAGAAAAAAGCTGAGGGACTCATGCTCCCCAGTTTTATTTATTTATTTACTTATTTATTTATTTTTATGTTTATTTATTTTTGAAAGACAGAGAGAGACAGAGCATGAGCTGGGAAGGAACAGAGAGAGAGGGAGACACAGAATCCAAAGCAGTCTCCAGGCTCTGAGCTGTCAGAACAGAGCCCGATGCTGGGCTCGAACTCACAAACCATAAGATTATGACCTAAGCCAAAGTCAGAAGCCGCTGACTGAGCCACCCAGGCACCCCTAATGCTCACCAGTTTTAAACTTCCTTTGTAATGACTGTTACAAAGCAACAGTACTGGCATAAAGACAGACACACAGTGGCATGAAATAGAATAGAAAGCCTGGAAATAAACTCCTTCATGTATAGTCACCAAGACCATTCATTAAAGAAAAAAAAAATGGTCTTTTCAACAATATCTATTTCTCTCCCCTTCTCCCTCCCCACTTTCCCTTCCTCTTTTCCTTACTTCTCCCTCTCCCGGGCCCTTTAATTCCTTCTTTTCCTTGCCTTCAGTCTTACCTCTTCCCCGGGCTCTGGTTAGAGTTGTCAAAGTTTACAACCAAATAGAAAACCCGTGACCTTAAGAACTCTAAAAGCCTGGATCATTTCGGAGCGTCTCATCCTCTCTCTGCTTTCAGCTCCTTGTCTCTCATGTGCAAGACTAGATTTCACTGGAACCCCCCAAAAAATGAAAGAAAAAGACACAAAGCTCTATTTCTCCTGCCGAATTCAGGACACACGTGAAGCCACCTTTATCAGGACGTGGAAAAATTGTGGAAAAAATATGATTTCTCATCACATATCTATGGCAATTGGAAAGAAAGAGTTATGTCCGATATTTGCTTATTTGAGAACAAATGTTTAAATTGAAGGAACAAGAGGTATCTGTTCCAAGCTTCTAAGAAAATCCAGGAGACGGGGTCCTCAGGCAAGTGTCTAGACATCCTACCTCTACTAAAATCTTTTTGTCATGTATACGAACTATCCAAGTGAGCAATTGTTTCATCATTCAACTCCAAATAATCACCTAGAAATTTAGGAGTACATGTTCACTCTTCTCTCTTCTATATATAAAACACAAGTACAGACAGGTACTCAAAACTGTTGAAACTCCAAAGCTGGCAGAGGATATCTATTATGTTTACTGTGGAGATCTCAAGGACCGATTGCACTGACAGATACGAGAGAGGAGAACGCAGTGCAAATGTACAGCAGGGCTACAATAGCAGCAGCTTCAAAGATAGTATTACGAGATAGCAGAAACCTGACTAAAATGTTTAAGGAAGGAGGCAGTCATCCAAGGAGCATGCATCTAGTAACATCACTGGGCCTAAATTTCCTAGTGCATAGGATTCTTTCTGGATGCAAAGTGTGCATTTGTGGAAGTTAGAAAAATCTGGAGGAACACTGTTTGCAGTATCATAAGACCTGACTTGTTCACATATTTGCCAAGTGACCTGGAACAAAATAACCTCTTTAGCACCTCAGTTGTTTTTTTTTTAATCTACCTTAATTATTTCCAAGAGCTCTTATGAAACTCAAAGGCAATCTAACACGTAAACTACACACACACACACACACACACACACAAACACACAGATTAAAATAAAGGTGAAATAATTATTATTTCCCAAAGACGAACTTAATTAAACCCTGAAAAAGCCAGGCTCATCTGTTTCATAACATACCATGTCATAATTAAAGTGGTAATATAATAATGTGTCCCCCCTCTTTTTATTAATTTTTGTTCCTTTTCTTCTTCAAAACTCAGCTCAAAACTTCTCCAAGGGTGTCTGTAATTCTTAAGATGGTAAATGGAATGGGGCAAGTGGGTGGCTCGGTCGACTGAGTGTCTGACTCTTGATTTTGGCTTTAAAATCTAGTTTGTCTGATATACGTATGGCTACTCAGGCTTTCTTTTGACCTTCATTAGCATGATAAATGGTTCTCCATCCCCTCACTTTCAATCTGCAGGTGTTCTTAGGTCTAAAATGAGTCTCTTGTAGGCAGCATATAGATAGATCTTGGTTTTTTCCATCCATTCTTCTACCCTATGTCTTTTGATTTGAGCATTTAGTCCATTTACATTCAGAGTGATTATTGAAAGATACGAATTAAGTACCATTGTGTTACCTGTAGATTTGGTGTTTCTGGTGATGTCCTCTTGTCCTTTGTAGTGTTTGCCACTTTGGTCTTTTGTTTTTCCTCCGCTCATAGAGTCCCCCTTAAAATTTCTTGTATGGCTGGTTTAGTGGTCACGAACTCCTTTAGTTTTTGTTTGTCCGGGAAACTCATCTCTCCTTCTATTCTGAATGACAGCCTTGCTGGATTGAATGCTCTCGGCTGCATATTTTTCCTATTCAGCACAGTGAATATTTCCTGCCACTTTCTTCTGGCCTGCCAAGTTTTAGTAGACGGGTCTGCTGCTAATCTTATGTGTCTACCCTTGTAGGTTAAGGACCTTTTGTCCCTAGATGCTTTCAGAATATTCTCTTTATCCTCGTATTCTGCAAGTTTCGCTATGATGTGTCATGGGGTTAACCTGATTTTGTTGATTTTGAAGGGAGTTCTCTGTGTTTCTTGGATTTCAATGTCTGTGTCCTTCCCCAGATTAGGGAAGTTCTCAGCTAAAATTTGCTCAAATAAACCTCTGCTCCTTTCTCTTTTTCTTCTTCTTCTGAGACTCCTATGATATGGATATTGTTTTGTTTCACAGAACCACTTAGTTCTTTAAGTCTCCCCTGATAATCTAGTAATTTCTTTTCCCTCTTTTTTTCAGCTTCATCATTTTCTATAATTTTATCTTCTATTTCACCTATTCTCTCGTCTGCTTCTTCAATCCTGTCACTGTATCTAGTTTACTTTGCATCTCAGTTATAGCATTTTTAATTCATCCTGACTAGTTCTTGGGTCTTTGGTCTCCGCAGCAAGGGTTTCTCTGGTGCTTTCTATGCTTTTATGCAAGCCCAGCTGGTAGTCTTATGACTGTTATTCTAAATTCTTGTTCAAATATATTGCTTATATCTGTTTTGAGCAAGTCCCTAGCTGTGATTTCTTCTTGAGCTTTCTTTTGGGGAGAATTCTTCCATCTTTTCATTTTGACTAAGGTTCTGTCTTTTGCATGTTTGTTTTTTTTTCAACGTTTTTATTTATTTTTGGGACAGAGAGAGACAGAGCATGAACGGGGGAGGGGCAGAGAGAGAGGGAGACACAGAATCGGAAACAGGCTCCAGGCTCCGAGCCATCAGCCCAGAGCCCGACGCGGGGCTCGAACTCACGGACCACGAGATCATGACCTGGCTGAAGTCGGACGCTTAACCGACTGCGCCACCCAGGCGCCCCTGTCTTTTGCATGTTTTAAAGGCTTGTTATGTTTCCTGCACCTGAGAGTAATGCTATATTAAAAAGGGGTCATACATTGTCCAGGGTCTGGCACTCCAGGAAGTGTTTCTGGTCTATGCCGTGTGCACTCTGCTGTTGCATTTAGGCTGCTCTTACCCACTTGTCGTCCTCTGCAGATCTCCTCCTTGCTTGCAGTGGAGAGTGTTTGGGCCTTTAACTAGGTGTGCTTTGATTTGTTTGTTGAAGTAACCCTGGGGGAAAAAGGGGGGGAAAGGGAGCCTGATCCCTCCCCCCCCCCCAAAAAAAAGAGAAAGGAAGGGAACAAACAAACAAAACAAACAGAATTTAAAAAAACTGTAAGGTTGATTACAAAGTAAAGAAAGGAAAAAATAGGAGGAAAAAAAGCAGAAGGAAAGAAAAAAGGAAAAAGAAAAGAATAAAAAGGCTGACCCCCCCCCCAAAAAAAAAGAGAGAAAAGGAAATAAAAACAAAATAAAACAAACAAATAAGGAAGTATGAGCCTGATGTCAAAAGGAAAAAAAAAAAGGAGAAGGAAAGGAAAAAAAGAGTTGAATGTTGGTGCCTGAGGGGTGGTGGCTGTGCTGGTCTAGAGGAGAGGCTGGCTGTGTTGGCTACAAGTCGGCCTTGCCCTAGTAAATAAACAGTTGCCAGGCACAGAGGGGCAGGTTTTGGTGTAAGCAGGTCCTGCCTCCACTCAGGGCTGCTGTGTTGCTCTCTGAAATACCACCACATTGGTGTTGGGGGGGGGGGGGGGGGGGATGGGAATGTCACCACCCCAGTCTCTCAGGCCTAGACCAGGGATCTCAACCCTCACCGTTCAGGCCGACTTCACAGAATAGCAAGGGCAGTCAGCTTGCCCTGCGCCACAACTATCCTGCCCTTCTCCTTGGCGCATGGCTGGGATTCAAAACCCAAGGCCTTAACGGACCCCACAAGGCTCAGATCTGCTCCCTTCCTCAGAGTGGAGCCTCTTGGCCATGCTGACATGGCCTTGGCTGACACCTGCAGGGTCTCTTGTCCTTGAGGAGGGAATAAATGCTCTTCCAAAAGTACTCCAAGAAGGGGAGTGTTCCCTCCCAGTGTGCCCTAGAGATCACTACATCACGCTATGCACTCCAGGGCCAGCTCCCTCCTCCCCAGGAGCACGTGCCAAAGCTCCGTTCTGGAGAAAGTCACGCAGTTCCAAAACCTCAGAGTTTGAACTCTGAAGCTGTTTGCAAAAAAGAACAGGACACTCAGTACGTCTTGCTCCCCAGTCCAAGGTCCAGAGAAGTTTTCCTCTTGTGCTAACTTGATGTCACACTATCTCAACCCCTCGCTCTCCCTCCCTTTTGCCTCTCCATAGAAAGGATTCCCTCCCCTCTGCAGCTCTGCCATTTTTCTCTCCTCCAATTCAATTCATGTACCTTGAGGTTGCCAAACTGTCTCCCTTCAACTGTGGAGATCCTTCTGCCACTCTGCAAACCAATTTCCTGGTATTCCAAGTAATCTGATCTCAACTGTGCTTGAGGGACAAGGAAAGCACAGGGTCTCCCTACTTCTCTGCCATCTTAACTCTTCCACCTGACTTTTGATTTTGGGATTGAGCCCTTCATCACCTGGCTCAGCATGGAACCTGCTTGTGATTCTCTCCCTCTCTCTCCCTCTGCCCCTCCCCTGCTCATGTGTGCACGCTCTCTCTCTCTCTTTCTCTTTGTCAAAAAAATAACCGGGGGGGGGGGGTTGGTATATGGAAACATTCAAAGGTGAAGTATCATTATATCTGCAACCTATTCTCAAATGTGGAAAGATGTTAATGTTTTGGAAAATAAGGGAAAGATGCTCATTGAACTAGTCATCGAACTTGTCTCTGAGTTAGAACATGTTCAAAATAAAAAAAAAATTGGTTGGAGGGGGAAGCAGAATATCTTCCCATGCTCATAACTTTTAAATTATTTTTCTTAGACTCATTTTTCACACTACTCATTTTATGTTTGATGACTGACAACAAAGCGTCTCGGATGAAATATGATGCTTCATGAGTCTTGATAACTTGACCTCCTGAATATTTCATTAACAGCTGCTTCATTTAGTAAAATTAATAATACAAAAAAATGAGCTAATCAGCTGCAGTGTCCTGTATTTCATTTATATAAAGCAATTAAACTATTCTGTATGGTTTTTTAAAAGACACCAATTGTAATGTGCATTTTTCACATGTCATAACTGACATCCAGCGTAAATTTTTCAGTCAGTAGAAGGGAAAAAAATGGGAAAACATTGGGCATGGAAAAGCTGAAAAGTTACAATTATGTCTGCTCTTCTTGAACAAATCTTATTTTATTTATTTGTTTGTTTATTAACTTATCCTCACATTTACACTTACATTAAAAAAAGGATTTAAGGCAACTTACAAAAATACATACAATTAAATGGGACAAAATAGATTCTTAAAAATCAGGAGTGCCTGGGTGGCTCAGTAGGTTAAGCATTCTACTCTTGATTTCAGCTCAGGTCATGATCTCACAGTTGGTGAGATCAAGCCCCAAGTCTGGCTCCATCCTGAGCATGGAGCCTGCTTAGGATTCTCTCTCCCTCTCTCTCTGCCCCTCCCCTGCTTGCTTTCTCTCTCTCTATTTCTCTCGCTCTCTCAAAGTAAATAAACTTTTTTTTAAAGTCAAAGGGAAGGGGAATCCAGGAGGAAGAATATAATAAATCCAAAGTAAAATTTACAGGAAGTTTCTATACATCTGCCAAAGGTAAGGAACAGGTTTGACTCTGACTTTCTTTGCAACCAAAGCAAAGAAGGAAACTAATAAAATGTATGAGTAAAGTATACATTCAAAGCCTGCCTGCTACACAGGACAAACATAGCTTTTCCTGGAATTATGGCCATTTCCTCCATGGTTCCTTTTGAAAGTTGATACGTGTATATGTGGTAGATGACATTCTCAGCATCATCCATACATATACCCATACAGTAAATATAATAGTGAGTTCTTATTGTGTCTCTATTATTGAGTCTTATTGTGTGAAAGTGAAAGCATTACATCAAAGTTTATTTCAGTAAAAAGTCAGGAGCAAAGAGGATGTTCTAAGCATAAATTTCCTGATCCAAGGCAAGTAAAATTAATTATGCATAGGGAAAAAAAGATAGCATATCCTGTAGGCATGGATATCATTTCTCATAAAGAAGTTTTCACTGAGAATTAGAATTTCTCTGGAACTGAAGAACATCAAGAGTAATCAGAGGATTTTATTGACACTGTCTTGTTTAAAACAATTTTAGTAACCAGTGGCCAGCCTGAATGGATGTGGAGATGGGCTCATGGAGTTCCTGTGGCTAGGACCAGCATGGTTCTCAAAAAAATGATGGTCAAATTGTGCAACCAAAGTAGGCTAACAAGTAACCCAAGTTCCACGTGATTATGTTAGCTAGAAACCTTCCTACCCTGTGCAATCTATGACTTTTGCCCATTTTATTCCACAGACATTACCTCCTCAAATAATTTTCTACTCCAGTTGAATGGCACCTTTGTGACATTCTTATGCTCAACCTTTCTGCAGCATTCAACTGTTAAACTTCCTCCCTCAGAAGTATCTCTACAATTTGTGACTTTTGATTTCTTTATTTTCCTCCTACCTCTCCAAACATGTCATCCTCTACTTCTACCCTTCCGAACACCTTTAAATACAGGCATTTTTCCTTAAGCCCTTTTAAAATCTCACTATCTTTCTGGAAAAGCTACTATTTATTTGTAGTGACTCACAAATCTTACCTCACAAACAAGCTCCAAATACAAATTTCTAACTCAACATTCCAAAGCCTTTCTTGCTCCTGAAGAACCAGTTCTCCTTCCTGTATTCCCAGTCTAAGGTAATAATGGAGGAATCGTTCCAGTGACTCAGGCTGGAGCCCTGTGATACCCCTCCCTTCCCCCCATCTCTTACATCTAACCAATGGCCACACCTTGTCATACTATCTCCCAAATGATTCTTAAATCCTTTTCATTTCCAGAGCTATTTTCATTCAAATAGGCTCCTAAATGTGATTGTCATTTTTAAAATCTTGCCCAATATGATAGGACAAAAAAGTTATTTATTTATTTTAATTTCTTGGTTTGCTGGATATATCAGACACCTCTTGTAACCTGTCTCACCTCTCTGCCCACTTTTAATTCTCGTTTTTGCCCTGCTATCCAGCTTTGAACAAGTGCAACAGCACTCTGCCTCACTTGCACAGCACCTTCTCTTTCTGCTCTGGAAATTTCCTGGTGTTGCAGTGAAAGATTCTATGGGAATCCTCTGGCCACCAGTATGTATGCAAAACTGGAATGCAAGGGAGTTAACTTCTGTAAGGCAAAGTTTAACCAGTGGTTTTAGGGTTAAAGGAGTAAGTGGATGGATGTTTCCTTAACCTTCCCTAAGGCTAATAATTTTGAGGTGACCGCTACACCTATATTGTCCAAGATGGTAGCTACCAGACACATGTGCCAGTGTGAAAGGAATTTCAATATCTACAATTGAAAGAGAGGATATGAAATGGAGAATCTCAAGCATGTGCCCTTAGAAAAACAGAACTTAAGAACTGAGAGAGACTGATTTTCTGTAAATGACTTATTTACAAAAGACCAACACTTATCTCCTGACCAATGAACATACACCAAGAATGTCTCCCCATCCTGAAGCTAATGAACTTACTCCTTGGACTCTGGCTGGACTTCTCCCTCTTTGCATATCTTGCGCATAAATAAAATTAGCCCCAGACTCTTGACAGATGTGTCTCTGGCTTGCTACAGTATGAGTTTCTCCCATTGCAATTCTCTGCTTTTCCCAAATATACTCAATTTCTGGTAATTCAGGCTTGCCTAAGTTTACCTCTTTATTTTTTTTTAATTTTTATTTAATTTATTTTTTAATTTCCATCAAAGTTAGTTAGCATACAGTACAACAGTGATTTCAGGAACAGATTCCTTAATGCCCCTCACCCATTTAGCCCACCCCCCCCCACAACCCCTCCAAGTAACCCTCTGTTTGTTCTTCATATTTAAGAGTCTCTTATGTTTTTGTCCCCCCTCCCTGTTTTTATAATATTTTTGCTTCCCTTCCCTTATGTTCATCTGTTTTTTCTCTTAAAGTCCTCATATGACTGAAGTCATATGATATTTTTCTTTCTCTGACTAATTTCACTTAGCATAATACCCTCTAGTTTCATCCATGTAGTTGCAAATGGCAAGTTTTCATTCTTTTTGATTGCTGAGTAATACTCTATTATATGTATATATATATATATATATATATATATATACATACATATACATATATATATATATATATATATATATATATACACCCCACATCTTCTTTATCCCTTCATCCATCCATGGACATTTGGGCTCTTTCCACACTTTGGCTATTGTTGGTAGTGCTGCTATAAACATTGGGGTACGTGTGCCCCTTCAAAACAGCATACCTGTATCCCTTGGGTAAATACCTAGTAGTGTAAATTCTGGGTCATAGGGTAGTTCTATTTTCCATTTTTTGAGGAACCTCCATACTGTTTTCCAGAGTGGCTGCACCAGTTTGCATTCCCACCAACAGTACAAAAGAGATCCTCTTTCTCCACATCCTCACCAACATCTGTCGTTGCCTGAGTTGTTAATGTTAGCCATTCTGACAGGTGTAATGTGGTATCTTATTGTGGTTTTGATTTGTATTTCCCTGATAATGAGTGATGTTGAGCATTTTTTCATGTGTCAGTTGGCCATCTGGATGTCTTCTTTGGAGAAGTGTCTATTCAGGTCTTTTACCCATTTCTTCACTGGATTATTTGTTTTTGGGGTGTTGAGTTTGATAAGTTCTTTATAGATTTTGGATACTAACCCTTTATATGTCATTTGCAAATATTGCTGATTGTTTCCTTCACTGTGCAGAAGCTTTTTATTTTGATGAGGTCCCAATAGATCATTTTTGCTTTTGTTTTCCTTGCCTCTGGAGATGTGTTGAGTAAGAAGTTGCTGCAGTCAAGGTCAAAGAGGTTTTTTCCTGCTTTCTTCTCGATGATTTTGAGGACTTTCTGTCTTACATTTAGGTCTTTCATCTATTTTGAGTTTATTTTTGTTTATGGTATAAGAAAGTGGTCCAAGGTTCATTTTTCTGCTTGTCTCTGTCCAGTTTTCCCAGCACCACTTGCTGAAGAGACTGTCTTTATTCCATTGGATATTCTTTCCTGCTTTGTCAAAGATTAGTTGGCCATATGATTATGGGTCCATTTCTGGGTTCTCTATTCTGTTCCATTGATCTGAGTGTCTGTTTTTGTGCCAGTACCATACTGTCTTGGTGGTTACAGCTTTGTAATACAGCTTGAAGTCCAGGATTATGATGCCTCCTGATTTAGTTTTCTTTTTCAAGATTGTTTTGGCTATTCAGGGTCTTTAAAATTGTCTGTTCTAGCTCTGTGAAGAATGCTGGTGTTATTTTGGTAGGTATTGCATTGAATATGTAGATTGCTTCAGGTAGTATTGACATTTTAACAATATTTGTTCCTTCTATCCAGGAGCATGAAATATTTTTCCATTTTTTGTGTGTGTCTTCTTCAATTTCTTTCATAAGCTTTCTATAGTTTTCAATGTATAGATTTTTCACCTCTTTGGTCAGATTTACTCCTAGGTATTTTATGGGTTTTGGTGCAATTATAAATGGGATCAATTCCTTGATTTCTCTTTCTGTCGCTTCTGTTGTTTGTATAGGAATGCAACCAATTTCTGTGCATTGATTTTATATCCTGTCACTTTGCGGAATTCATGGGTCAGTTCTAGTAGTTTTTTGGTGGGATCTTTTGGGTTTTCCATATCGAGCATTTACCACTTTATTTAGGTGGACACCATTGTGTACCTGAAATGTGAAGAGCCCAAATTGATTATGATGTAAATGTAAAATAAACATCAGATTTCAAGGACAATATGAAAATGAAAAGAAAAAAGAATGAAAAAAAATCTCAACATTTTTTAATATTGATACCATGTTGAAATGCTAGTAGTTTAACATATTGATTGGGGCGCCTGGGTGGCTCAGTCAGTTAAGCGTCTGACTTCGGCCAGGTCATGATCTCATGGTTTGTGAGTTTGAGCCCCGCGTCGGGCTCTGTGCTGACCGCTCAGACAGAGTCTGGAGACTGCTTCAGATTCTGTGTCTCCTCTCTCTGCCCCTCCCCAACTTGTGCTCTGTCTCTCTATGTCTCTCAAAAAATAAATAAATGTAAAAAAATATATTAACTTAAATAAAACATATACTAAAATTTATTTCCTGTTTATTTTTTTATTTTTTAATATAGTTACCAAAAACTTTAATTATATATGTGTCTCCCATTATATTGGACAGGGCTTTTAGAGGGACCCAGCAGGATTGAGTCCAGTTGTCTAACTTGCTGAGAAGCTCATTTATGATCACACTCACTGTAATTATTTACCAAAATAAATGATTTAACACAAGACTTTGAGCATCTGCACTCTGGGGGTAAACCAAGCTAAGACCTAGTAAAGTTAAACTTTTTTAAAATTTTATTATCCATTTGCACTTTTGTGTAAACAGGTTGCCTGGTTAGACTCCATTCATTTTTCTGTTGAGATACTTGCTTTTTTCTTATTGACTTCTAAGTTTATAAAATCATTTGCTCTCTGAACAAAAGTAATGCTTATTAGGTGATTTCATTTTGTAGTATAGATAATACAAATAAAGAAACGTGAGTAGCCTAAGGATTTCACTTTTACTTTTTCTTCACTTATACAGGAAATGTTTAGGTAGTTTGAATTTTTTAATCCTGATAGTCATTGCCACACCGCACAGGATAGGCAGAATTTTTGCACCCATGAACTGTGCTGTTACTCTTGTGACTATGTGTGTTACATGGCAAAAGGAATTTTGTAACTACGGTTGGTGACTAGTCAGTTGACCTGAGGAGGGTGTATATTCATCTGCTGGGGCTGCCGTAACAAAATATTAGACTGGATGTCTTAAACAACAGAAATTCATTTACTCACAGTTATGGAGACTAGAAGTCCAAGATCAAGGTTTGGGCAGGTTTGGTTTTTCCCCAGGCCTCCCTCCTTAGCTGCAGATCATCACCTTCTCTCTGTGTTCTCATGTGGCCCTTCCTTATGTGTGCCAATCCCTGGCATTTTCTGGGTCCAAATGTCCTCTGTTTTTGTTTGTTTGTTATTTTTTTTTTATTTTAGAGACCTTAAGCAAGAGTCGGGGAGAGGGGTAGATGGAGGGAGAGAGAGAGAGAGAGAGAGAGAGAATGGTAACCAGGCTCCCCACTCAGCACAGAGCCTGACTTGGGGCTCAATCCACAACCCTGGGATCATGACCTGAGCCAAAACCAAGAGTCGGATGCTTAACTGACTGAGCCACCCAGACACCCTGAATTCTACCAACATCTTGGATGAACTCGGCAGCAGATTCTTCCCCAGAACTTCTAGAAAGGAATGTAGCCCTGCCAACACTTTGGTTCCAGCCTCATGAGAGAGATCCTGAACAGGGAATCCAGCCACGAGGTAATAAGTATGTGCTGTTTTAAACTGCTAAATTTGCAGTAGTTTGTTGTGAAATGTAATAAACTAATACACCAGGAAATTGAAGAACATGGAAGAACAAACTATTCAAATGCCCAAACCTAGAATAAACAAGAATTATTTCAGTATATGAATCATAAGAGATGAATCTGAGAGTCTTCTTCAATTTAAAAAAGAAAGGGAAATTTGATTTAGTAAGGCAAATAAAAGTTTCTGCCACAGATGGGATTATTTGGAGGAGGAACTGTAATCTTCTCCCAATCCACCATTCACCGGTAGTTTGCTTTTTAGCCTGTTAACCTCACAAACTCAATGGAAATTCAAAGGCCAATTAGCAGGGGAGAATATCAGAATGTGTTGCCAGAAAATTGCCAATGTTCCTATGTATCTGTCCTGCAGTACTTTGTGAATATTTCTACCCTTAATCTAGAAGCATCTGAAATAATCCAGAATGGGCTATTCATTCTTAAAATCACACTATACACAACTGTCTATACCTATTCCATTGGCATCCAAAATTATGCCTGACAGCCCTTGGTTCAAGATAGCAGATAACAAAAGAGAATGAGGGGTTTTCAGGGGATGTGAGAACTCAACATTTCTAGAGACCAGAAAGAAGACAAGTACAGCAGGGTCTTGCATGAGAAATGGAAGGGACTTCAGGAAGAAAGAATCCCTGAGTTCTCAGACTCTGCATACATCAGTCTGAACTACATAGACTGGAGTCGGGGCAGTGGTGGGGGGGCGGGGGTTGGATGGCCAAAAGCAGGGGGTGTAAGTACAATTCTGACCATGGAAAAGATGCCCCAGTCAGTGACCCGCAACCTGCCCTTTCCATCTTGGCATATCTTTATCTCTACTCATACGAGCACCAGCATTTTACCTACAGGAAAAAAAAAAATGGAGGATATGTTAAAAAATAGCTATGCCAATTTCCTGAGGAAAAGTAGCGCTTTTAGGATGGAAGGAAACCCAGGAAATAAAGTCCTTCCCATTCTGGTATTTGGACCTTCCCTCTCCCCAGATTAAGGTCCACACCCACAAGAAGTCTGCCTAACCAAATATCCTGTTCATATACATAGAGGTCACTGGGAAGCCCTCCTACATACACCACAGCGGATAAAACTCATGGTGGCTACTCAGAACAATCAAATTAAGCTATGCTAAATTTTCCAACCAAATTCACCAGAAGGGTCACACAGCATGGGTCACATGGCAACACAAGTTCAAAATGCCAATGCAGCTGTATAAAATCCCTCAACTTGGCCACCCCCTTATAAATTCCAGATGATGAAGCTCCTTCTACTAACAAGTCTCTTCTTGTTCCAGGAATAAATTAGTGTCCTCCCAGTAGATCTCTCCTTCAATTTTCCACATAAAGTTTCAGAATAGGTAACAAATATTTCCCGTCCCCAAATTATTCTTCTCTGGGTCTATAGGAGGGTTCACCCACCGGTGCCTGGGTTGGTTGTCTTATTCCTTCTTCCACATCTTGCACCAACTTCTGCATTTTTCTTTAACTGGGTCACATTGGGGTAGCACCAACTTTAATGCCTTCAAGCTGGATTGCTCCCAACCCTATGGTCTCATGTGTCCCATGTTTACAAATGTCCACAAAACCAGCCTTTTACCCACTGAATTTAGAAAACTTTATAGAAGTTTCCAGGACAAAATGCAAGGCCTACGTTTAATTCTCAGCAACTACGCACCACCAACAGCATTCCTTAAGCCAAAGTACATATTACAGTTGTATACTACAACCTAAACCCACATAACTGTTGCCAGCTATAGACTATAGCAGAGATAGTATTGTTGAATGGAAAAATGTAGACGATGGAGAACAGTAAAAGCATGATGAATTAGGATAGACTATTTGAAAAATATCACTTTCTCAGGTAAAGGCAGCTGAAGGCCTAGAACCAAAGCAGGCCAAATGACCTACTTTGGCCCTTATTCCCTAAACACCTGACTCTCCCTCTTTTCCAATTCAGAAGGAAAAGCTCATTCAACAAAAAACAGCAGTGCAGAAGTATTGGAAGATAGAATAAGAGAGCTTAGGTTTTCCCACAATGCCCAGAGATTATTCCTTCCTCTGCGGGCCAGGGCAATAGTCAGGTCAACTTACTTCACCAGCTGTGAGAAGAGAATGCCCATAAAATTCTGGGGTCTACCAAAAAGATGATATAAATCAAAGCAGTGGTTTCCTGGGAGAGCAGGTATTGACTGAGAAGGGGCAATAGAAAACTTCCATCATCATGGGAATGTATATGTTTTGATCTGGATAATGACTACATGTGGATACACATAGGCAAAAATTCTTCATACTATTCACTTAAGATTTGTGCATTTCACTGCATATAAATTATACCTTAAGAAAAGGAAGGAAAAAATAATTCACTGAGAGAGAGAGAGAGAAACTTGTTTCTAATAAGAAATACCCCCAGACTTTCTTTAATTCTCTAGATTTCTGAAAGGCATAAATTCTAAAGAGAGAATTAAGGGGCAGCCAAAGAAAGAAGACAACGATCTCAGAGCGATTTGTTTCCACCTCCCCTCAACTTCATGGAAAAGCAACTAGAAAAAAGACAAAAAACCAACCAGAGTTCTACCAAAAGGAAGCAATTCCTATACTCTCACCCACATGCATCACAACTTGATCTCACGAAAGGAAATGCACCCAAAATGTCATCACCCATATGTGCACTGTGTCTTTAAACCCTTTGTTGAAAACAGAGAAGGCTTCATTCCAGGGAAACCTGGCCAAAGAAAGCTGACAAGTCGAGATGTGCTGTTCTAGCTCTCAAGTAACCTTCCCTGAATGCACAGTTCCACAATTGCAGTTCAATGCACCTGACCCACAGATTTATTCTCAGGCATGCATCAAATGATTTTCTTTTTTTGTGCTCGCTTCGGCAGCACATATACTAAAATTGGAATGATTTTCTTTTTTTTTTTAATTTTTCTAATGTTTATTTATTTTTGAGAGAGACAAAGACAGAATGCAAGTGGGTTAGGGGCAGAGAGAGAGGGAGACATGGAATCCAAAGTAGGCTCCAGGCTCTGAGCTGTCAGCACAGAGCCTGACGTGGGGCTCAAACTCACAAGCCGTGAGATCATGAACTGAGCCGAAGTCAGACATTTAACCGACTGAGCCACCAGGTGCCCCCCCAAATGATTTTCTTTTTAACAAGGTTCCTACAGGCCCTATAGCTCAGGGGTTAGAGCACTGGTCTTGTAACAAGGTTCCTACATCACTCAAACTGGGGAAGTGATGCCTTTGAGGATATTAGTTAGGACTAACAAAAGGAGCACAAGGAAAAAGCCTTATTTGATATTTTTAAATATTAAGGCATTGAAATACCCCCATTCCCCAATATTTTGTTCCAACTTTCCACCTTGCCTTCTCACACACAAACTACCACCACCATCCAGACACCTAGATCGTTCTGTCTCCTTGACTAGGAAAAAGAATGTGTCTACAGATAATGAGATTTAGAGAAGCTCCATCTTAGATTTAAGACTAAAACTTAGGCCATTTGGAAGTAAAAGCAAAACAAAACAAAACAAACCAGGAGCCATGATACATACAACATACATGGGAAAATACATGATTAGTTGGAGCCAAATGTCTCAGCCTCACCCCACTCCAACCTTCAACCCAGAAAAGAGTTCTCAGGCAAAGAGAAGTCTTCATCTTACTGCAATGGAATCAGAGAAGTGGTAACAGTGTCTAGTGGGTCCCAGAAAGAGGAAGCTTGTCCTTGCCTCCTGGACTGAGTTCCAGGAAACATTCAAAACCCCTATAATAGGCTGGTAGCCTCTGGGACCCAGTGTTCAGAAAGAGCATGTGGAAATGGCAAGGCGATCCGAGGAGAAATGGCTGCATGGTGTACCTAGGCAGATGGCACTGGGGACAATGTTATATAGGCTTCCCAATGGCCCAGTACAGCCTGAGAACAGAATGATTCCCATGTCCCCTCAAAGGAGCATAGCAAGAAAGATGAAAATGAAGAGCCTGTGGAGATGGGGATGAGAAACTTCTAGGCAATCGTATGGACTGATCTCTAACGACTAGATAGGATGATGGCTGTTCTAGTGGATGTCAGTGTCAACAGATGACATCGAGGACCACACTGACCCTCTGCTTTCCCCTCAACTATCCACATGGTCATGGCTACCCAATATGGTCCTTTTGTGCAACTTATTAAAAAGAACATCAAAAAGTGCGTTCTGCTTAGTGAATGGAGCACAAGTTAGGTTTCAGCCTCCTTGCTTCTTCACGTCATCTCACCCCCATCCATGGCACTGGAAAAATAGAACTAAGGTGGTCTGCCTCGAAAACTTGTGCCACATCACCTCCAAACTTGGCTGAAAAGTTAAGATTAGCCTACCTCAGGAAATTTATCTAAAACTTCAAGTAAAATAAATCTGTAGCATAATAAAATAGCAATGCTTAAAAAAAAAAAAAACCAAAACTATAATTAAGAAAACTCAACAATGTCCACCTGCACATGAAACTTTCCTTTACCATGATATTTGTTTTGCTGATTAGTCTATCACAAAATTCTATCTCACATCATAATTACTTTTTTGTCTAATTTATTTTTTTCAGCTTTATTGATATATAATTGACATATTACATTGTGTAAGTTTAAAGTATACAACATTATGATTTGATGCAACCATGGAGGGGAACATCGAGCCAAAATCCTGAGTTTTGTTAACAAGAAAACTGAGAAAAAGAGAAAGTTATATTTGTATAGGATTTAGGAATCTTTAAATCTTTTTGACATACCTTTGTTTTTTTCCGGAATATCGCTGCTTCAAAGGAACAGAGACTGCTACTCTCTGTTTAAAAGAATGGGATAAACAGGTGAAGAAAGGGGAAGCAGGAGAACGAAACTTTTATTTTCAAACACAAATATCCATTGATATAGGAAAAATATGTGATGGGACTGTGAGATGCATGTAAATGATTTCTTTCTTCTGTTTGTCTGTGTTTTCCAAGTTTTCTTCAGTGATCCATATTAAATTTTTAAGATAAAAATAACTTTATTTTAAAAGGAAAATTTCTAAATGAATATTTTTCAGTATACAAATGACAATGCCTACTGCCCTAGCACACTTCTCAAAATATGCCGTTTTTTATACTAGTGATTGGATAAAACACCGAGTAATGATACACACACACATAATTTTTTTTAAGAAAATTAAAAACAAATCATTGAAACCATGTCCTTGTGACTCTGATGTAGTGTAATAGACATCAGGATCGTGTCAAAACCTGCAAGTTATACCCTAACCTGAGGCTTTCTAACCCCACCTCCTAGGTCATGAAGTCACTTCCCTCTTAGAACCTCAGTTTTCTTGTCTGTAAAACTTGCCTTGTCTTTCTTTCCAAGGAAACTTACCAAGATCACCACAGCTACTAAGTCTCCAAATGAGGAAAAGAACTCAGACAGTTTGAATCTAACAGTGAGCAGGCACTTTCTAATGTGCCACAGGGCTCCAACGATACTCTCTTTTCACATCCCATGATCTTATGTTTTAAGATGGTGATGACACCCTAAAATTAAAATGATTTGATTTTGGGAAAATTAAGAAACCAATTCATTGAACCATCAGAAAAACAATTTACACGGGTGTCATAACATAGGGAAGCACTGTCCTTAAACTGAACACAGGTATGAAACGGAAGCTCTCACGGCAAATGACGTTAAAAAAAATTGTTTGGGAGAGCATCCACTTTCATGTTAATATAACTTTCATGTTAATCAGTTAAGGTTTATCCTCTGTATTTGCCCATGCTATCCAAAGTGACCTCAAATCTCGTACATACCTCTGACCCCTTAAGAAACATTCATGAGAGAAGTCATCTTTAAACACAGGAGCTAAACCACCAAGTGATATACCTGCATGAAACAAGAAATTGTAGATCTTCTTTGTCAAATACATGTAAAATAGAGGTTCCTTTAAACTTCGAGAGCTCACCCCTAGTGATTCCTTTGACAAAGGCCACGTCTTTCCCCTAAGGTATTCTGATGTGAGGAAGCCTGTTCAATAACATTAGAAAACTGGGAGACAGAGGCTAGTATTGGCTTCAGAAAGGGATGTTAGAACATGCGCTTGAAATTATAGCAGAGTAAGCATTTTTGTTAACAATGTTGATATTCCTCCCCTGACCTCTATTCCATCATTTTGTTTAAACCTGTCTTTTTAGGGCAAAAAATTATGTAATCACAATCGAGAATATTGTGAATCCAGAGAAGGGAAATGGTCACATAGTTTTAATACTACAAAACAACAATCATAATTTTTTGTCTAATATCCTGGAGTATTTTTTCCAGATCATTTTGAAATTTTGAGGATAAAATCTTTTCTAAAGATTTAAGAGCCCTTCGTAGAGATAACTGGTTGTTGTAAAACTCACTGTATCTTTAAATTCCTTCATCTCTGGGGTGTCTGGGTGCCTCAGTTGGTTAAGCATCCGACTTCAGCTCAGGTCAGGATCTCATGGTTGTGAGTTTGAGCCTCGCGTCGCGCTCTGTGCTGACAGCTCAGAGCCTGGAGCCTGCTTTGGATTCTGTGTCTCCTTCTCTTTCTCTCTCTCTGTCTCTCTGTCTCTCAAAAATAAACATTAAAAAAAATTGTTTAAGAAAAAAATACATTCCTTCATCTCATTTTAGTATGAATGAGAAAATAAAGCAGTGGGAAATTTTTAAAAACAGCCTTTGTATTGAGAGAGAAAACAGATTCTTATTAGTGAAATTTGGGATGAATCAAATCGAGTCCCAGTTTCAAGCTCCCCATTTGCAGCAGACTGGACGAATTGTGTCGTACTTGATGATATTTTATTGTTGGAAGGCAAGAGGAATTTTCCAGTCCAAATTTCCCCTTTCTCAATCCAGTCCAAATTTGCAAGTCTCTAGTTTAAGAAACATTACCTATTCCAGATCTGAATATGGAGACCTCCTGAGTCCATGGAGAAAGGAAAGGAGAGATACTTATGTCTGTGAATAACTCTTGTGAAGTTCATTGTCCAAGGTTACCTTGTACAACGAAAAAACAACAGTAGATATAACATGATGTCCAATTTTCAGATCAGAGAACTGAAGTGGAAAGAGTAAAATAGAAATAAATGGGCAAGCTCAAAATTTAACCCAAGGATTCTCCTGTCCCTTCCTTTTGTTGTTGTTGTTGTTGTTGTTTTAATTATAACACACTTTTTGTTTGCTCCACACAAAGGACCAAGTACCTATGTTTATACTGACTACCACAGGCCAAAAAGGATTTGTTTAGATATCACTTGAATTAAGGAAAAAAAGATAAATTTGGACAATTAAATATATAATCGTCCCTAAACTGTTCAGTTCGTAAACTGCACCTCTTAATCTAAAATCCCAAGGACTGTTTCGTCATATATATGGGTATATTTGAGTACTACTACCTTGTTCCAAGTAACAAATATTTCCTCAAAATAAACATAACAGATGTTTATGTTTAATAAAAAGATATTTGAGCAAGAAACGCCAAACATTAAAAAAAATTAAGACACATCTAGTGCCAACAAAACTCAAAATGGATATCTTTTCATTCCCTTTTCTCAAAATGACTCAGTTCATGATAACTCACACTCCTGGGGTGCTGGGATTTGTAAAAGGGTTCCCCAACATAAATTTGAACTCAACATCACACTTATAATTTCTACCTAACTGTGCTAGCTTTTCTCAGGAGGTTATGTGTCTTTTTTTTTTCTTATGTGTTAAATGAATATACAAGGCAGTTCCTGTTTCAGCAAGATTGAAAATTGTTTGCAGTATGACCACTTTCATCAATGGCTTTCCCCGACCCACTGGAGAAAATGATTTCACTGTCAGTGAAAGCAGCATCAGCCCTCCTCTTCATACCATGCAATCTTGCAGTCTTGTCTGGTTCTTACTGCTTTCAAACCATTTCCAACTTGCTGTAAACTTGCTCCCTTCACCTCACTTGCAGTAGATGGCCTTATAGACCCCAAGTTTTCACCCTTCCTTATATCCACACCTTTTGTCATGGAACTTGGCAGCTCCTCTTTCTACTGCAAAGTATATTTCTCTCCCACCTCCAACTTTTGGGACCGGCATGTGACTTGCTTAAGCTTATGCAGTTATTGATAGTGGATGAGACATGTCCAAAGGCATAAAAGCCATATGAATGATTAGGCTTGCTCTCTTACACCTCAAAGAGGAACATGCCTGGAATAGCCTACTGGTCTAGGGAGAGAAAGAGAAAGTCTCAAGGATGACTCCCAGCTCACCCCAGATGCAAGAGCAAGCCCAGCTGAGGCTTAACAGAACCGCCTACTTAAGCCCAGCCCAGATCAGCTGAACCCCAGCTGGCCCATAATAGAAGCTTACTGTTATATGCCACTGAAATTCTGTAGCTGTCAGTTACATAGCATATTTGTAGCTGTGTTTAACTGATATATCACCCCTATACCCTTGTATTAGTTATCTATTGCTGTGTAACAAATTATCCCCAAACTTAATGGTTTAAAATGACAGTTATTATCTTATAATTTCTGTGATCAGAAATTTGAAGAGTCTTAGCTAGATGGTTCTGACTCAGAGTGTTTTGTGTGGTTGTCATCAAGATGTTGGCAGGGGCTACAGTTAAAAAAAAAAAAAGCTTAACTGGGGCTAGAAGACACAAGATGGAAAACTCACAAAGCTTTTGACAGGATGCCTCAGTTCCTCACATACTCAGTCAGTTGCCATGTACACCCTTTACACAGGCTGCCTGAATATCCTCAAGCATGGTACTTAACTCCTCCTCTCTGTGACAGAAAACACAAAGGAAGCCTCAATGCCCTTATAACCTTGTCTCCAAAACTGTATACTGTCACTTTTGCTTTACTATATTCATCAGAAGAGAGCCAAGAAGTCCGAATGCTATTCGAGAAGAGGAAAATTAAGCTCCATCTCTTAAAAAAGAAGAGTAGTTAAGACTTTGTAAACATCACTACAGAACGCATTCTGGGGGCGCCTGGGTGGCTCAGTCGGTCAAGCGCCCAACTTCGGCTTAGGTCATGATCTCACAGCTCATGAGTTCGAGCCACGCATCAGGGTCTGTGCTGACAGCTCAGAATCTGGAGACTGGTTCGGATTCTGTGCCTCCTTCTCTTTCTTGCCCAACCCACTCGCATTCTGTCTCTCTCTCTCTCAAAAATAAACGTTAAAAACAAATTAAAAAAAAAAAGAATACATTCTATACATTCCCCCTACATTTAAGATACACTCATTCCTTGCCAAGGCTTTCAAAAGTCTCATCCCATTATAACATGAGTGGAAGGTCTAGAATCTAATCATGGAAATTCAGTTTTAGTGTCCTGAGTACAGCTCTTGGAGTCTAGCTCCTCTTTACCCAAAGATCTGTGCACTAAAGAGACCAGTTACCTGTTCCCATCTCTATGCCCAATATACAATGGTGAGACAGGCCTGGGAGAAAAACTATAATCATACTTAGATTTTCAAAAATATTCAAACAATATACCTTTACAGTTTTTTTCTCATCAAATCTTTAGGAGAAGTATTATTCCTATTTAACAAAAGAGTAAATAGATTTACTAATTCATATTTAGTGACAAAAGGTAACCCCTAGTGAAAGGACAAAATGATCATAAAGGAAAATAAGTAATCAAGTCACTGGAAACTTGGGTAAAATTATTAGTTAATAAGATATCAGGAAAACCAGAATGCTTAGATTATAAAAGGCTTAATTAGTCTTATTATATCATCATTATTTAAAAGACTTTCCATATGAGCACCTGTGAGCTCTATTACCTGCTAGAACACTGTTTTTATGGTATAGAATTTCTGCTTGGAATTCTACTGAATTCAAGATTATCAACAGACCAGGTGTAATACCAAGTATCATATTTTTAAGTCATGTAGAAAGATACATCATAGTATATCCATTCACAGTACAAAAATTGTATGCAGGTAGAAAGGAATCAGAAAGGTACTTCTGAGCATTGAATTATATTAAATAGGTGCTTTAGGGGTGCCTGGGTGGCTCAGTCAGTTAAGAACCCGACTTTGGCTCAGGTCATGATATCATGGTTCGTGAGTTTGAGCCCCACATCAGACTCTGTGCTGACAGCTCAGAGCCTGGAGCCTGCTTCTGATTCTGTGTCTC
This sequence comes from Felis catus, assembly GCF_018350175.1. NCBI lineage: Eukaryota > Metazoa > Chordata > Mammalia > Carnivora > Felidae > Felis > Felis catus. Next base: position 112,782,152 of record NC_058371.1, read on the forward strand.
CCTCTCTCTCTGCTCCTCCCCAGCTCATGCTCTATCTCTCTGTCTCTCAAAAATAAATAAACATTAAAAAAAAATTTTTAATAGGTGCTTTATTTACACTGGGAGATAAAAAGGCAGAATAGTATACATTTTACGTGGTTACAGTTCTCCAGGTACAGAAATCCTTCTGAATCATATACATAACATTGTACAAAGTCTGAATTGATAAAAACATATTACCAAGCCAAGTTATTCATAGAAATGGATCTTTCATGTAAGCCCCCAAAATGAAACAACCTCCTGTTTATTTCTTCATTGCTTTTGGAATTCTCTTTTTCTTTATGAATAGCAATTCTTGCATGTAATTTAAAATAACCAATCAAGTCCTCTATCTTCCCCCTCCACTCTGCTTGCAGACCAGCATGGCCACCAGGACCATGACAACAAGAGACAGGGCAACATGAGAGAGTCTACTGTTGCCAGCACTGGATAGCTTACTGGTAGAAGAATTAATCCCTAAAGAGACTGAAATGGGTTTCAGGATGGCAAAAGAGGAGCTCCCAAGTACCTCCAAGGACTTGTAGGAGCTGCAGAGGAAGCTATCTTTGTTTATAGAGTCCATCTAATAACTCAAAGGTCAGTTTCCAATCCAGACATAAAATGAAAAATCCCAAAATAACACTAACTTAAACACCATAGCATGTTATTTCTCTCTCAAGCAGAAGAAATTTGGAGGTAGGTCAGGAATCTTTCTAGTTCATCTCCCTGCCATGTCTAAATTGTGACCTTCCAACTCATTGTCCAAGGTGGCTATTAGAGCATCAGCCATTGAATCCATATTCCAAGTAATAGGTTGGGGGAGGGAGGGGGAGAAAGACTTTCAAATCACCTCTGATTTAAGGAGACTTGTTGGAAGTCACACACACACACACACACACACACACACACATACCCCTTCCAATTGTATCTCATCGATCAAAATTTAGTCTCATGACTACCCAACAAATGCCATACTTGAGATGGATAGAGAGGTGACTCTCAGACTGTATCACAGATATCATCTTTTTTTTTTTTACTTTATTGTTAATTTTGACCTGTTGTCTTGAAAATAAGGGCTAAATACTACTTTAAGATTTGAGAATTGTTGAGGGTTGCTGGCTGGGTGTTGGGTGTGGAGATGGGTAAATAAATGGGAGATGGGCATTAAGGAAGGCACTTGTTGGGATGAGCACTGGATGTTATTGTAAGTGATAAATCACTAAATTCTATTTCTGAAATCATTATTACACTATATGTTACACTAACTTGGATTTAAAAGAAGAAAAAGATTTAAGTATTGTATTCCACTAGAAATCCAGTGTCCAATAGAAATGTGGTATCAGCCACATATGTAATTTAAGCCTTTGTAGTAGCCACATTTAAAAAGTAAAAAGAAACAAGTGAAAATAATTTTAATAATGTATTTTATTGAGCCTAATACAACTAGAATATTTCAATATGTAATCACTATTAAAAATTCTTAACTAAAATAAAATAGCCTATAATGCCTAAAACCAGCTTAGTGAAAGTTAACATAATGATAACTAGGAAAAAATGTTTGTAGTATATATGACCAAAAAGTGGTTAATACTCAATACATAATGATCTCCTCTATAAAAAAGGAAAAAAAATACAAGTTCAAAAGTCCACAATATTGTTTCCATTTCAGTGGTTTCATTTTTTTTTTTTTTGTCTCACATAAGGGTTCCTTTCTATCCATCCCACTAACCCATCAATCCATCCATTCATTCATCCATTTATCCATGTATTTTTTCAACAAATAATCTTCATCTGTAGAATGCCTATCTAAACTTCAATACGGTAAGAGATGCTATTGTTGCCCCATCTACATCCCTTGGAATCTGTGACTATCAAAACAAAGAAGTATGCCTATCTTGGGGTGCCCAGGTGGCTCAGTCGGCTGAGTGAATGATCCTTGATTTCTGCTCAGGTCATGATCTCATGGTTTGCAAGATGGAGCATCGCGTGAGATGGGATTCTCTCTCTCCTGCTGTCTCTGCCCCTCTCCCACTTGTGCTCTCTCTCTCAAAAATAAGTAAATAAATAAATAAACAAATGAATAATAAATTTTTAACAAATAAGTATGCCCATCTTGAGGGGAAGGCCAGAAGTACTGATGAGTTGATACCTCTGGAAGCAACCCTTAATCAACAGTGAACAATTGGGAATGAATACCACAAGTCTTCATTCCCTAGATGGGACAACTGGGAGGTACACAGTTCACTGTTTCCCAGTGGTCACTTGTGGGACTGAACCCTAACTGCTCCTTATATACATTGGCTTCCTTCCATTCCCTGACTCGTTTCCCATTCCCCTACCAGTGCTTCCTAAAATTACTTCTCAGCTCCTTCTTTCAGTCAGCTTTTGGGAGACCCCAGCCTAAGAAAAAGTCTAACTTAAACTTGTCCTCCACAAATGAGGAATTGCTCTCCCATTTGTGTTCTCATAGCACATTTCATTTGGTGTTATATTTTAAAGGTTCTTATCTCTCTTCATTTTAGATTGTAAATTTCTTGAGAACAAGAATCTTGTTTACTTATTGTCTCCCTCACATTGAATAGCAGGTACATTTTCCTATAAAATTTATCTTTTGATTCTTCTTTTAAAGTTAAAAAAATTTTTTTTAATGCTTATTTATTTTGGGGAGAGAGAGACAGAGAGACAGAGACAGAGCATGAATGGGGGAGGGGCAGAGACAGAGGGAGAGAGAGAATTCAAAACAGGCTCCAGGCTCTCAGCTGTCAGCACAGAGCCCAATGTAGAGCTCGAATTCAAGAGCCTCAAGATCATTACCTGAGCTGAAGTTGGAGGCTTAACCAACTGAGCCACTCAAGTGCCTTCTTTTTTTTTTTAAGTTTTTATTTAAATTCCAGTGAGTTAATATACAGTATGTAATATTAGCTTCAGGTATACAATGTAATGATTTAACACTTGCATACAACACTTGGTGCTCATCACCACAAGTGCATTCCTTAATCCCCATCACTTATTTCACCCATCCCTCCAACCACCTCCCCTGTAGATAACCATTAATTTGTTCTCTATAGTTAAGTTTTTTTATTTCTTTTAGATTCCTTCCATATTGTTTTTTTTTAATTATTTAGTCAACATTGTCCTTTTTCCTCGAACATATTCTTCTTTGTCTTGTTCTCATGAAAGTATATTTATTGAGTATTCTTTGGAAGCCTAATATATAATTGTTAGGGGAGGTCATTGAGAAGACTTGACTACCAGTTATCCAGTGAGATGGACCCTGGCAATCAGAGGCACCTCACCCCCTCTCTCCTGTCCTTGGAATGTGTGTATTGTTTGTCTTTCTCACTCCCAGAGGCTGCTCCAAGGACATAGTTTTGAGATAAGGATGTGGTTGTTGAGACCACCTAGACACTATATGTGACTGAACCCAGTTAAATACTGTATGTGAACTTTTAAGATTTGGTGGTTGGGGGTGGTGTGTAGAGATCTGTTCATCTTGCTATGCCCAAGATACCCCTTGAATATGAGTGGCTTGCCACTTCAGTCTCTCCCTGCCCCCTGAATTTGAGGGCCAGTTTCAGAATACACCTGAAACCAAGGAGCTGACAAACCAACAATAATCATATTTTGTGTCTTTACTATGGACACTTGTTTCCTCTAGTTTTATTATCTATCAAGCAAATCTACTTTACTTAAATAGTATTTAGGTATTTTATATCCTTACTTTTTGTCTGGTTGTTATATTTTGAACTGACAGGGGTTACTAATGCCTATTACCATTAACATGTTTCTGTCTAGTTCCCTTTCTTTCTCATGATCTTCGCTTAATGAACATTGTGATTATCCTATTATGTGTCTAGATATTCACAATTTCTATATCTTCATTCAACTCTTTAACATTATAAAGTACATACTTATCTCTTAATTTCAATTATATTTTGCTCAATGCCTCTATTCTTTTGTTCACATGAGTCTGTTAGAATGGTATGCATTCTTTCATTTTTTTTTTAAATTTTTTTTTTCAACGTTTATTTATTTTTGGGACAGAGAGAGAGCATGAACGGGGGAGGGGCAGAGAGAGAGGGAGACACAGAATCGGAAACAGGCTCCACGCTCTGAGCCATCAGCACAGAGCCCGACGCGGGGCTCGAACTCACAGACCGCGAGATCGTGACCTGGCTGAAGTCGGACGCTTAACCAACTGCGCCACCCAGGCGCCCCACATTCTTTCGTTTTTAACCTTCCTCAATTACTTTGTTATAGGTATATTCATTGTACACAGCATTCAGCTGGGTTTGATTTTGTGATCCAATCCATTATTAAGTTCTATGAATTTATTGTTATAACTTCCTAATGAATTGAGTCTTTTATTGTTATGAAATATCCTCCTTTATTTTTGACAATACAATTTGTCTTGAAGTCTGTCATAGCCAATATTAATATAGCCATTCCATCTTTTGTACACTGACTGTCTGAATGATATACCTCTTCCATGCATTTATTTTAGCCTATCAATGTCTTTATACTTACAGTGCATCTGCAATAAACAGCTTACAGTTGGGTCCTGCTTTGTTTTTTGTTTGTTTGTTTTGTTTTGTTTTTTAAGATTTTTTGTTTATTTTGAAAGAGAGAGAGAACCCCAAGCAGGCTCCACACCGCACCAGCCTAGTGCAGTCTGCACTGCACTGCACCACACCCCCACAAGGCAGCGTTCAAATTCAGGAACTGTGAGATCATGACTTGAGTCTAAACCAAGAGCTGGATGCTTAACTGACTGAGCCACCCAGGCTCCCCTGTTTTGTAATTTATTTGGAAAATCTCTGCTTTTTAATTGGAGTGGAGGGTTTTTTTTTCCCATTGTTTTTTTTTTTTAAGTTTATTTATTTATTTTGAAGGGGAAAAGGGCAGAGAGAGAGGAAGAGAGAAATCCCAAGCAGGCTTTGTGCTGACAGAACATGCAGAGCCCAACGTGGATCTCAAACCCATGTGTCCTGAGATCATGACCTGAGCCAAAACCAAGACTCCACCAAATGAACCACCCAGGCACCCCTATTTGGAGTGGTTTGATTGTAAGCATTTAATATAAATATCAGCATGGTTAAGTTTAGATAGACCATTTTTACTGTTTTCTGTTTTTCCCCTCTAGTTTCATTTGTTGGTTTATTTTTCTGTTTCATGTTTCCTGCCTTCTTTTGAATTATTTGATTTTTTTAATATTTTAGGGGCGCCTAGGTGGCTCAGTTAAGAATTGGACTTCGGCTCAGGTCATGATCTCACAGTTTGTGGGTTTGAGCCCCCGGAAGGGCTCTGTACTGACACCTTGGAGCCTGAAGCCTGCTTTTGATTCTCTGCCACCCTCTTTCTCTCCCCTCCTGGTGCCCTGTCTCTCTCTCTTTCAAAAATAAATAAATACATATTTTTTTTAATTTTTAGAATATTTTAATCTATCTATGCACTTGTAAACTGTATCTGTGTGTGTTAATTTTTAGTGATTATGGTAAGGATTACAATATACATCCTTAACATTTTTGCAGTTGATCTAGAGCTAAAATTGTAGCACTTGATGTAAAATGTAGAGACCTTACAACCTTGGAGATCCATTTACTGTTCACTAGCCTTTACTCCATAGCTGTGATATGTATAACATCTGCATGCATTATAAACCATACATGACAATGGTATAATTTTTGGTTTAAGTACTAATATATATTTTAAGAAATTGAGGGGAAAATATTGTACATTTATTCAGATTTTTATGATTTATGCTTTTTCTCATAAAACAGGTCTGGAAGAAAGTAGTAGTACCAGAGTTGGTTCAATGGCCCAAGAAAATCATCAAAGACTAGAGTTTTTTATTTTTTTTCTTCAATCATACTATCCACATCAGATTGGTTTGGACCACAGGCTTGTCCCTTCATGCACACATCAGAAGTGACAAATTTGAGGAATCATCCCTTGTAGATCTATCAACATCCAGCTGAAGACTGAGAGTGTTTCATTCAATACTTTCCAAGACCCATGACCATGCCTTTGAATTAAGAATCCTAAGAAAATATCTGTCAGTGTATTTTAATCCTCTATTATGGGAGGCAGTCTCTTTAATAAAGAGATAAGGAAGAAAAATGGCTGCCAGGTAGGAAATCAATGTCTCCTACCATTCCTTCTTACATCTCTTTATTGGTAGTGGCTGCTAAGAGTGCTGTAGTTAGGACTGAAGACTCAATTTAGAAGAATTGAAAACTGATCAATATGCAATATCTGCCATGCATATGGGAAAGAAGAATGCTGGGGGTGTTTTCTTCCATTGACCTAAAATGTGTCACTTAATCCTGGAACGATGATCTTTAACACTACATTGCGAAGCCCTCACTGCTTTAGAAATCCGCTCTCTGAATTGAAATTCTAGTTTTAGTATACACCATTATTTAAGATGCCCACCTGCCTCTAGAACTCCTGCTTTGTGTTGATGGTTGGCTTTCATACCCAACTTTAGGCTCAACTAGATACAAACTCCATATTACTCATTATGGAATCTAAGAAGAGCCAGTCTTACCTGAACTGAACTAGCATCTCAGTATAAATCTACATACAATTGACCCAGCCCCCATCCAGTCCCCAAACTCCAGCATATTGCCCAAAGCATAAAACTTAGCATAAAGGAATTAATCATTAAAGATGACGCTTCTGGCAATGTTAAGGAAGATCATTCATGGTAGCGAAAACTTCCTGGAGATCCTCAAATTACTTTGCATACTTCAAAACCAATGCTGATTAAGACCAGATTTGAAACTCTGCCGCTGTTTATTAAACTACATAATATTTTTAATATTACTGGGTCAAGGGCATACTACAGGTGTGATCCAGGAATGGAGATACAGGAGTCAAGTCATTGCCATTACTGTTATTTCCTCTGCCACAAAGGCGTGTACACCCAGGAAGCAGAAGAATCGACACTAGAAAATTGTTGCAGAAAAACCTGCTAGCTGTAAGAAGAAATCCAAAAAGGGCAAGAAGATGGTCTAGAGCTACCTTTTCAATAATGTGATTCATTAAAAAAAAAGTTATAATAAGAAATATATGGATTTTATCCTCATTCCTGGCACAGAGCTCCTAAAACCCCTGCTTTTCCACAATGATAAAGATGATAAAGGTACCATTTATTATTCATACGAAGCCCCTTTCAATCACACCTGAGTTTATATTAATGAGGTGACTTTTGGATAGCCTCTGGACAAGTGCTGGTTGCCAGGGGAACCAATCAAGTGATTAGAATGTTGGAATTTTCAGCTCCCCACTCCCCACCCTCTGAGAAGCTCCACACCATTCCCTCATACCTTCCCGCTTCCATTTCTTCCATCTGGAAGAGTTCCTGAGTTGAATCCTTTATAACAAACTAGTAATCTAGTAAGTAAACTACTCTCTTCAGTTCTATGAGCCACTGCAGCATGTTATTGAACCCAAGGAGGGGCTTGTGGGAGCCTCCAATGTGCAGCTGGTAGGCTGGAAGCACCTGGATAATAACCTGGATTTAAGATTGGCACCTGAATTGGGGGGTGGAGGGAGGTGCGGAGTCTTGTATGACTGAATTCTTCCTTCACCTGTGGGGTCTGATGCTATGTCCAGGTGGATGGTGTCAAAATTGAGTTAAATTGTAGAAAGTGCGGTCGATGTCTACACAGAATGGGAAAATTGCTTATTGTGGGAAAACTCACCCAGATGGTATGAGACATTGAAAGTAAAGTGTAGAGTAGGGAGAAACAGTTTTTCTGTACAACCTTCCTCCTTCCAAGTGTGTCATGACTGCATCTAATAGACAAAACATAATTTGCATCCAGACTGTAGATGCAAAGGAGAGTGGTCAACGTGGTTTTCAACTTCCCAACCTCCAGTTTACATAAAGGTATTCGAAAAGGAGAGTAGACTGTGACCGAGCAGGCCATTCTTCAGTATCTATCGTAGTCACTGTGTCACAGTCCTAATATATTGTATTTATACAATCTGAGACGATACAGTGCCAGAAAAATGTGATGGAAGTTACTCCCTTCGGGGAATAAATTATTTTAAGTAAATCTATTCTACTGAAAGCAGAGGAAATGCAAGTAGTGTTACCTGGCAACTTTGAATATCAATGAAATGATTAAGCACCTAGTTTCCATTTATTCATGAGCCACGGCTACACAATGCCAGATTTCCAACTGTCTGATACTACAAGGAAGGAAATAAAAAGATCTGACATGTGTAGGGCTCATTCGATCTTGAAGGAAAGTGTTTCAAAACCTGTACCTCCCCTAAGTTTACTCATTCTTTCCCGTGGGAGTGGGAGGTATGAATCCATGAAGAAATGCACTCTGGATCACATCACGTAAAATCTGGAAACTCTAAAATACTAAGTAAAGTGCTGCTATAGACTGAATTATGGCCACCCAAGGATATCAGGTCCTGATCCCTAGAACCTATAAATATTATCTTATATGACAGAAGAGTCTTTGTGGAGGTGATTACATGAAGGGTATAGAGGTGGAGAGATGATCCTGGTTTATCCAAGTGGGCCCAAAATGTAATCACATTAATCATTACAAGAGGGAGACACAGGGAGACTTAACATAGATTCACAGACAAGGTGTGATATGAAGACAGAGCAGATAGATTTGAAGATAATGGTTTTGAAGATTGGAGTGATGCTACCATAAGCCAAGAAATGCCTGCAGCCATCAAAAGCTGGAGAAACCAAGGAACAAACCCTTTTCCTGGATCCTGGCCCTGCTGACACCTTGCTTGTGACCCAGTGGTACATGGGCCTCTACACCCATGAGAGAATAAATTTCTGTGTTAAGCTACCAAGTTTATGGTAATTTGTTTCAGCAGTCATAAGACAAGTATTTTACTAGGACTGAAATACCAGCGCCTACTAGCTCAGTTGCTTACGATAATCTTTCTCCATTGCTATGTTGCCACAAAGCACCAGAGTTTTCCAGTTATACAAATAAGAACAGTGTGGGTCAGAGAGACAATTCAACGATTAAGCTCACACAAGGTAGACAGTGATATAGCAAGGTTTTCAATTTGGGTTCTTCTGGTACCAAAGGCTGTGCACTCGACTACACTGATCCCTAAAAACTGGGACAAAGGCTCCTTGTTTCAGCCACTGGAATTATTTTCCACTCCACTCCTGACAGAAACACTGGTTTCTTCCTCCATGTCTCCCTCTTCTTCATGCCCACACCTGTTCAGCAATGAAATTCTTTCTATCCAACCTCAGGTACAGTTCTGGAATCCACCTCCTCCCCCTATGCCATTGCCACTCCATTAGTTCATGTCTTTATCTTTCTTCCAAATCATGGCAATAGTTTCTCAATTCTGTGTACTTACTCAATGGTTCCCTGTTACCTAAGGTATAAAGTCCAAGACCTTCACATGGCACAAACAACCTCCATGATCTGATTCCAACTACCTCACCAGCTTTATTTCTCCCCCACACCCAGTGTTCTAGTTACATGCTAACATTTTTATCTCTCTCCCATACACAAAGCTTTCAGAAATGCATGATTTTTCTGTTATTCCTTCTGCGTGAAATGAACTTCCTCTTTTCTACTATCCATCACTCTTACTCATTTTTTGCAATTCAGTGCAAATGCCACCTGTCTCAAAAAGCCTTTCCTCATTCTTCCAGGCAACCCTAGATGCTTTCTCGAGTAACATGTACCACAGGGCATATACCAACTGGATCACAAATTCCTCAAGAGTAGTATAAAAATATTATGGACTTTATATTCTTGCTCAATGATCTCCAAACTAGGGTATACAATACCTGGTGTGCATGAAGAAAATATTAAAGCTTCAATTTAAAATTTTTTATATTTTTCTTCATTGCTTTTCATTTTGATTTATCCAATGTTTTATAAAATATACATAACATGGTCCAGTAGCACATGTATAGAACTTTAAAAAAGAAAGAGATATGGGAGGGATAATGACTAATGTCTTTTAACTGATAGAAAAGCTCAATAAAATGTTTGCCAACCACTGGTCTTGCCTGTTTGAGGGGATTTAATAGTAAATCACCCAGATCCAGCAGATGAATTTCTTTATTTCCTAAAAACCAGCCTCTAGAACAGTTCTCCACACTTGGCAGATACTCTGTAATTGTTAAATGAGAATACATTCTTAGCATGCATGTCATCGTGGAAGAAATAAAATGCAGTCTTTTCATCTTAATGGTCTTGAGTTAGAATCCTGAACTTCACACTTTATAACTTCGTGTCTTTGAGTAAGTCACTCATCCTTTTGAACATCAATATTCTCATCTGTAAAATAAAGATAATACAGCAAGCCACTTACAAGAATTAAAAGGTATAACTAATGTAAGCTGCTTAGCATAATGCCACTACACATTATGAACTCAGTACTTAGGGCGCCTGGGTGGCTCAGCCTGTTAAGCGTCTGACTCAGTGTCGGCTCAGGTCATGATCTCATGGTTTCATGAGTTCGAGCCCCAAACTAGGCTCTGCATTGGGATTTTCTCTCTGTCTCTCTGTCTCTGTCTCTCTCTGTCTCTCTCTGTCTCTCTCTCTCTCTCTCGGCTCCTCCTCCACTCATGCTGTCTCCATCTCTCTCAAAATAAATAAATAAACAACAACAACAAAAAATACCTCAGGGGTGCGTGGATGGCTCAGTCAGTTAAGCATCAGACTCTTGGTTTCAGCTCAGGGCATGATGTAGTGTTTTTGTAAGTTTGAGCCCCAAGTTGGGCTCTGCACTGGCAGCATGGAGCCCGCTTGTGATTCTCTCTCTCTCTCTCTCTCTCTCTCTCTCTCTCTCCCCCCTCCTCCCCCACTCATGCTGTCTCTCAAATAATTAAAGTTAAAAATTTGTTAAATATTTTTTTAATTAAAAAAAAAAAGAACTTAGTACTTGAAGCGAGGTCTGCAGCTCTGTGTGCGACTTAGCCCAAACCAGAAGCCCCTTTACCTCGTAAGTCCACCCTTGCTTCTATCAAAATTACTTTACCTTATAGTCACCCAAGGAAAGGCTTATTTGCCTAGACGTGAATGAATTACATGGAAGAAATGCAGATAATTTTAAAGCCAGGGGAGAATCTTATAAAGCCAGGGTCATTCATGACTCCTTCCTTTGCCACACTGCAAAAGAGGTTTGCTGATTGAAGTTACTTTTTCAGGGTTTAGACGGTTGTTCTCTCTGAGCTCACCTGGGTGGAAGAGTGTTATTGCTCCTAAATGACTTGCAGGTGGGAAGGGGATATGCCTCTTCTGTTAGTCATGTAAGGGAAGTCTCCATGAGCAGCAGATGATCATCTTCTGTGACCTGTGAAAACACAGCGAGGTCCAAAGGAACTTTACAATCTCAGAGAGAAGCATGGAGAGAGAAATTAGTTAGGCTGCTAAATCCTGAGAACAGAGCAACGGGGAGGGGGGAGGGGAGCTGTTTAATAAAGTGTTAACCTATGAGGTCCCTGTAGGGTTGACTTTTCCAGACCCTCCCCAGATGGACTGGAAGTTGTATGGCAGGATTCTGGGGCTGCTCTTGCACATGGTTTCCTAAAGGGATTATGAGACATTCCAGCGCAGGTACTAGGTGTTCAGCCACTGAGTCCCAGTAGGGCTGGAAAGGAAAGGCAGAGAATAGAGCAGGTCAGCCACACCAAATGGATTCAAGGCTCCAATTCACCCTTCAGCTCTTACTTTAGTAGCTTCTCCTCTGGCAAGTCCTTCTTGATCCTCCAGTACAGGGAAGCTTGAGTTCTGAACATTCGTCATCTCCGTGGAGGTATCATTTGGGGTCTGCTTCCTAAATGTGCCTTTCCCAAAGCCCATTCTCCAACACCACACTGGGCATGGAAAAGGCTGGTCAGCCTATTCACAACTGTGGTTTAGTTAATGACACTATTCCATTTAGAAACTTGGGGATCACTGGTGATTCCTGGTTCTCTTTCCTTCCAGAGTCACATCTTATTTTTTTTTTTAATTTTTTTTAACGTTTATTTATTTTTGAGACAGAGAGAGACAGAGCATGAATGGGGGAGGGGCAGAGAGAGAGGGAGACACAGAATCGGAAACAGGCTCCAGGCTCTGAGCCATCAGCCCAGAGCCCGACGCGGGGCTCGAACTCACTGACCGCGAGATCGTGACCTGAGCTGAAGTCGGACACTTAACCGACTGAGCCACCCAGGCGCCCCCAGAGTCACATCTTAAACATTTGACTTCAGATTTTTCCGCCCAAGTCTATGCTCTCTTCTCCACATTGTCATAGCCTTACTTAGTCTTCAACATTTTTCTCCCCAACTATAAATTCTTTTCCTAGTCCCCACTCCAGTCTCTAATTTGCTCTCACAGGGCTTTTTCAGAAATGCTGGTCCTATTACCCACCTCTCAAGCTGCTTGAGTGACTTCCCACCCCTACACAACTATTGCAAACTGGTGGCCCCTTGGGTCAAATCTGGACTACAGACAGGTTTTGTTTTGCCTCAACGATGATTTGTTTGAAAAGAAAATTAATTTCTCTCCAATGTTTAAAAATCTTAACATGTCGCACACCTATATACATAAACATATTTAATTTTTCTTAAGAAATTAAAGATCCAAGGGTGCCTGGGTGGCTCAGTTGGTTGAACCTTCGACTTTGGCTCAGGTCATGATCTCGCAGTCTGTGATTTCAAGCCCTGCATCAGGCTCTGTGCTGACAGCTCAGAGCCTGGAGCCTGCTTCGAGTTCTCTTTGTCCCTCTCTCTGCCCCCTCCCTCGTTTATGCTCTCTTTCTCTCAAAAATAAATAAACATAAGAAAATATTTTTAATTAAAAAAAAGAAAAGAAAAAAAGAAATTAAAGATCTGGCAACGCTGGGCCTCTATTCAAACAGGGCCACAGTAGATCACAGCTGCTGCCTTCTTTAGATGGGACCTAGTTCTCAAGTTCAACACAATCCCCACCATGCCTTATTGTTTATCCACACTGGGGGCCAAGTGTTAGATGCCCTTTGTCCATACTTTTGTGGTGTTCTTTCCTCAGAGTTAAGAGAAAAGTGCAATATTCTTATACCCATGTTCATGTTAAAATTGGGAAAGCAAAGGAGACTTGACATGGCAATGAATTCAGAAAAAAAAAATGAGAAAACATAAGTTTCTGTCAGAAGTGAAGACATACATACAATGTGTATGTACCATTTTCTAATAACTTGTTTACTTCATTCATTTGTCACCTAATCCTGGTCCTTCTGGGGCATTTGTGTTTTTGACTCTGTCTTAAAGGACGGAACCTTAATCTCTTAACATGACACGCAGAGCCTCTCACCTTACCAGCTCTTGTTGTCTTGTCCCATCTCTACCCCATGACTGATATTCTTAATTCATTCTTCCCAGACAATTGCTATGCGTGGAAGTAAGAAGAGCAACCACTACTGAGTCTTTTCTATCTCCTAAAAAGAGACAGGTGTAAAGACGGGTCTGTTTCCCGAGGCTATTTGTTCCCCAATCACTAAAGTCTTTCACAAGCAAGACACCAAATCTAGCAAATCTAAATTGAGGCTTTCGAATACACTTAGAATTTTGTGCACTTAGAATTTTGTGCCCGGTACTGTTGTAAGCTATTTATACAATACCCCTAAGAGATAGGTTCTGTCATCCCATATTATAGCTGAAGACATGAAATCTTAGAGGAGTTTAGGAATTCCAGAGATAACATGGTTACTGAGAGGCTCAGGCAAGAATTGAATTCAGGTCTATCTTATACCAATGATCTTGACCTCAGTTCTTCCTCAAAAGTGTTCCTTGGTCTATAATGCACTTCTCTGTTACCATCTACATAAGATTTTTACTAATTCTTAGTGACTCAGCTTAAATATCCTCTGCTACATAAATTCATTTCTTCAGATACATCATTCATTCCAAAAAATACGTATTGATTGAGTTCCTATCTGACATAATATGTGTAAAGAGTTTATGTGCCTGGCACATAGTAAGTGAAAAAACAGTCTATTTTAGCCCCTACCACACAGTTACACTACATTGTGATTATTTGTAATAATTTTACCTCTGATAGCACTCATAATCTGGAAGGAAAGAGGTGTGACCAAAGAATGCCGGACCCATTCATAGGTAGGACAATAAATGTTATTTTGAAAACTGTAAGAAAATGAACAAACCAGAAACCCCTTTCAGCAGAGTATCAGGGGGTTTCAGCTAGATTTGAACACTAAAGTCTGAATGAATATTGAAATTCTTTGAATGGAGTAATGCTCCAGAAAAGAACTTAGAGTGATTATTGAAAATACCTACCCACTCGAATAGAGAAAGAAAAGAACAATGAAGTAAGGACCCAACTGAGGACAAAATAAATAAGCTGTTGGTGGGAGCTGCATGGAGGAATTATGTTCCAGAAAATGCCAAAGGCAAACATTTTGAAATCACAGCGAGCTTACTTTTGAACTTTTGCAAATTGAGAATTTAATTTTTTTTTAACATTTATATATTTTTGAGAGACAGAGAGAAAGAGTGTGAGCAGGGAGGGGCAGAGAGAGAAGGAGACACAGAATCCGAAGCAGGCTCCAGGCTCTGAGCTGTCAGCACAGATCCTGGTGCAGGGCCCGGACCCACGAACCGTGAGATCATGTCCTGAGCCAAACTCTGACACTCAACCGACTGAGCCACCCAGGTGCTCCGTGAATTGAGGATTTAAACAAACAAACAAAAATCTTATTGCATGAGAATGTTGTAAGAATGAAACTAAATAAGGTAATCCATGTAAAAAGTTGTGTTCTCTGCCTGTCATTTGGAAAGTCCATTCAAAATATGAATTCCTTGCTCCTTACCACCCCTTTCTGAATGCTGGTACCCAGCTCGTCTATTTTTTTCTTTTTGCAATAGCTTTGTTGAGATATAATTCACATACCAGCCAACTCACCCATTTAAAGTATACGTTTCAGTTGTTTTTAGTATATTCACAAAGTTGTATAGCCATCATTACAGTCAATAGAACATGTCTGTCACCTCCAAAACAAACAATATCTTTTAGTTATCACCCTGACACCTATGCTTCCCAGCACTAGGCAATTACCAATCTAATTTCTGTCTCTATAGATCTGCCTGTTCTGGACAACTTATATAGATAAAATCACATAATGCAAGATCTTTTGGGATAGCTTCTTACACTTAGCACACTGTTTTCAAGTTTCATCTATGATGTACCATGGATTGGTACTTCATTACTTTTTCTGACCAAATGATATTTCTCTGTATGGACGTACCATATTTTGCTTATCCATTCACCAGCTGATAGACATCTGGGTTGTTGCAACCTTTGGGTTCTTATTTTTTTTGTTTGTTTCTTAATTTTTTTTAACACTTACTCGTTTTTTGAGAGACAGAGCGTGCATGGGGGAGGGGCAGAGAGAGAGGGAAACACAGAATCCGAAGCAAGCTCCAGGCTCCCAGCTGTCAGCCCAGAGCCTGACACATGGGCTCAAACCCACTAACTGTGAGATCATGACCAGAGCCAAAGGCAGATGCTCAAGCCCACCCGACTGAGCCACCCAGGCGTCCCATGGCTTATTTTAAAAATCCATCCTTTGGCACCTGGGTGGCTCAGTTGCTTGAGTGTCCGACTTTGACTCAGGTCATGATCTCACAGTTCGTGAGTTCGAGCCCCGCAACAGGCTCTGTGCTGACAGCTCAGAGCCTGGAGCCTGCTTCGGATTCTGTGTCTCCCTCTCTCTCTGCCCCTCTCCAACTCGCGCTGTGACTCTCTCTGCCTCTCAAAAATAAAGAAAAGTAATAAAATTGTTTTTAAAAAATAAATAAAATAAATCAATAAAAATCCATTCTTTACCACGTGTTCCTGACTCTGTAACTGTTCAGAAAACTTATCTTGCCTCTTGGTGAACAAATTCCTCGGAAACTCCTCATTATATTAAGAATGAGGTCCAAATCCTTAAAGTCAAAATGACACACAGGATCTTTTAAGATTTGACTTCTGACCAGCTTTCTAGTTTACCTCACACTACGCTGCCTCCTGCATCCAAGACTTCGGGTAAAGTGAAATTTCCAGCCATGGGCAAAAACTTTAGTCAGACTTGCAACTGCATGCTGCTTCTGCCTCTCGCCATTTTGTATGACCCTTAGCTTCCTTAACAATAATATGAGATCTGAAAATCTATATTGCAGTTGTTGGTAAGGTTAAGTAAGATGCAGTATGTAAAGGGACTGGTACATTGTCTATGTTCAATAGATAGTTGTTTATTATTATTATTATTATTATTATCATTATGCTTATCATTACCGTCACTATCATTATGTCTCCAGATCTTTGCGAGTGCTTTCTTTTCCAGTTAGAAATTGAAATGGCTTTCCAGCTTTTCTGCAAAATGAATTCCTTCAAGTCTCAGTTCAAATGTCCCTTGTTCTACATCAGAGAGTGCATTGTATTTTTCTTTACTTAGCAAACGTGTATATAACGCTTATTATGTTCTTGGTCCCTAAACACTTCCACAGATATTAACTCACTTAATCCTCATGACAATCCTATAAGATAGGCACCATTATTCCTTTTTTAGCCAAGAACATTGCAGCACACAGAGGTAAACAATTTGCCCAGATCATCCAGTTCGTAAGTGGTGAATGCAAACAGTCTGTTAGCAGGGAGACCTTGTGAGAGGTACCTTCCACCACTCTTTTTGTTTTTGTTTTTGTTTTTGTTTTTTACATTTTCTTTAGTAATATTGTATTGCTTTACAATAAAACTGTGAGGTTTTTGTTTTTCATTTTTTAAAGAATATGATGTTTGTGAAGCTCATGAATCTAACTACACTGAATGGCCGCCAACGTCATGCAAGTTTACAGAGCGGCAGTTGCTCTCCTGGATCATGGCTGAAGCTCTGTTTACTGTTTTCTTGGTGGAGGCTTTGCTGAGTTGCCTGCACCCGTGATCTCCAGTATGGCATCTCCAGTGTTTCTAGATGAACAGGCCCTGAGAACAAATGCTTTTGCAAAAGCCACTTGACCTCTCCAGGCATTAATATTTCCTCATTCACAGAATGGGGGTGGCTGGCTTGCACATGTCTCACAGTTCTCCCTGGGATTGAGATAAAGGTCATAGTATCAACATTTTACCTGCTATTGTCCCTGTTGGTATGTTAACCATATAACATATTGTCCATAGAAGCCTCTTGCTGTATTTCATCCTCATTTTCAGAGAAGGACACAGAGGTAAAAAGAGATAGCATTGTGTGTTGGTTAAGACCATTGTTTCTTAACACAGACTATTGTGTTCCTCATCCCAATTTCTCCCCTAACTACAGAAGCATGAGATGATGTCTTATCTCTTGCTGCTCCCTATATGTAAATTGGGAATATGCTAACGGAATCTAGGCCACAGGGCTCTTGTGAGGATTAAAAAAGACCATGCATGCAGGGCACCAAATTCAAGTCTGGGAAATAGTAACCTACTGTTTTTGTGGACATGACTATCTTCTTCTTTGTGAAGAAGCACTATCAGAAAGTGGTGCCACCAGGATAAAGCCTGAAGCTAAAGATCATGCTCTTTCCATAACACCACATCCCTCCCCATCAAGGGATTTCCGTCCTAGCCATCCTGCTTGTCTTTCAAATGTCAACTCATCTTACCTCTTCCGGAGGTTCAACCGCTGGGCAATGTCAGCACAGAACTGGACACAGGGCTTGAACCCATGAACCGTGAGATCATGACTTGGGTCAAAATCAAGAGTTGGATGCTTTACCAACTGAGCCACCTAGGCCCTCCCCCAGATTATATATTTTATTTTATTTTATTTTATTTTATTTTATTTTATTTTATTTTACTTTATTTTACTTTATTTTATCTTATCTTAATTTTTTAAATTTTTATTTATATTTGAGAAAGAGAGCATGAGCAGGGGAGGGGCAGAGAGAGAGGGAGACACAGAATCCAAAGTAAACTCCAAGCTCTGAGCTGTCAGCACAGAGCCAGACCCGAGGCTCGAACTCATGAACCGTGAGATCATGACCTGAACCGAAGCTGGACGCTTAACCGACTGAGCAACCCAGGTGCCCCCAGACTATATATTTTAAAATAGAAATAACAGTGCAGGGGAAATTTACATCATATAATTTAATTTGTCATTTCACAATATGAAACATTTTCACAGGAGATTCTTCTGTCATTAGATGAATCTATATCCTTCATGTCTTTCAACATAGCAGATCTTTGAGGGAATGATCTAGGAAAAGGTGATAGTTCAACTAAGGAGAAGTCAGAGGGATGGAGACAGAGAGAGGCAAACCAAAGCTCTCCCTTGGGAAACGGGCCATTTCCCTTGTCAGTGGCTCAGGCTTAGGCAAGTTCCAGCTGCGACTTCCTTGATTCTGTTAGTCTCTCTCTCACTTTATCCACTATTGGTCGTGAGAGGATTTCTTGATCCACCTATGGATTTGTGACAATAACTTCATATTCAGGTACCCTGGAGAGAATCTTAGGAGCAGTTGAAGGTATCGCTCTTAACTGACTGGCAGTCCAGAATTTGATTATCAATATTTTAAAGAAGTTTATTTTGCATTTGGTAACATTTCTCTTTTCACTGTGTCTCACAGACGCGAATTCTTTCACCTTTACTTTTTCTCTGATCCCTACTACACCTGATCCTTTCTCCATTCTGGAAATTCTCCTAAGGTGTAAGAAATCCTGAGTGATCCACCAAGAGACATATCAGAAGCCCTTTAGCCTGACTTGAAAGCTGTGGCATCACGATTTAACTCAGCTTGGAACTCTTCATAGACCATGAGTGAGTGGCTGTATATCTAACAGAAATGGCCACCATAATATACAGGTCAGCAGGGTTAGGTCATTTTGAACTTCTCTCTGAGGAGGAGTCCCAAAGATAGCTCAAGTTCATTGAATTGGGTTTACGGTGTGACCCTAAAGAAAGCTTTGATTGTTTCCGCTTGAGCCATGTGTCTACATCTGGAACAATAACTAGGCCCAGGGACTGGAATCCTATGATCCCCTAGCCTCAAATGTTAGCTCTATCCCTGTAGTTAAGGAGAGGAGGGAGAGAGGGTAGCCTGCCCCAAGATTGACAGGGTCCATGTGAAATTAAGAAATTTCCCAAAGTTTTCCCAAAGAGCAGTGACATGCAATTACCAGAAGGGGAGGGGCAAAAACAGGAAATGTCAATGTCAACATAGGAAAAAATAAGACAATAGGCTCTGTTTTTCTGAAATTTTTCCTGCTGATACTACAAACTAAGTCCTTCATGTCACTGATTTTCTTACCTTCCCAAATCTTTCTTTGGCTTTGGAAAGTCTTTCTTTCAGTGTTGCTTACTTCCAAATCCCTTTTCAAGTCAATGTGGCATCTGTAACTCAGGTCTGACCCCCCATTTTCTTACCACCAATAATCCCATTTTTTTTTTTCTCTACCTCCTGATTGAAAAATCAATTTTGAAAACTCAAAAGGATTAGAAAGTACATGCAAATTCATGACACCCCATAAGTCATTAGACTTTATAACCAGAATTCTATAGTCTTAATAAGAAAAAAATGAAAAAAATGGTTCACAGCTTCAAAAACCTAAAGTATAAGACTTCAAACAAAGAGTCAGATATACATAAATCAGCGTGATCTTGGAAAACCTACATTTTGGGAATTATCTTACTCAGCTTGACAATTTGGAAATGCTGTTATTTTCTGGCCGGCCTTTTTATCTTGGTCATCTTATTTTCCAACCTAAATCCAATCTCTTTCAAAGATTTCTCTCAATGTGGTTGAGTAAGTACAAGAGTTTTCTATGTAGTCTGATTGAGAAAGACTCTAGGGTCGAAGTTGAATTGGTTGAGGAGAATCTCCTGCTGTGATTGCCTGCCACCCCCAGAGCACATGAACCATAGATGGTGAGGCGAGGAGTAGCAGAGAGGTCTTCAGGGTGGTCAGTTTGCAAAGTCATCCCCCCTTCCTCCTTCACCTGCTAAGAACCATAAAACATTAGAACTGGAGGGGACTTTACTGATCACATTGTCCAATATCCTCATTTCACAGAGGAAGAAACTGAGGGCCAGAAAGGTGAAGGGCTTTGCCAGGATTACCCGGGAAGTTAATGGCAAGGCTAGAAAAGACCTCAGGCCTTCTGACAACAGTCTCTCACTTTTTCCACCATGCCATACGTTTCCCCTTTCAAGGTGTCCTCTCTCAGACAAGCAGCTGAAATGACTCCTCCTGCCAGGTCTTGTCTGCCTTCATTTGAGACTGGTAGGTCTCTCTCCCTCTCAACCTCCCTCCTACCCTTTCTTTCCCCCTTCTATCTTTTCTGACATGTTTCCATTTGTTTCCTACTCTGCTGTATATAAAATACAGCAAAAGGATGCATAAATACCTCAAGATCATAAAAACAAGTAAAAGAAAAAATAAGGGTAAAATTACAAGGAAAGAGGAATGAGATTAAAAACATGTATTATATTAAGCTAAATGCTTGCTACTGGGGCAAGTCCCAGATTTGCCTCCAAGTGTTCTAACGGTGAAGATATGATACACAGGATTCTTTCTAATAGATCAATTACTCAAGATGACAAAATTATTCTTCATACTGAAACCAGATGCAAATATTCTTCAGAGGTTCCGCAGAAGAAAAACACTGAGGTATTTTTACCCTCTGTAGATTAGCTGGCCTGAAACAGGCTACAAAGATAAGCCTTTAGGAGTTTAATGGGTACTCACTGTTATAAGCCTTAGCCCAAATCACAAAGGCAGTGAAAGGCCGTCCTAAAACTTACATGAACATAACCTCCCTGCTTGTCCAAAGGCCCAGGCATTGTCTACTGCCCTGCTGCGATGCATCCAACAGGTGAAGGTTGGATCATGGTGGGAAAGAGACCCACTGAGATCCTCGCCTTTCTTGAGGCCTCCTGTGTAGTTTGAACCAGAGAGATAGCAGGAAAGGGTCTGGGTATTTCTTGGGAATTCAAAGAAGTTTATTCATCATTAGATGCTTTCCATGCATCTTCTCTGTTTCTATTAACACATATAATGAGGAGTACGTGAAAATTCCTAACAGCAAGGTAATTAATACATATATTCAGATAGAGAGAGAGAAAGATGGGGTGCCTGGGTGGCTCAGTTGGTTGAGGGTCCAACTCTTGATTTCCGCTCAGGTTGTGATCTCACAGTTCGTGGGTTGGAGCACCGTGTTGAGCTCTGTGCTGATGACATGAAGCTTGCTTGAGATTCTCTCTCTCCCTCTCTCCCTGCCTCTCTCTCTCTCTCTCTCAAAATAAATAAACTTTAAAGAGAGAGAGAGAGAGAGAGAGAGAGAGAGAGATCATAATAATAATGTAAAAGTTAAAGGTTTCCCTTCACATGCAGGTTGCCCAATTTTCCTCCAGGGGCGCTATGGCCTTAATAGCAATAATGAGAAATCTGCTTTCATTATCAAATAGTGTTCTTTAGGGGTGCCTGGGTGGCTCAGTCGGTTAAGTGGCCGGCTTCGGCTCAGGTCATGATCTCGTGGTCCGTGAGTTCGAGCCCCGCGTCGGGCTCTGTGCTGACAGCTCAGTGCCTGGAGCCTGTTTCAGATTCTGTGTCTCCCTCTCCCTGACCCTCCCCCGTTCATGCTTTGTCTCCCTCTGTCTCAAAAATAAATAAATGTTAAAAAAAAAATCTTTTTAAAAAAAATAGTGTTCTTTAGGTTTTGATTTACATATCAGATACATTTTGGTACTACAGAATAATTCTGTGTTTTGAATGTATACAGGGGAAGTGTATCAGAAAACATCTGAAATAAGGAAAGCACAAGAGAGGTAGAAACCCATCATGCCACTGATCTTTCCCAGACAGGAAAGGCCCTGAGCCTCCAAAGGCCAAGACAAACTCCTTCCCTGGAACTTCATTGCCCTCTGCTACTCACTACCAAAGTTAAGGGTCTTGGTTTGCAAACCCACATGTTTCCAGGCAGAAACAGTCTTCAGTGTGGAAGGCACATGCTGACAGTGTTGTGCAAACCCCGGGGTAAAACTGGACTTTTGAGCACCCGTCACATTCTCTTATTACATTTTCTTAAGTCAGATTTCTTCCTCATGAACTGCTGTGCTCCCTGCTCATTTAATTAAACTTTCATAGGTATTCATTTTGGAGTGTGACTCTATTTTGACCTAATTATCTGCACTTCTCTTATTTACATAGAATAATTGATGTCTTTTATATTTACCTCAATTCCCTCCAAGATCAATAAGGAGCATTTGTCGGTGTGGTGAGATCTTTTAAGACAGGTCTATTTGCTCGCTCGCTCTCTCTCTCTCAAATTAAAAACAAAAACAAAAACAAAAACCATGTCTATTTGGAAAAGAGTCTGAGGTAACCTAGGCCTACCCCAAAACGCAAGGTCAAGGGAAGGAGATATTCAGAATTCTGAGAGGGAGATTGGGGATACAACCCTGGGTGTCCCATTAGATCACTGGAGAGCAGTGGGTGACAGGATCAGAGGGTAGATGCCTGGCTCAGCTTGTCCCTCCCACTGCCTGGGAGAGGGATTAGTCCTGCCAGAGTCTTGAAGGAAGGCCTGGGTCTCAACATCAGTGTTCCAACCAAAAATCTCATAAGGAGGTGGAGAGTCATCTCTGTTCTGTCAGATTTTGCTCAGGAAGGGGTTGAGGGTTGGTTAAAAGTTCCTTGGCCTCTTTGGTGTGTAAATAAATTATGTCTTTGAGGAAAACAAAAATCTTTCTAGAATTTAGAATTTTCAGAGAGGTCTAAAGTGAGAATGTTGAGAAACGAAATAACAATTTTTCTCCTCTAGGGCAGGTATTGGTTTATGGATGAGTTTTTAAATTTGCAATATTAAGAACACAAAAAGCATTTCTCTTTCACAAAACCATGTGCCGTCCATCTTTTTGAAAATATCTCCAATAAACAGAGCTACACAAGTCTGGGTGATGTGGTAGTTTGTGGTCATTTATTACAGTGGTTCGAGGAAACTAATACAATAAAAAAAATTGCCCCTGCCCTTAAGGAAATTTATAATCTCCCACATGGAAGTGGATGGATCAAGCAGGACCTTAAGAGCTGTGCTAACAAGAGCTTCAAAAGCATAAGAGGCAAGAGACAGAGAGATAATCTCTGTGAACAAGAAAGGCCTTGAGTATGGAGTAGCTTGTGAGTGTCTAAAGAGTTGTGAGTGTCTAAAGAAATGGGGAGTTGTGATGGAAAGGTATTCTGAGCAGAGGGAATTATGGGAGAAAAAGAGCCCAAATGTAAGATGCTCAGAGGATCTCAAATGGTTCAGATTGAGTAAATTCTGCCTATGGAATAGAGTTCTGGAAAAGCAGGTTAATATTATAAGAAAAGCCCAGAAACGGTGTGTATGTTTTAACATATTTCTGTGCCAGAGAAATTTTGAGCTGGTATCAAGATTATCCAGGCTAGGGGTGCCTGGGTGGCTCAGTTGTTTAAGCGTCCGACTTCGGCTCAGGTCACGATCTCATGGTCCATGAGTTTGAGCCCCGTGTCTGGCTCTGGGCTGATGGCTCAGAGCCTGGAGCCTGCTTCTGATTCTGTGTCTCCCTCTCTCTCTCTGCCCCTCCCCCGTTCATGCTCTATCTCTCTCTGTCTCAAAAATAAATAAACGTTAAAAAAAAATTTAAAAAAAAAAAGATTATCCAGGCTAGTACCGTTATTTTATATAGAGGAAAGGAAATTAAAGGACAGCCTTACTTTTCCAAGATCAGATAGCTAGGTC
Source organism: Felis catus (assembly GCF_018350175.1). NCBI lineage: Eukaryota > Metazoa > Chordata > Mammalia > Carnivora > Felidae > Felis > Felis catus. The sequence goes on from NC_058371.1 coordinate 112,805,890, forward strand.
TGCAATAAAGTCAACACTAAAATTCAGATCTTTTGTTCAGTAATTAAGTTGTTTTTGCAATAAATTTCCATCTTTCAAATATTCCTTACTCTCTGGCCTACTGTTTAAACTTTCACTACTAAATATCAATTAACTGCTACTTTTTGAGCCCCAGTTATTTACATTCAATGTTAATTACCTATCTGGTTATGGGTTAGAACACACACAATAAATCTTTTCATAAAAATTCCTGGTGGTGTTGCTGGGCACCCTCCCAACCTTCCCCTCCATCTTTCCCAACCTTCAATAGCCCCTAAAATAAGCCTAGAAAAGTCACCATCTAAAATGTTTTATGTCTAATATTATGCTACATATTAAAGTTTTCAATATAGAAAATTAAAAAAAGAAAAATGACCCATTATCTCACTACTCCGCTAATTCCTACTGGCTATCTTTTTAATGAAATACAAACACATCATAAGAAAGCTCAAATATTTCAGAAAAATAAACAGTATAAATAGTAAGTAGAAACTCTCTTTTTTTTTTAATGTTTATTTATTTTTGAGACAGACAGAGAGAGAGAGAAGCAGGGGAGGAGCAAAGAGAGAGGGAGACAAAGAATCTGAAGCCAGCTCCAGGCTCCAAGCTGTCAGCATAGAGTCGGATGTAGAGCTCGAACCCATGAACCAACCGTGAGATCATGATCTGAGCTGAAGGTGGACTCACCCGACTGAGCCACCCAGGCACCTTTTAGAACTTTCCTTATTTTGCTGCCAGGTCTTCCTCCAAACATACATCACCAACAAATTCTTGTTTGTCTTTCCAGAGAACAACAACAAACAAACAAACACCATGCAATTGTAGATGTTTTTCTCAGTGTAACACTATACATGATGTGCTGCCTTGCTTTTTTATTTTTCTTAAAGATAATCTGGAATCTTTCAATATTACAACCTACAGAACCATTCCTTTTTTAAAAAAAAGCTTTACAATATACCATTATAAGGATACACCATCATTCAGCTAAGCAACCCCCATTATTTCCAGTGTTTCGTTATTACGGTGCTGAATAATATCTCACACATACATCTAGAATGTTTTTGCAAGTGTATTTCAGACTAAGCTCCTAGTTGCAGAAATACTAGCGATTATTATGCAAGATTCCCCAGGTAATAACCCTGTAATACTCCCCTGTCCACTGCAGGTAGAATCTAAGCCAAATTATCTTACCTTGATTTACCAGGTTTTCCAGACTTGGAGTGTCTGTCTCTTTAGCCTGGCAGTTACTCTTAATTTATAACCTGGAGATACACCAGCCTTTTGCCCTTAAACCTGCACACTCATTCCTTACCCCAGGTCCTTTGTACTTGCTCTTGCTTCTTACAACCTGCTGTGAGAGGTGGCTGCCTCTGTCATTTTGGTTTCAATTCAAAGGCACCTCCTCTGTGAGGCCTAAAGAGCTTAAATGAGCATTTCCACCCCTTCACATCATACTGATTTATTTTCATCTTAGCACTTCACTCTACATGAAATTGTTCTGTCTTCCCCTCTGAAATGTGAGCTCCAAAAGAGCAAGAGCCCTATCTCTTTTCTTCTCCGCTGAGTCTCAAGAGCTCAGAAGAGCGCAGTCTCGAGGAATATCCGGTGAATAAATGGTCAGAGGATGAATGGGTTTAAAATGATCAGAGAGGTGGCCAAATTGCTTTCCAGAAAGAGTCGCCAGTTGTTACTGTCACTGACAGTGCCTGAAAACCCTGGAAGAGCACTTAGTACTATCGAGCATTTACCATTTTTTCTAATTGTCCATTTTAAAGGTAAAAAATGGGGAACTATCTCCTTTTTCGGAGTAATTTTTCTTTAGACACTGTTAAGAACAAATCAGATATTTGTTTCTAACATAACCTCATATCCATCTTTGAAAAATAAACAGGCGATAAAAACTGTTATTTAAGTAAGAAAGATAGTAAATGAGAATTTTCCATACTGGTTGGAAATTGATGTCATGACTAGTAAGAGTATGGAACTTGAAAAGTCAATCTTTTTAAGACAAAAAAGACTTATCCTTGCAATATGCAATAAAACGTTTGCTGGAATTTGATTCCTTTCTCACTTCCCTCCTTTTTTTCATTTATTTAATCAACAATTGATTCACTTTACAAATATTTATTGATTGCTCACAGTCCTGGATACTAGTAAAATCTTTATCTCTCACCCATCTTCTCGGTCAATGTCTCCAAGCTTTTTGGCCTGGGCTTTATTTTTATTTATTTATTTTTAAAGTTTTATTTGTGTTTGAGAGAGCACAAGCTGGGGGGGGGGGGGGCGGGCAGAGAGAGGGGGACAGAGGATCCCAAGCCAGGTTCTCCCTGACAGCAGTGAGCATGGTGTGGAGCTTGAACTCAGGAAGGTCACGACCTTAGCCCAAGTCCCAAGCACAACGGAATCACACAAGTGCCCCCTGGGCTTTATTTCTAAATTCACTCTGACTTATACTGCATAAATATCTGGAATGACAACTCTTAAATGGAGATATGAGGAAAGTCTATACATGAAATCTATGGGAGGATCAACTTATAAATTAATTTGCTAATCAACCAGTCTAGCTCTTTGATTTACATAATATTGTACTGGATTTTTATCCTTTTTTTTTTTTAATGTTTTATTTACCTTTGAGAGAGAGAGAGTACGAGTAGGGGAGAGGCAGAGAGAGGGAGACACAGAATCTGAAGCAGGCTCCAGGCTCTGAGCTGTCAGCACAGAGCCCAAAGTGGGGCTCGAACTCCTGAACTGTGAGATCATGACCTGAGCTGAAGTCGGATGCTTAACCGACTGAACCACCCAGGTGCCCCAATTGTACTGGATTTTCACAACGCTTTCCTTAATTTCTTATTATACCTTGCTCTTTTAGAGATATTTCTCCCAGTTCCCACTTTTCAGACATTCCAAGCAACGTGACTTTGAATGAAAATACCCTCTCCTTAGACGAGAGGTGTGGTGGGGAAATTGGGCACCAGAAGAAGGGAATTTTCTTCTTGGTCCTAATGTCCAACTAATTTTTAAAGCATAGGTTCCTTATTATATTTTAAGCTTACAATTACATTCATAGATTAATTATTAGATACCTCCATGTCTCATATGTCTCATTTTTCCAAACTTGTGGAGAGTAAGTGGAGGAATGGACTGAGTAGAAACTCCTTTTCCTTCTGAAAAGAAAGAGGGGATGTAGATAGACGCTGAGTTTAGGACATGGCCGGGAGACTGGGGGTTCAGTAGGGGGTCAACATTACACTTAGCCTTCCCCTCAACACGATTCTGTTGCATCTGTATAAAACGAAATTTCTCAGGCATACAAATGAAGTTTTTGCATTGGACCAGTAGGTCTAGTTCTTCTATCTGCTAACTTCCTTACCCCCTTTGTCTCAGTTCATTAACTGTACCTCTCCCCAAACCTAACTCTTCCACTTATCCTCTCTCCCTCTTCCGGCTACTAGTCACTCTCCACTTTCCACCCCTTCATCCTCCGCATCCCCAGCCCGCTGGTGATTGAGCAGAGCTCTGCGGGCTGCCGCGCCGCGGGTTTAGGTGAGTCAAAGCCGCGGGTGGGGGACCCCGAGGGTACGGCAGGAGCAAGGAGGTGGGAAGCGCATTCCTTTCACGTGTGATCTCAGCGCAAACCTGCCTGGAGTTCTGCTGGCGAGACAGCCGGCAGGTTTTACTATTTCTTTCTCATCTAGTAGCCAAGCTCGCGGGTCCGCGCGCCTAGGGGCTGCGCCCCGCACGAGGAAACTACACTCAAAGGCCAGGCTAGGCTGCCCACGAGGTTGGGACTGGGAATTGTGGATGACCTCGAGGCGACTTCCTCCTCGGCGCCCTTCCTCCACGCCCCTAGGCACCTTCGCGTCAGCAAAACACCCCCTCAGGCCGAGAGGTCTCGCTCTCTCTCGCTAAGGGTTAATTTTCCGATCGCACGAGGGGGAGGAGATTTCCCTGTAGACAAGTAGAAAGGGTGATGGACAAACGTGCGGGCACTAAGACCGCAAGGCATTCATTTCCTCCGACGGTGGATGCGGACGCCGGGAGGAGGAGAACCCCAGAGCTAGGAGCTGGGAGCCGTGGCACAGGCAATGCTCAACCCTGGATGTAGCTGAGAGAGGCTGAGAGAGGCCGGCCGCCGGAGACCCAGCGGCGAGGGGAAAACCTAGGGGGGGTGGGTGGGGAAAATCCACAGGAGAGCACTCGAAATCAAGCGCTTTACAGATTATTTTATTTTGTGTAGAGAGCACGTAGCGACTCCGAAGATCAGCCCCAATGAACATGTCAGTGTTGACTTTACAAGAATATGAATTCGAAAAGCAGTTCAACGAGAATGAAGCCATCCAGTGGATGCAGGAAAACTGGTAGGTGATGCTTTCGCGTGATACTCTTCCCGGGAGCCCTGCGCGTCCCCGCTGTGTGCCTTAATGTCGATATTTTCTGTCCGGGGCGTGAATGGAGCGATGAATCGCGGGCAGCAGAGAGGTGGTGGCTGAGTTCTCCGGTCTCCCGGGTGCAGGAGCCACTGGGGCTGCATGAAGCGCGTGGGTCTGTGAGTGCCCCTGTGTGAACCGTCGCTACACATACATCTTTAACAGATTATATAACGTAGATCATACATGTGTGTGTATAGAGTAGATGTCTGCGCGACTGGGAAGGCGGGAGAGATGCCACAGTCCAGATTCCCTACCTGTGCAACCTTCTGGTTTTCACCTAGCTTTGGATTTTCTCGCTTGGCCTCCAGCAAGCTGAGTGTGAAAGGCAGTGAAGGAAGGACCCGATCTCCTGCTCCGTTTAACCCTCTCTCGCCTGCGCGCTCTAGTCCTCGCCCTCTCCCCATCCCTCGTGTCCTTCCTTTCTCCTTGCAGACCTCCTACTTCATTGCTCTACTCTCTACCGCTCCCTGGCCGGATTTCTCCTTTCCTGGACCCCTTTCCCGGCGCGGATCCCTTTCCGGTTTCATTAAGAGGCGGGGGCGACGGGGGGGAGGGGACAATGAAAACGGTAATAAAAATGAATGAACCCCAGCGAGTGGAGCCACGCCATTATTAAGTTTCTGTTTTACGGAAACGCCTTTTGGACACACTCCGTTCTAATTCAGTAGGAAGCTGTTGATTGGAGTTGAGACACAGATTAAAAACCCCTCGGTCCGCAGAGTCCTTGGGGGCCTTTCCCCAGAAAAAACTTCCAATAGGGAAAGAGTCTTTCTTGTTTACGGTTTCCTCCGCCAGTCCTTTTGAAAATCCCAGTGTGGGAGGCGATCCTATGTCACCTTGCAATATTTAACAGGGGAGGGTGTGTTCATCTCGCTTCTTCCTTGTAGACCGAGCTCCTGTGGCAGACATTCCCTTCCTCCCTATAAACCCGGGTCTGGCTATCAGTAAAGTGCAAGCTCAACGCACCCCGGAGCTGGGCAGTGGCCTGCAGCCTCCTGGGTGCTCGATGGGAGGGTCGGGCGGAGAGGCTCTCCGGCGCCAAGGGATCTCGCCCGCCGCCGCGTGCTCTAGCGCGCGTGCCCCGCGCGGTCTCGACCGGCCTTCCCTCCCCCATCTCCTCAATGGGAAACCAGAGACGCCGGCGCGCCGGGGGGTCAGGGCTGGCTGGTGCTGTAGGAGGGGGTGCCGCGGGCCGGAGCTGGTGGAGGGAGGTTCAACTTCCTTTACTCCGGTCCCCAGGAGTTGCAACTGGCCTCGGGAGGCTGGGCCGCCGCGCCCCCCTCCTCCCGCCCCGCGGGCCCACCCGAGGCCCGCTGGCCATTTGCGGCTGCACGCGTGCGGAGCCCGCCCCCTGCGCCCAGCGCGCCGGCTGGGCCCGGCCTGTTGGGGACGAGCGTGGAGGGCCCGGAGCACCCACACCCGCTGCGGCTTGGCTGGGGGACTGCACAGGGTGCGGGGCGTGAGGGGGTCCGAGGGCTGCGTCTGGCCAGACCCGGAAGCCAGCTGGGGGACACGATCTTCTCGGAAGCCCAGGAAGTGCGGCAGGCACTTGGGGCGCGGGGCTGGAGCCCCTCCTGGGCCGGCGAGGCCGGAGAGCGCCGAAGATGGGTCCGGAAGGTGGTTGAACACTGGGGAGGCTCGATTCTGTAGGAGTGCAGACACTGAAGGGTCTTGGCGCCTGGGGAAGCCACCCCCTCTCGGCCTCGGCGGCCTGGGGACCTTCTCCGAGGCACTTCCTCCTCCAGCGTTGAGGGTGGTGCGGAAGGCGGGGCGGGGGCGGGGGCCCGAGGCCGCAGGCGCTGGAAGCTGCGCCGCGGGGCAGCTGAGGGGCCGGGTCTTCTCTGCAGCTGTTTGTCATGTTCTCTTGCCACACCACTCGAGCGCATCTTCTTCCCCCATTAGCGCTGTGTGCTCTGTGTTTTCCAGTCCGCCTTGTCTCCTACTTGCCGCACCTTTATTGAACCTGCCTATCTGGAGCCGGCGTCCCCTCGCAGTGGCTGCCCCCATTCCCGGTGGGCCAGCCCTCCCTTGCACCACAGCGGTGGATATTGCCTCTTATTTACTGGTTGCCTTTTCTCTGAGGCCACTTTCTGTAGCTTCTCCAGGTAACCATTTCCCGCCTCTTCTTTCCATTCACTCAACAAGTACACACTGAACCAGACGGGGCCTAGCCCTCCCCGGAACTGAAAATGGCAAAAATGCGCCAAGCTGTTTTCTCCTGTTGAGTCTTGACCACGGTTTTCTTACAGCTTTTTACAGACCTTTCTAATGGCAACATCTTTCCTGGCTCTTACTTATATACATGAATATTTGCGAGTATGTCTGTGCCTCCTCTGTGCCTCATCAGCTCTTTAGGGCATGGTTCTTGTCCCATTCCACTCGTGATTATACGGAGCACGTTGAAGAGTGCTTCGTACGACGCAGATGCTGGAGAAAATGCTTATCAGTGAGTTAAAATGATGATTGGTGCTCATTTTATTGCCAGCACTACCTGTTAATACCTGAAGCTTAACAGGTTTGGTCTTCCCACTGCATTTGAATACTACATCCTAGTCCTATATTGGGATTTTTCCGTTCCTTTTTCTTGGTTGACCCTATGTTCTTGGCTTGCATATTGCAGTCAAAAATCCTGCTAGCTGTTACTCTTTCCTTGCACGTCTACCTGACCTTAATTGTCTTGCTATCTCCTTTTACCCCAGAGGGTGTGCATTTCTCCCAATATCATAGGGGCCCAATTTTATAAGCCCTCCTCACCAAAATCCCAACCGCAAAAATGTCTTGAACAAGGTGTGTAAGAAAATGATTTTCTTTTCATTTCCCTTGTTAATAGAAGGGAGCTCTATAACCAAGGCTTAGACCCTCTTGGGGCTAGAGGAAGTTTAGGAAACCAGAGCCTTATCTTTTCCAGGACTCAAAATGGCTTGAAATAGTTTCTGGAGGAAACACACAATGTTGTGAAACATCTACTCTCTCTTTTGAGCAATCATTTGCACTTGTCCTTAAAAATGTCTTAGACGTGGCCTCAAACAAATCTTATTAATTTCTAGATTTAGAACTTATCTCTCAAAAATGAGCTACATGGTCTTTTGAAGAATTATGAGAAAGGCCAGGCGTGCTGTTTTGTCAGTATGCTGTCTACACTACTTAGTATTATTTAAAAGGAGCTTAAATAATCCCTATTCATTACCTTAATACATACTAATGTTATGATCCCCTTATTTTTGGAGTGGTACTTGTATAAACACCAAACTGTTCAATTGTGGCAAGTTTATCAAGTTTATTTATTGCTGCTTTTTACAAAATATTAACCCTATAGTCGTTGTCTTAAACACAGGATAAATACTATAGACCTTTTTAATTTTCTAGCAAATAGTTTCATGTATAATAAATTAGATAAGCAATTGAAATGCAAAGTAATAAATATATTTCCCTTGGAGAATCATCCTGAAACCTCATCTTGAAACTACATGTCAAGTTAAAAATACCGTGGGTAATATTATCTGGTAGATGATATTTTATTAGACGAGGTAGAGGTAGAGCAAAATGCATGCTTTTAGCCTCAATAGCATTTTTGACTTCCAATTTTACACTGAAAAGCCCTGTGATTTTACAACATTGAAAAGAAAGGCATTTTGTTCCTTAATGAGATGTCTGGACTTTACCTGTTATTTTCACTAATAGCTGATTTAATTTATAAGTGCTGCTTGCAAGGAAGCAAAATCACATGGTGACTGGTAAGGCAAGGCGACATAAAAATTCATTGAGTGAGAAGGGCAGCTGGGCTCAGCCTTCTCTTTCAGCAGCCTGCCAGGTTTGTGCTAACAGCGGTGGATGCTAGTTGCTCCAGTTGTAATTGTCTGGCCAATGATGATTATCTTCTGATGTCGGCTGACACGGTGTTCACCAATAGGAAAGCAGGAGGCCTGTGCTGACTGCTGTAACATTATGGATGTGAGGTGACGTCATCACAGGCCTTGCCTAGAACCTCATGAAACCCTCCCCCGCTCCCCTTTGGCATCTTTCACACATCCAGCCTTTCACTGCTTTGTATATTTTTCTGACTTTCTCCTTTCCACTCCCCCCACGGTGGCGTTGGTTATAAGGCTTTTATTGTTTATATTTTGTGTTTTGTATTTTAGGATCTATAAGATAGTGTAGGCAATTTTAGGATTCAGTATTTAAGAAAACCTTTTTATCTACAAATTGGTTTTTACTAAGGAAAAAAAATGAGAAGAAACACTATTTAAAAGGAATTGTACATCTATACCTTCTTATATGTGAGGTTTAGAAAGTAATGTGACGGACAATTTATGTATTAAAGACCATAAAAATATTGTAAGCCTGTGTGTGAGTATATTACTCAAAACAGCATCATGTCTGTGAAACTTCTAAAATGCAGGCATAGGATTAAGCTGTTGTTTCTTTCTGTAGTGACAACTGTTCTGCATCAATCCCTAGAATCCTTGAGATGTTCTGTATTCATTTATAAGAAAAATGACTGGAGAATACTGCAGTCTACTCCCATGAAACAGGAAAGGCCAGAGTCTCATTTAATCTGCCACTACAGCAAATACAAATTTGGTCAGCTATCTAGGAAAATACTATGTCCACATAATACTCCTGCTTCCTTCCACTTTGGGGAATCACAGCTCATATTAGCCTTAGGATTGAGAAGTCCTAAGTGTGAGGAATTTAGCATGTCATTCAATAAACTTTAGAAAGCACTGGGATATTGGCCTAATATTTACTAGGTTAAGAATGAGAGGACCGAGGGTCGCCTGGGTGGCTCAGTTGGTTAACTGACTGGGGCTCAGGTCACAGTCTCACAGTTCATGGGTTCGAGCTCCGAGTCAGGCTCTGTGCTGGCAGCTCGGAGCCTGGAGCCTGGAGCCTGCAGCCCGCTTCAGATTCTGTGTCTCCCTCTTACTCTGCCCCTCCCCTGCTTGCGCGCGCTCTCTCCAAAATAAATAAACATTAACAAATACTAAAAAAAAAAAAAAAAAAAAAAATGAGAAGTCTGAGAAAATGCACAGAGAAGAGAAATATGACCTACTTTACAGTGTTAGAAAGTAATGAAATATGTGGGAACTGTGATCTGAAGTTTCATGTGTCTTTTTAAAAATGTTGTATTTTCATGCAGTCTTAAACACCAAAGTGTTTTAGTATTCCCAGGGATAATGGAAACTATTTTATGATCATATTATCCATCTCTATATTAGCATTAGTTATAAATGATGTAAAATTTTTACTTAAGGCCTTTTGTTAAATTTTGTGAAGAAGGCTTGTTGCTTGTTGCTTTTGATGTTAGATGATAATTCTAAAGGTATCAGGATCCTATTGTCATTTACCTCCAAAGTCAACTCACTCCAGATCTAAGAGTTGCTTTGCATACTTCCTTAAAAGAAGATTCTTTCAAGTTAGACCCTGGAGAAGCTGGTGGAGGGCGGGGAAGGGTGGGTGAATACTTAGGATGGCATAAAATAAGCATCCAATCAGTCTTTAGCCAACAAAGCAAAATGGAGCGTGGTACTATTCAGTTAATTCAAGAATTCATCTTTGCTTCAATGATCTGCACATTTTAGGTCTCAGTGTTTTCTGAAATGATCTAAACATTATCTCAGTGATCCACTTATTGTTCATGTATGGACCTAGGTGAGCTGAGCTGCCCTTTATTACTAAGAAGCGGACAAAGGTCCACAAATTTTCCTTTAGCTATTTACCTTTTCTTGTTCAATGTTCTAGTCCCTACCTTCAAATCTGCCTGCCCCCATTGACTTTCTACCGGCCTTTGTTAAAAGAGCACAGGCATTTACTTAGAAAAGTTACTACCTATACCACAGATATCATTTCTATTGATAACCTTAGAAACATCTGAACAAAAATGTAACATAGCTTTGTTGAAACGTTAAGGCTCATAACTTTGTCCTTTATCTATATTCTGATTGTGTGTGTAGACAGGCGGGTACAAATGGGTAACTTTTGGCAGTTACTCAGAGCTTAAATAGCATCCCTAATTATATGTAACTTTCAACAATTTTATTTTAGAAATAGATTAGTCCTTTTTAAAAACATTATTGCTCTAGAGTCAAAAATGAATTTGTAGTTTTAAGCTTGTTGAGCAAAAACCATTCCAAAGCATTGGGTCCATGTGAGTTCTCTTACGTTCAGGCTTCTGTGTTTTTCCTGATTCATTTCTGTACTGAGCACTCACCGTTTTCAGTTTTAGGGTTCTTTATCCTAGTATATTGGAATGACAAATATTTTTAGGAAAAACTTCTGTTTAATCAGTCACAGTGATTTTTCTAAAATTTAACTTTAAGGCTGTCTGCCCCCCAAAATGTACACGTGAAAATGATTTAAACTTACCTTTCCTGAGATAAATAAGGCATGCTGATTGCAAGCAGTTTTGCTGGATGAGTACTCATACACTTTTCTAAAACTTGTATTTCCTTCAGAATTTCCCATTTTAGTATTTTTCCTTCTCAAGATTTTATAGCTAATTGCAAAATGATAAGGGGAATATCACTGATGGAATGTATTTTGGGAGAGGGGGCCTCATAGTTTTTACTTAGGTTTAGGATCACATATTTTAAGTGAAATAGGTGTAACTCCATTTTTTAAAGATAAATTTCGAATGTTTTAGCTCAACCCTTAATTTTATTAACACTCATTCTTGGAGCTAATGTTTTGGTTTTTTATTTGATCCTTTGAGCTCTAAGACTGAATTTTTGAATTGACTATCCCTTAACTCTTAAGGAACAGTATACATCTTTCTTTTAAGACTGTTGAAAAGACCCATGAAATGCATGGTTATTATATATCTTTGTTAAGAAAATATAGGCATTTACCTACAAAAGTGCACACATACATAAAGATACTAAAGTGACTTTCAAAATATGAAACCTGATAGCCCATTATAGACCATTTCTTTTCTGTTTTTTGGTATTCGAAGAGCATCTTGCTCACCTAGACCTACTTTTAGACTTTGCTGCAAAATAGGTGCCAATTTAATTGACTGTGGCAATGTTTTTTTTTTTAAACTAGTTAAATAATACGATTTTAATAAGCATTTTAAAACTGCAAAAATGGAACATTTAGTACTTGGACTTACCCCAATTATTAATAAATTTTTAAAAATCATATCGTTTACGATAGCCACAACCTTCAAGGTTTTCTGCCCATTCCTTCTACTCATCAGGTGTTGTTAATAAAACATAAAAAAAAATTTAAGATCCTAGGCCCACTCTAACTGGGGTAATTGACTTTTTCAGGTGTAGTGAGTTCAGTGGAACTAAATGCTTTGAAGTTGAGAATTTTATGATCTTGTTTTAGGAGGCTCGATGGGGAAAAAAGGGCTAGATGAAAAGGGTTACTCCAGAAACCTTTTTTTTTTTTTAAATGCGTGAGGCTTCTATTGAAGTCTTTGGGTGTGTTAAGCATTTAAAAACTTAACTAGCAGTGGTTATCATTACAATAAGAGGGAAGGAAGCCCAGTAAAGGGACTTTAAATATCCAGGTCTATAGTTGCCTCTCAATTTTATGACTGTTCGACAGACTTGATTTAAAGATCTTTAAAAAGTAAGGTAGATTTTCTTTATTCTCAAGTAATGATCCTAATAGTTGATACGTAGTTGTTTACTAATTGCAAGTATTCTTTTAAAATGTTTTGCATATGTTAACTGTTCCATCCTCCCAACCACCCTTTGATGTATTATCTTTTTGATTTTTTTTACAACAGGAAATGAGGCTCAGTGTGCTTATACAAGTTGAGGGTTAAAAAGAGAAGAAATGGGCTCCAGCCCCACTGATGAGTTTGTCACTGAGGCCTCAATCATCCCCTTATTTGAACTCAATAAGTAACGCACTTGAAAACTTGCAGCACTGTAAACATGTCAGGAACTTGTGGTTTTAGTCAATGATCTCCCAAGTGCCTCTTAGCTTCTAAATCCTGAACACATAAGGCCAGAATACGAAAACACCTATAAATGTTGTAATGAGCATAATGAACATAAACTATATAGATAAATAAGTAATTTAATCATTAGGAAATATTTCCTGAACGTTACTTGTTCATCTAGCAACACTTTCATAAGTGGAGAAAGCCTGTCACCTTTATCGATGTTCCTATCCTAAAATAGTCCAATTTTGTCTCAAACTATGACACACAGATTTGGAACCTTTCTTATAAAGCATGCTTTCTGTCTGATTCTCTTCCATGAGACTCATACTCTCTCAGCTTGGTTCTAGACTCTGGGAGTCTGTTTCCACCTGCCGCTGCCTCCAGCCATGCTTTCTTCCAGGCAGATTTTTGTAGCTATTGGTAAAGAGCCACCCACTGTGGACAGAGGAAGAAAAAAAAATGTGTGGGTCAGGGATGGCCTTATTCTTCGAGGTCAGTTCCTGCAGTGTGAAGAAGTGAAGAGTACATTTATTTGTTTTGCTTATGAGTTTTAAATTCTTTATCTCATTCGAAAGTGAGAAATATGGGAAAAAGAAATGAAATCATTAGAAAATGTAAAGATCCAGGAAATAAAACATCTTTAATTCTTATCCAGAGGCATCCACTGTTGTTTTGCCACATTTCCTCCAGCCTTGTTTCCAAGTTTTTTACATACTTTAAATGATTCAGTACTTACCATTGGCAGACTGAGTTTCTTATTATGTGCCAGGGACTGCTGGGCGCTTATATTTACATACCATCTCATTACAAATTTTTATGTTGCTGATGTCCCTCTTTACATTATAAACATCTCACTGAAACCTCCATAAGTACATTTTCCAGTGGCAACTTAATATTTTATTGCTTGAGCTTCAGTTAATTTAGATAACCATTGCCTTATTGTTGAACATGTTAAGTTTCTAGTATTTTGCTGTTAGAACTAGTGCTCTGATTATATATTAATTTTTTTTACTTATCTGATAATTTTCTTTGTATAAATCTAAACTATAGCATCCAGGGGAATTACTCTTTTTAAGGTTCAAGATACCTAGAGCCTGGCTGATGTCTAGAAAAGTTGAATCAATTTACACTCCAGCAAGGAAGAACAGTTTTCACATCTTTCTTAGCACCGAAGATGATCACCTTTACAAAATCTTTGATAAGTTAATATAAAATGCGATGTCCCATTGCTTTAATTTATATTTCTTTTATTTCTATCGAGATTCAAAAATTTTATTTGGGTTTATTTTCCACTTGCTTTTGTAAATTATCTGTACCAGGCCTTTCCTGGTTAACTATTGTTTGCTTACCCTTGGGATATATTAAGGATATTAGCTTTTGTCCAGCATGACTACTTTGTTGTGAATAATTTCTTCTCTAGAGTGACTTCTGTGACCCTAGTACACTAAATTTCCATAGCTGGGAACAGATCTAACAACTACTTTAGTATATGAAATAGAAATGTATTTTCCATCACACTCTGAATTAAGGGCAACAACTGTGCTGATCTCTTTATAATAACCTGTAAGTCAACAGCCCCAGGGAGGAAGGGAGAGAGGAGAGAAGACTGGGAGACTGGGCTCCTGTTCAATGTGGAGAGAGAAGGAGTAGTCTCTTGGACTTCCTGCTAATTTTTGGACTCTCTTATTTGCATTTATTTTTCAGTTTTCCACAGGTGTGGTGATGAGTATCCACTGTGGTATTATAGTGTGGTGGTTAAGCACATTGACTCTGGAACCAGTGTATGTATCTGCGTTCAAGCCCTACTTTTGAACCACTTAGCAGCCGAGTGACCATCTTATTAGCAGATTAATTAGCACCTCTGCTTCAGTTCCCTCATCTCTAAATTGGGAGATGATAATAGCATTAGTATTGGGGGTGATAATGATGGAATCTACTTTAGCAGGTTGTGAGAATTAGACAATTTATTATACCTTAAGCCCTTAGAACAGTGTCCAGGACTGTATGTGATATTTAGTATACCTTTATTGTTGTCTGCACCACAGACTCTATGGGATCAAAAGGGAAAAAGAAGTCATAATTAAATTCCTGTGTAACTGAGGTAACCCGAAATGGCTGTGCAATCAGTCCTCCGAATATGACAAAAAAAGCCCATTACCTGGGAGCCACTACCAAGGTAGAGGTGTTGAGGGAAAAAAGAAGAAAAAGTATGACATCAACTTTGCTATCAAGAAATCTGTAATTTGAAAGATCCCAGCAAGAGAAAGCATTGTTAATATATATGTGGTTTAAAAAAAAAGTGTGGAGGCCAACTCTACCATGAATGTTTGGAACTTTTCAGAAGCTATGCTTTATCTTCAATCACGTGTAACAGTGTGAAATACAGACAGTCCTCGTAACAGACACTGATTACTAATTTATTTCCTATAAAACACCTGAGATTATCTCATTTAATAATTTATTCATCGAAAGTGTGATAGTGTCTTTATTATGTTACACTAAAGGTAAAATCATTCCATATTAATAAGTGAAATGATAGTGGCTAAAAACGTTGGCATTATGAGCTTGCAAGTTTGTGCTTCAAGTAAGTCTTTTGTCCTTGCTCAATGATTTTTTTTTTTTATTTCAATAAGAGAAGCATGGCTGTTTGGTTTCTTAGCAAAGTAAAATAAGCAAGCATCACACATCAATCTTCTCTTATGCACCTGAATGGCAGTGAGCTTGTGGTCGAGAAACTTAAGTGGAATCCTTTCTTTAAGGTTCCCAGTTTTCTCATTCTTGAGACAAGAAAGTCCATTAGAGGTTCTCAGGGGATGTGAGGATTTTACTTCCATGTGCTTATTCCTTCCTGTCTTAGCTTCAGTTGAAGGAGGTCATTGAGAGCACATGACTGCTTCTCAACCCTCAAACTGGACCTGGGCATTTGGAAGATTCTCCTTCCCCCACCCTTGCTTTTGAGAGATGTATGTTCTTCCCATTGTTCCCATACTAGACGCTACTTCAGGGACACAGCCTTGAGACAGGAATGTGTTGAGACCATCTGGACTGTATTTGTGACTGAACCCTGTGAAGGCCTTTATACAAACTCTTAAGATTCTGGCGGGCAGGTGTAGAGATCTTCTTGTCTTGCAGCCTCTGAAGACAAGCCTCATACATAAATCCCCTTGTTTATTAAAACTGCTACCTACCAATCTGGAGTGATCTGCCTCTTTCTTCGGTCTCCATGCATAGAGGACCAGTTTGGAATTTCACCCGGAGAATTCCTGCAGTCACAAACCAACAGCTCCCCATCCAGGCCTGGAGTTCGCATTTGCAGTGGGCAGCTTATGTACCTCTCTTTGTGATGGCAGCACAGGTAAAGCGTGCCGTGCTGTTAGAGGGGTTTTATAACTAACCTCTAAGGTAATGATACTTAAGTTATAAGTGGACTGTCCCCCTGGGCCCCTGTCAACTATAGAGACATTCTTCTTTCAGACCTAGTGTTGTAGATTCTTGGAATTTGTGGTTTTGACAGTAGCAGTTATACGTGGAGAATGACCCAAGGGCCCAGGAAATGAAGCAATTTTTAAAAACTTTTTTGGGGTGGCTCAGTCGGTTAAGAGTCCAACTTCGGTTCAGGTCACGATCTCATAGTTCATGAGTTCGAACCCCGCGTCAGGCTCTGTGCTGACAGCTCGGAGCCTGGAGCCCGCTTTGGATTCTGTGTCTCCCTCTCTCTCTCTCCCTTTCCCCAGCTCATGCTCGCACTCTGTCTCTGTCAAAAATAAATAAACTTAAAAAAAAATTTAAAAAAAAAGAAACTTTTCTGGGGTCAAATTTGAGAAGCATTTGTTTGTCAGAGCAGTTATGCTGTGCTCTCTCTTATTGTCCTGTAGGTAGGAATTCTCATGAAGAGTAGATACTATGTGGTCATGAAAAATGGCCCCACAAAGGAGTATAACACTTTGTACCGACATGAAAGTTAAGAGTAAGAGGTCTAGGAACATCATGATGCTTAATCAGAAAAAATAAATGGTTGTATGGAATTTTCTAGATTAAAGGAGTATTCTTCAAACTGTTTTGCGTACATCCCTCTAAAAGAAGTTTCAAAAATGATGTACTGCCTGACACATTTAAATTTTTTCATTATAAGTTGAATTAAATTCTTAATAGAGATAGAATAAATAAGGCGAGGATTAGCTAGTTAGAATAAATATTTTCTGATGTGCTGACAGGGTTACCTACTTTATTTAA
Organism: Felis catus; assembly: GCF_018350175.1. Taxonomy (NCBI): domain Eukaryota; kingdom Metazoa; phylum Chordata; class Mammalia; order Carnivora; family Felidae; genus Felis; species Felis catus. The sequence goes on from NC_058371.1 coordinate 112,822,471, forward strand.
TAATGCACAGTGAATCTGAAATCACATAAACATTTTTCTAGATGGTTTTATTCAATTGATGGCTCCAAAAAACATGTCATATTCCACATAAAAAGAATCAATGGCACTAACCATTATTGTTGCTGGTTGTTCTGAATTCAGAACATTTCAATGTCCATTATGTAAAGGTTCTAAACAGAAGGGGGAAAATGGATATTATCTTTCTGCCTCATATCATTGTTCATTTTTACTTTTTTGGGGGGAGCTAGAAGGAAAGACCTAGGTAGGTTATCAAGTATCTTTTTAACTATGTTTTCTTGCCTGCAGAAAAGGTTATAGATAGCATTCCCACATGTGTTGTGGTCATTAAGACTAGTTTCCTAACTGGGGAAAGCAATTTCTTCTTAACTTGGTCATCTACTGTCAGAACCTGAGGACTTTCTTAAGAAGTCCCCTTCAGTCCATTCCACTTGGGTTGGCTCTGATTGTTGAAGGCTCTTCTACATATTGACCTGAAAGTTGTGTCCCTCCATTATGCTTCTATTAGCCCTAGTGCTGACCCTACCTGTATTTAATAACCAAGTCCACATGACCATGGTGTATGCATTTGAAAATTGCTATTACTTCCTCTCTAGGCTTTCTTTTCTAAGCCAATTCTCACATCATTTGCAGTCCACTCATAATCCACATGGATACTTCTGAGAAATCAAAAATTAAGACTCGCACACTTTTGGTTTGGACAATTAAATGTGACCGACCAGTAGACTGCTAATAAATTTATTAAAATTGGGTACATATACATTAACATGAGCAAGTCTGTAATAGAGAATAATGGTGGAGGAAGAGGGGATTATAATTCTAATCCACTAGAATCCTTGTGGTCCTTTGGAACATTACAAAGCTTCTGTTTTTTACATGGCATTTTGGAGATTTTAAGGATTCTTACCAGAAAACCACCAGGGTTATCTTGAGTTGTGGTGGTTTTTGATTACTGCCCATACATTCACGGAAATACTTTTGCAGAAATACTTTTTTGAACCCGTATGTTGTGATTGCTGATATTGTTTGTGATTGCATCGTTTTGGTTGGTACTTGGTTCTTCTCCAATTCTTTGTAATTATTGAGTTGTTTTTCTACTGAAGAGGGTAGTTTGGGGTAAAAAAAAGTTTGAGAACCATGCTGTGTCCTTAATCCTTATGCAGGTATTTGGGCCAGACTCATTTGGAGGAGGTTGTTTCTCTTCAGAATACACATGTGCAGGCTTCATGTCAGGGATTCAGAATGAGTAGGTCTGTGGAGGGGCCCAGGTACTGTGAAAAGACTCCCCAGGTAATTCTTACAATTGCCTTAGCAAGTACTGCTCTGGATGATGCTGACTCCATCCTACATTCTTTGGGTTTGTCTTCTCAGACCAGTGATTCCCCAAACTGAACTTCTTCAGTTCCCCTGCTCTACTTCCTTTGTTACCTCCCTCGGGACAGGATGTCACTGTTCAACACCATTGTTTCCCTCCCCACAAGCCCTGTGTGGTCTGGCTCTTGGTTCCATTGCTCTTAGTTCACTGCCATGGCCACTATTCCTTCAGACCCCCACCTTACTTTGTGTTCCCTTACTCTATTCTCTTAGTCTTTCAACACTAAGTTGCAGATCCCATCCTGTCACTCCTGTGGTACAAACCTTCAGTGGTTTCCCATGGTCTGTATGACAACTCCACATTGTTTCGATTGGTTTGAAAGGCCATTCAAATATGGGTCCAAATCACCTTCCTTCATCCCACACCTGTGTATTCAAATGCAAATTAAAAATCACTGGTCCTCCCCACCCATCAGAATCCATTGGGTCTTCCTTTGTGGTTTTCTGGCATTTGACTCATAAATAGATTAGTATTTTTTCTTCTAGCTTTGAAATCCATGCCTATCACAGAATTTGGCATATAGTTGCAGTCTGTGTGTTGAGGAGACGAATGCATATATGTATGGATCCTCAAGCCTGTTCATTCACATTCAAATGTATCTGATTTATTATCCAGTATACTTTATATTGTCCTTAAGTGAATTCTGGGACACTGTCCAGTGCGATATTGAAACAATAATAAAAATACTTATCTGATTTTATTTTTAAGAAAAAAAGGTATTAATTTATCATGACCAATTCTTAGTGAAACTGTGCTAATTGTTGGGGATTATTAGTTCTTTACCAGGCACTCAAACCATCTACTCTAATCAGAAAGAAGTCCAAAGACTTACCTACAATGAGGGGTGGGTGGGACTGTGTGCACAAGGAACAAAGATCAGGAAGAAAATAATACAAAATGATTAAAGGTAATTGTTTGTATAAAGATGGCAAAGTGGTGGTTATTTCTCCTTTTGCTCTTCCAGTTTTCTATAATCTTTTTAATATTCTGAATACACAAGGGTGGTGGGGATTTTTTAAGCTTAAATGAGACCGAAGGAGAGAGAGAGAGCATGAGCAGGGAAGGGTAGAGAAGGGGGAGTGGGGATAGAGAGAATCCCAAGCAGTCTCCACACTGTCAGCACAGAGCCTGAAGCGGGTCTCAGACTCATGAACCGTGAGGTCATGGCCTGAGCTGAAACCAAGAATGACGCTTAACAGACTGAGCCGCCCCGGCCCCCCTCTGGGTAGTGTGATTATGCCTGTGGTCTTACTCCCATTTTTCTGCATTAACTGTAGAGTATTTACTATTTTATAATAGGACTATCATTTTACAAGGATGTATTTAGTATTAGGTAACAAACACTTCCTTAAAAACTAATGCATTTTTTAACAAATATTTCAAAAAGCAGTACAGTTAAACATAAACACAATTTGTAAGGACACTGAACTGCACAATCTTACTTGAAATAAATACACTTTCTCAGATTAAGCTAGAGGTGAGCCATCCTATTGATGTCACAATAAGTTTCCTTCTCTTTCTCCAATTGTAAATTATTAAGTTCGATTATGTTTTAGTCAGAAGGGGTAATACATCTTTAAGCAGGGGTTGGGGAGTTGATAAAAGACATTAGTTTCACTTTAACATTACAACTTTTATGCATGGGCTTCAGGAAGGTATCTAATAGGGCAAAGGTTCCCCAGGGACAATAGTCCTCTAATCTAATAGAGATAAAAGATTAAACATAAACCTGTCCCCAGAGAGAAAAAAAATGAACACGATAATTGGCTTAGGGACCTTGTGGCACCTGGAAACAGATGCTGCACACATACCTGGAATACATCATTAACAAATATATCCAGAATTGCAGAATTCCTGGAAGATTGTATTTCATTTAAAGGCGCTAGAAGGATTTTGTTAGTCTGAAATGAAGGTTTTAAGGGTGAGTCTAGTGCACAGGCCAAGGCTCTGTGGGTCCAGAGAACCTGGTGTGTCTTTATCTGGTGAGAAGTTCTAGGGATGAGGTTAGCAAGACTGTGACAGCTTTTTCAAAGGACTGCTTTGTAGAGGACATCTTATCAGTCCTGGGCATTGCTTTGAATCCTTGCTTCTTTTGGACTTCCTCTTATAAAAAGATGGGGGATTGCCATTTGAATACAGGAAAAGTAGTCTTTTGTGGTTTTTTTGGTTTTTGTTTGTTTGTTTGTTTGTTTTTTATGTTACCTGTATTTAGGAAGACCTGCCATTCATTCCACACTAGTCTTTTCCTCTCCATTGTCTCGACCAACAAACAAAAGGCCACAGGAGAGGGGACAGGGAGGTTAGAGGAGAATGGTTGCAAATCATATGGGCTATAGTTTTTAAAAATCTCTGTAAATGATTTGATCTTTTTATTTTATCATTTCTATAAATTTAGGAAAAGTTTTGCTCATAAGCTATAGATAACTTAAATATTCTTTTTGGGAGTGCCTGGGTGGCTCAGTCGGTTAAGCGTCCGACTTCGGCTCAGGTCATGATCTCACAGTTCATGAGTTTGATCCCCATGTCGGGCTCGGTGCTGACAGCTCAGAGCCTGGAGCCTGCTTTGGATTCTATGTCTCCTTCTCTCTCTGCCCCTCCCCTGCTCGCCCTCTGTCTCTCTCTCAAAAATAATAAACATTTAAAAAAATATATTCTTTCCAGATGTAAGAAAACAAACAATAGGTAGAAATATCCTACAGGAGCAAAAAAGAATACTAAGGAAAATATTGGATACTTACTATGTGTTAGGTATATTAGACTTGATTATTTTTAAGAGTGTTATTTCCCAAAAGATATTTTTTTTGAAGTAAATTTAAAAATTTAATCTGCTGAACATTTGTGACTTTCTTCTGTAACCTGAGAATAAAAGGTATATTTATCTCTTTTCAGGTAATTAAAAAAAATTTTTAATGTTTATTTATTTTTAAGAGAGACAGGGGAGAGGGGCAGAGACAGACACACAGAATGTGAAACAGTCTCCAGGCTCTGAGCTGTCAGCACAGAACCCAACGTGGGGCTCTAACCCACAAACCCTGAGATTATGACCTGAGCCAAAGTTGGACACTCAACCCACTAAGCCACCCAGGTGCCCCTCAGGTAATTTTTTTTTAAGGAAGCTTTCTCCTATTATAGAAATATATTTTAGGGGGTGCCTGGGTGGCTCAGTCAGTTGAGTGATGGACTTCAGCTCAGGTCATGATCTCACCATTTGTGAGTTTGAGCCCCGTGTCAGGCTCTGTGCTGACAGCTCAGAGCCTGGAGCCTGCTTCAGATTCTGTGTCTCCCTCTCTCTCTGCCCCTCCCCTGCTCATGCTCTGTCTCTCTCTGTCTCAGAAATAAATAAACATTAAAAAAAAAAAAAAAAAGAAAGAAATGTATTTTTTTTAATTTTGGAAACCACCCCAAAAGAAAGCATACGTAGTTTCATAGTCTAGAACAACATGTTTATATCAGTCTAATATCAAAATTACAATATACTAAGCATAAAATGTTGTGACTTACACAATCTCTGTGGATATGTAGATGCAGTTTCTGCCAGGAGAGAGTAAGGTCCATATGATTGTATTTGATTTTTTAAAACATCAAGACAAAAAGTTAAATATTATAAACTTTTGATAAGCTTAAAACATTCAGACAAATTTCCACATACTATAAATGCTTGATAAGTATTTACATTTATTTTGAAAATAAGCTTAAATTGTAGTACTATATAATATGAATATTGTGGTGATTTAAAAAATAAACCCTTACTACTAGTTGAGCTTTTTTTTTTTTTTTAATCAAGCAAATGTTGATGCTAATCTCTCTCTCTCTCTCTCTCTCTCTCTCTCTCTCTCTCTCTTTTTTTCTTTTCGATGCTAATCTCTTCTTTAGTTCTGCTATGACAAGAAGTGGTCAGTGATGTAACTGATGGCTGGGCTCAGATTGTAAATGTTATTTCATGTGAATAATTCAGGCAAACCAGACAGTTGTTTTTTTTGAACTGGCATTACATAGATGAAATAATACTCACAATGGAAAACTACATGGAACAAAAAACAAAAAAAAAAAAAGATTACTATGGTTTTGAGAATTATATCATGGCTAAAGAATAGCCATGTTTGGCCTCAGAGATCTAAGAGTTCCTCATCTGACTACTAAACTTTCTGTGGAGAATATTTCTTCCCCACAAAGCATTTGGTGTCCAGAAGTTCCCTTTTTTCTCAGTAATGCTGGAGGCAGAAGGTATAGGGACTCTGAGGCTGGTACTCACAGTGGTGTACAGAAAATAACAAAACACGGTGTAGCTGAATGGCTTTTCCAGGATGAGATTTTACTTAGTGGAAAGAATGCACAGGCTCTTTTTTTGTTTGTTTATAGTTTGTCATATCTAGACACACTGTAATAGATCTAAGCTGTTTTCATTGGGTAGCTACAGCATAACAGCTCCAATGTCTGCTTTATATGCAAAGTCAAGGGCATTTGGAATATAGCAGTTTCCCCAAGTAGCCTATAAATTTTGTTTTCATTGATCTGGGGCCAGACCATCAATAGCTTGCCAGTTGTCTTTAATAGTTAGCTTAAATTGTTTTTCGTGTGGAAATGAAAAGTAATGCTCGTGTTTTCTCAGGAGTTCAGCTGAGTTTAAAGGTTTAGTATTTCGAAAAAGAAAAATAAATAAATAAAATACAGGTTTAGTATTTCTACCCCCTTTTCTGAAATTTATGTGTATATTGTTTTGCTTCATCAATTAAATTATATGCACCTAGAGGCCAGGAATTATTGAGATTTACATATAATCTTTGTTTTTTCCTGAAGATTTTACTTATGTAGAGAATATTAGGATTCATTTTGATAATGCAAAAATATGTATTGTCACAGAAATATTTTAAAAGCAATAAACTTCATTCAGTTGTGATTTCTTCTTTCAGTGGATAGGCCTGGACTAAGTAAGTTTAAGTAACATTGTAGAAAATGTAGGAAACCACAAATAAGCAAAAATAAGAAAATAAATGTTACCTTGAGATAAACACTAACATTTTGGTGCTAATTTTTTGAAAACTTTCTTCCACTTGTTCTATTTCTCTTTTTAACAAAAAACATAATCATAGAATTCATACCATGTTTTTCTATAACCTGACATTTTTCTTAATATAGAATGGAAATTTTTCTGTGTTGTTAAGTATTTCCCTCACCAAACTGTAAATGGGAGAATTATGTTTCTTCATTGTGATGTTCCAGCTACCATGTGAAAAGTTAGAGAACACATGTCACTCTTTTCAGTCGGTGTATTATTTGTTTTGTTATTTTTAGAAGGAAAAACTAGTAGCTTTAAAAGTGCAAAAAGAATACATTGAATAATAGTACTAAAATGGTTTTAAATTTGATCAGTGGAATAAAAATACTATACATTTCAGATTATTTCCTTCCATGGGTTATGTCCTCTTTGGATAATAATCCTCAGTTTGCTATGTAGTATATACCCGCCAATCAAGGAACTATGTTGAGATGCTTTCAAATGCAAATAACAGAACATAATTAACTGTGGCTTCAAACATAAAACATTTTAACTATTTCATATAAGAATAAGTATGATTGGGAGCCTCTGCAGTTGCTTAGTGGTTTGATAATGTCATCAATGTTCCAGGTCCTATGGGTGTTTTTGTCTTGCCACCCTTAATGTATCAGCACTGTTTTCTTCTGTGGCCACAGATGGCTGCCATATCCCCAAGCATCTGTCCTCACTCCAGCTTTCCAAGCAGAAGAGAAAGGAGGCAGCAAAGTGCCTTCTCTTAGTTTTCTTCTTTGTTAAGGAGAAGCCTCCCAGACAACTTATTCTCAATAAGCTTACAGAAGAATTTGCTATAACAACATCCCATTGGCCAGGTCTGGGTCACATGCCTCACTCTTGGCTCATTCACTGGCAAAGAGGACTGTGATTGTTTTGCCCACCCTTAGACTGCTGACAAAGAAACTAATTGCCTTGAGATGCTCGTACCAGTTTTGCTTTGTCTCAGGGCTGGGCACATTGCATTCCAAAAAATATTGGTTTAAGTTTTCTGTTAGCAAAGGAGGAAACTGGGTTGGCTGTTCCATTATCCTCCACTGTGCCTATTACAAAAACATATAGAAGACAGAAACGATTTAAGGCTTCAATAAAACTCATTTTGGTACTTTTTACATGACTCCTTACAAACAGAATGGTCTTATTAAAAAGTGGATGCTTTGACTTATTCATGGTGATGTTAAATGTAAATGTATCATGTGAATTACTCCTTGATCCCTAAAGATAGAGATTGAAATTCTAATCTTCTAATGGAAGCATAAGAATAATTTCCAAACAAAGTACCAACAAATGATTACGAAAGAATAGTTCTGCACGTTACCTGACATGTGGGAGTCCTAAAACTTGACCCAACATTGACAAAATACTGGGATCATTGATATCCATGTGTGTCAGTCATCTTCAGATACTCAGTACGTAAACTCAATGCTTGTCTTACCTAACCAGCCAAAGCAAGGCACTGCTTTGGAAAAAGTAGTGGTTACTGTCTCTGTTGGATCAAATAGCATATGCTGGAAATAGTAACATTGTGTAGAGAGATGGTATAGTCTGACTCTAGGACCGGACTGGATTTGAGTCCTTCCTTGTTCAGCTCTCGCTGAGCTCTTCCTTGTTCTCGCTATACAGTGTTGAGAGGTTATATATCTTCTCTAAACCTTAGTTTCCTTATTTTTAAAATGTGGCTCAGCCGGTTAAGCGTCTGAGTCTTGATTCTGGTGCAGGTCATGGTGTCATTGTTCTTGAGATCAAATCCCATTTCAGTTTTTGCACTGACAACAGTGGGGTCTACTTAGGACACTCTCTCCCTCTCTCTCTGCCCCTCCCCGTTCATGCTTTCTCTCTCTTTCTCTCTCTCTCTCAAAATTTAAAACAAAACAAAACAAAACCTAAAATGTGGCAAATAATACCGATCGGATAGAGTTGTTGCATTGACTAAATGAATTAATGCATGTAAAGCATTCATTAACAGCATATAAGTTTTAGTTATGCTGTTATCATTGAAAGTTAAATGTGTTGGTATTTAACATTTTATATAGTATATTCACATTATCTCATGGTCCACTCACTGCAACCCTGAGAGCTAGAAATTTTCATCCCCCTTCTATCCCCATGCAAGAACATTATACTTTTATGTCCCAATCATGTATGAGCCCAACAATGACTATTTCTTTTTAGTTTGTTAATTAAAAATTTTACTTAGAGTGTCTGCAGAAATTAAAAAATACCTGGAATTTACACATTCTTAGATTATATGATCCATAAGATCACATCAGGAAGTATGGAGAAGAGAAAGGAATGACTGGTTAATAGATGACAAGTATCCTAGGTGTTAACTGCACTCAGTAGAAGTAGTTATGTTTATTCACTGCATTAAATTTTTGGGATTGACTTAAGTGCATAGATATGCCAACTCTAGGGTAAGAGTAAAAATATAGGTAAAGGGGACTGTGCTCTATTTTTTTTTAAGTTTATTTATTTGAGAGAGACAGGCAGCCTAAGTGGGGGAGGGGCAGAGAGAGAGAGAGAGAGAGAGAGAGAGAGAGAGAGAGAATTACAAACAGGATCCGTGCTGCCAGCACAGAGCCTGATGCAGGGGTTGAACTCACAAACTGTGAGATCATGACCTGAGCCGAAACCAAGAGTCAGATGCTTGACTGCCACCCAGGTGCCCCATCTGGTGCTTTAAATCTATTCTGTACCTGTAGATTTTGCACCTGTGACAGATGTAATATAGGGGAAGCAAATCCGGTCTGGTGAACATGTGTTGACAGTAGGAGTATCCATCTTCTTGCAGGAAAGATAGAAAACTCTCAGTTAAGTCCAGTCTGATTCAGTAAGGCCACACGCAAAAAGAGATGCCATCTGAACTCTTAATTTTTTCTTTCGATTCATGTTCAAGAGGAACAGCATTCTTCATTATGAAGATATGTATTTAAAATGGCTGCATTGGGGGGGGGGGGGTGCATGGGTGGCTCAGTTGGTTAAGCATCTAACTTAGGCTCCTGTCATGATCTCACTTTGTGAGTTCAAGCCCCATGTGGGGCTCTGTGCTGACAGCTCAGAGCCTGGAGCCTGCTTCGGATTCTGTGTCTCCCCCTCTCTCTCTCTACCCCTCCCCTACTTGTGCTCTGTCTCTGTCTCTCAAAAATAAATAAAAGTGAAAAAACTTTTTAAATGGCTGAATGGCTTTACATCCCAATATTTGATTTTTTTTTTTTTTTTTTTTACCATGCATTGAAGGCATTGTCATTTTACTTTACTCTTTTTATAGTTCAGGACGTTGTTTTGGCATAATGCAGCCATAGGTGGAGTGACATGGACTATTTAATAAATAACAGGGTAAATTACATTAGATGGCCTCCTGCAAATCTAGAAATCAAGTGAAGAATCCATTCTCATCGGGTCTAATAAAGTTTTAAATGATGGTCAGGAGTCTTTTGAAATGTTTTAGATGTGGATGTTCTAGGATGAGAAAATAAAGGGGGTTGGGGATATCATTAGGGGCATTAACATAACTTAGAGCAGTTACTGCCATCCTGGGACTGGTGCTCAGAGAGCGAATTGGTCTGCTGGGATCACATTCTGCCTGCTTCTATTACTGCCTGCTTCTGGGCCTTGATAGCCTGAGTTACATTTTCCTGTTTGTGTTCATTCTCACGCTTGACTAAGTCACACCCAACAATTTATGTTGTCTAGGCGGAGAAGCAGGTCAGTGGTGCTATTTGAATACACAGATAGGCTGATAAAATCAATGGATGAAATAGTATGCTATTATGGTGATGCATTGTGTGCTTTCTGTACTTCTTAAACAGACCTGTAGGTTTACTCAGCACAGAGCTGATTGGAAGGTTGAACATATGCATTGTGCAAAGTCAGTGTGACAGCAGATTTTGCTTTTCTTCTGTACTTAGAACCTGAACAAAAGCAGGTTTGGGAGATCTGGGAGTATTGCTGGTTTTTATGGTTTTCACTGCACTATATAGCATAGGCTCAGACACAAAGGCCCCATACTCCAGGGGACATATGTTCATTGTTTCACTGTATTCAGACTCAAACCCCTTGGCAGAAATCCACAATATTAAAAAAAAAAAAAAATCAGTGAGAATTTTAAATACATTGGGATAACACAAATGTTTATTTTTGCAAGCATTTATTTTACACTAAGCAAAGTCTGATCACATTTCTTAAGAAGGAGATAATCACTCACGTAAGTAACTAGTATCAAGTATGGATTATATTCTAGAAAGTTCCTTCCCAGGGTCTAATTTATTGCCTAGATGGATTAGTACTCTCTGTTTCTAATCCGTGTTCTTGTCAGAGGTAGTTGATTCTCATTCCTTACGGTAGTTATGTTCTATAAAGTCTCTGGGAACACTTAGCAAATTCCGAAACACTGCTCACAAAGGAAGTAACACTGTTAGGTCCTGCAAGCCGTTGGTCGTAACAATTTTGTCAACTGACCAATGTTTTATGTGTGCTTCTGTTTCAAGATACTTTATACTTAACATGTACTGTCGATTCTTTAATATTAAACTCCCAGCCAATAGCCTCAGAACTCACACCTGCAGGAAGCTTATCTAACACACATATTTCTCCGTAAGGCACATCACAGCCTTCTTGCACTTAGGAACACTGGGCAGCATTTTAGCTATCATCACAAAGTATGCCTTTAAAGCTGGAGATTTAAAGTTTTATTAAAGGAGATAAGAATTAGGTCAAAAAAATTGCTGTGGTCTCTGAAGAGAGAATCAGGAGAGAATTTTGGAAAAGGGTGGAAAATTGCAAACGCACACATACACAGGGAAGCCTTTGCCACTGCACTTATGGATATGGAAGGTGATTGAAGTGTTTGCTGGAAGTTGTAATGTTTGTTTAAAGATCTCTTTTGGGCATGTAATAAGGATATTAGCTAGCAGTGATTGAGAGCTTACCCTGAGCCTACGAAGGACTTTCTGAACATTGACTCACTAACCCTCCATTTTATAGAATATGCTTTGTGAGGGCATGTTTTGCAACTGAGGAACCTTAGGCACAGAGAAGATAAGTAACTTGCAAAAGAACACAGAGCTAGTAACCAGAAGAGATGGGCAGTTTTCGAAGAAGTTCTGATTGTATCTTTTAAACTGGACTTTAAAAAAAAAAAAAAAAAAGATTTGCTTTCTTTTTTGTTTGTTTGTTTGTTTGTTTTGAGGGAGGGAGAGAGAGAGAGAGAGAGAGAGAGAGAGAGAGAGAGAGAATTCCAAGCAGGCTCTATGCTGAGTGCAGACCCCGATGTGGGGCTTGAACTCACAAACTGTTTGATCGTGACCTGAGCCGAAACCAAGAGCCAGACACTCAACCAACTGAACCACCCAGGGCCCCGAATTAGACTCTTATTCTACTAATTTATAGCAATACAGGTCTCATAGAACAAGTTAAAAATAAGCCAGAAAATGCTGATTCATTCTTGAAAACTTAATTTTTTTTCTTTGAGTAATCTCTTTTATGTTCACTTACATTCTGAGCTCTATTCATAAAGTGATACGAAGGCAAATTTCTATAAAAACATTAATCTTAATTAGTAAACACTCCCTAATCAGGTCTTCCAATTGGAATCAAGCACTAAATCTAAAATTTGTACCAAAGATACAAGAAAGGAGGGTGCCTGGGTGGCTCAGTTGGCTAAGCGTCCGACTTTGGCTCAGGTCATGATTTCGTGGCTTGTGAGATCAAGTCCCACATGGGACTCTCTGCTGTAGTTGCAGAGCCCGCTTCAGATCCCCTGTCTCCCTCTCTTTCTGCCCCTTCCCCACTCACACTCTCTCCCTCAAAAATAAATACACATTAAAAAAAAAAAAAATACAAGCCGTCGCCTGGGTGGCTCAGTTGCTTAAGCATCTGACGTCCACTCAGGTCATGATCTCACGGCTTGAGAGTTTGAGCCCCGTGTTGGGCTCTGTGCTGACAGCTCAGAGCCTGAGCCTGGAGCCTGCGTCAGACTCTGTGTCTCTTCCTCTTTCTGCCCCTCCCCTACCTGTGCTTTGCCTTTCTGTCTCTCTCTCAAAAATAAATAAACATTAAAAAAAAATACGAGAAAGGACTTCTTTAATTGCCATGACACTTGTCAGCACCTAAATAAAGGCCTCAAAAAGTTTTATATACAAACAATAGGAACAGCCTTAAACTTTGACATAGGCATTCTGTTCTGATGCCTCTAAAGAAATAAGAACTCTAGATACATATTTTTCAAAAGATGATGTGAGCTAATTGTATGTTCTTGACCGAGATCAATTGTAGTCAAGAATATTCTTATGGAAAGGTCTCCTCTGTCTCCCTCTAAAAAAAACATCCTTACCCTCCAAAAATCTTTAGTAGACCTCTGTGTACCCATTAAAATTATATTACTGAAGGGGCGCCTGGGTGGCGCAGTCAGTTGAGCGTCCGACTTCAGCCAGGTCACGATCTCGCGGTCCCTGAGTTCGAGCCCCGCGTCAGGCTCTGGGCTGATGGTTCAGAGCCTGGAGCCTGTTTCTGATTCTGTGTCTCCCTCTCTCTCTGCCCCTCCCCCGTTCATGCTCTGTCTCTCTCTGTCCCAAAAATAAATAAACGTTGAAAAAAAAAATAAATAAAATAAAATAAAATTATATTACTGAAGAATGTGTCTTGACAGAAAATGCACATCATATATTGCTGAGGGGAAAAATGCCTATGTACAGAACAACATGGCCAATTTGTAAAACATACACATATTATACATGTACAAATACAAACATATATACACAGTTTTAACTGTGTGTATATCAAAATTGTAATCATGATCCTTTTGAAGATGGAATTAAGTTTTTATTCCGGGGAACCAAAAGTGTGTCTCAATACATGTAATATATTTTTGCCAGTGGAGAGACTTTCAGACGCCTTGGTCATCTGTGTGCAGATGTTCAGTCTGTTCTTGGGTCAAGCCAGCTGGTGATTACTAAGAGATCAGATTGTGCCTGACATGCAAGAGACAGGCAAGAAGGACAAGAAGGCAATGTCCTATGATAGGTAGAGACCCTCTGTAAATATCTCAGTCTGAGTTGTGATCCATTCAGAAAGAGAAATCTACATGCAAAATACAGGTAGATTGCCATATTGCGAGCAAATACTCAAGTGCTGTAATATCGGAATGAGTTACAGTAACTCAGAAAGGAAAATCACTATGCAGTGAGATGTTTGGGAAGATTTCATTAAGAGGCAGGAGCCTTGAGAGTTTATAGTTGGATTGACAAGAAGGAGTAGTGGGAGTTGACGTTTTAGGTGGTCACAGTAGAATCCTGTGTGTTGTCCAATATGCCAATCATGACAGATTACAGAGTGCTGAGGTTGAGGCAGTGCTGTCAGCTGCTTTCTGTCAGCCAGGGCAAAAGTAGAAACACAAGAATTTAAGGGAGTTGTTATCTGAGAAAAAAGGTGGGTGTCTGTTGCTCAGGAGAGCTAGTTGATTTTTCTGGAAGTCAAGGACAAAACAAAACAGCAACCTTTGGGGTAAAGTAAGTGATATAATGTCAAAGAACACTACAGCCTAGGAGCCAAATGAACATGGTCAAAGTCACTTTCCTGTGATCTTAACCTGATAGCAAGTTGGAAGTCACAGTACCCAGAGAATCAATAATGCTGTCATTAATTTCCCTGAAGATCAGCTCTGAGATGGGCTTTTGCTGATGAGCTATCCCAGTAGTGCCAGACTCTGTGGCTGTCACAGAGGTGGTGGCCAAGTGTGTTGAAAATAGGATCACCAGCTGATAATTTGTTAGGAATATAGAGAAGCCTAATTGTTCTTCTTGCTTGAGAAGACCACCCTTCCTTCCCACCTTTCCTGGTGAGCCAAAGGTTATAGGCAGAAGATGTAGGATTGTCCTTGGAAATTCTTGGATTCTCTCCAATGCCCAGGTAAACATTTGGTTTTTCAAAGGAGGTGTTACTTGGCAACCTCCACATACCTTATTTGATAAATCTTTGATAATCCTGACAGGAATCATTATAATTGTTAGTTAAAGAAACTGAGTCATCTCTACCCCATAGTGACTATGTGACTAATTCAGGATTAGAACTCAAGCATGCCCAACTCCAGAAGCAATGCTTGCCCTGCCCATCACCGAGCCGCAAGTTAACACGCAGCTCTGCTGTGTTTCTGAGAGCTTGGCAAATTGAGCTCAGTTGTACCTACTCTGTTTGTTGCCGTGCTAGTAAAACACAGGATCTAGAAGCTGAGGGGAGATGCAGCCCAGCCTGACTGAGGTTTACATGGAATTGCTGGGGGGGAATGAGGCTGGATAGGTGAGGGTAGATGGGCAGCTTGGAAGCCAGACTGAGGAATTGGAGTAGCTCTGGAAGGCAGGAAGGAAACACGTAAATCAAGGACAAATATAATGCCCTCTTCTTTCACAAACCCAAATAATATTGAGGATGAACTATATGAAATTACCAATACTTAAGTATTTTGACTTATGAAATGGCAAAAGCATGTGGTTCAACTGCAACAGTTTTCCCTGGTATTGCTTTTTTTAAAATTATTTTTTATTGTTTATTTATTTTTGAGAGAGAGAGAGAGAAAGAGTGCATGTACACAATCAGAGGAGGGAGATGCACTATCCAAAGTAAGCTCCAGGCCCCAAGCTGTCAGCACAGAGGCCGACATGGGACTCGAACTCAGAAGCCATGAGATCATGACTGAACCCCTCCCTGGTATTGTTTTCATGTCTTTCTTATTTCACATATATTTTCACCTGAGAGAATACTGGCAAGCTTTGCCATTTTGAGTTTATTGTTTGCAGACACCAAGCAAATACTCTGTATTTCTTGTCCAACTGGTTAAAAGCCAGGTCTCTTTTTTTTTTTTTTTTTTTTCCAGAATAAAGGTCAAACCTGCTACATGAGCTCATTTGTTGGCTGCAATTTGGATAGACATTATAAAGATTGAACACACAGAAAGGCCACACTCTGCATTACTTTTCAGGACTGCTTCCTTTCATCAGAAACAAGCAGCCTACTTGCCTGCCTTCCATCTTGTTTTCTTTCTTTTAGCAAATCTTCATGGTATCTCGATGGCAGACTTATGATAGTTGTCTTATGTGAACCTGTGTACCTAGTGCTGGGGTCATAATACTCCTGCTAACAAATGCAATTTCCCTTTTTTCTTTTCTGAGCTGTGGCTTCAACTTCCCTTACCTGAACTTGTCATTAGAGAAGCAGTGTATGGAAGCCTGGTACCTGTAGATTCAGACGCACCAAGTTCCAGACCCACCCTGGCCACGTAATGGTTTGGTGAATTTGAGCACGCTCATTAATGTCCTTGGGCCTCCATTTCTCAGTGTGTAATTGGGATCATCAAATTGGGCTGTGGTAAGAATTGAACTAGAGAAAGTGTGTAAATTGCTTACCAAATGTCCAGCACCTTATCAGCCCTTCATAAAAGATAGCTTTTGCTGAGTGACTACCTGGGCATCCATGTGAATTTTGCCTTGCTTTCAACATAACAGAGGTCCTAATCAAACAAGATTTTTTTACCTTCTCACCAAGTATTCAGAAACATCATTTTACAACTAGGCCTAGAAAACTTTTCATTACTCCCAAGTTGCCTATTACATTGACTCCAATTTCCCACTCTGATACACAAGATTCTTTGCACTATAACCTCAACTCACCCTTCTGGTCTTATGGTTACTTTTCCCTTTTTCCTATGAACAACCTATAACCCTGGCAGACTGAACCACTTCCTGTTTCTTGTGTATTTCCATCCCATCCTTTTCCTTTGTTTCTCTCACCTGGAATATCTGTCCACTTTCCTTACTTTGAAAACTTACCAGAAAGCCCATCTCGACACCACCACCTTCAAAAAACTTTTAAAGGTTTTCTAAATGGTTTTGATATTTGCAGCCCCTATCTCTTCTTTAGGGTTAAACTCTGGCTGATTTTCTTGTAATAAGGTTAGTTGTTATTTCTGTTATCACCTTTATCACATTTTATACTCATTGATGATAAGACTTGACTTGTAATCAAACCTGCTACAATATACAGTAAGGTCAGTAACTATTTGCAGAATTTCATTTACTCACCAGACACATTCAGGGCAAGGCTCTTGCTCTCATGGACCATACATGCCCCTGGGTCAGAGAGGCATTAAGCATGCAAACAAATACATAAACAAAATAATGTTAGATGTTGATAAGTGCTACAATGAAAATAAAATAACCATGTGATAGGAGGTGACATGGGACCACAAGAAGCCCCACATTTCAGCGAGGGCGGGGGCTGTTGTGAAGGCCTCCCTAAAGTTATCATCTGAGATGTTAGCAAATGAGAAGATCACGGAGAAGATTACATGTTAGCCCTGGAAACATGTAGGAGAAAAGAGGGTCCTAGACAGGACAATAAATACAAAAAGCCTTTGTCAGAGAACTATGGCTTGCACTAGAATAGGCCTCTGCTTTCTGTTTTATTTCTGAACAACACTCAGATATTGATTGCACATTTGAGTCATATTTGATAGTTTGGAGTTCATTATATTCTCAGTGTGGTTCTGTATTATTTCTATGTGATTGGTTCATATTTGTTCACAGGAAGCCAGTTTTTCTTTGCACAGCCTTGGATACAGAACATTTAGTTTAAATCCTAGCTCTGCCACTTACTACCTGGGTGACCTTAAGCAAATTATTCACCTATTGAAGACTTATGTTCCTGGTCTTTTTTTTTTGAAGGAGAGAGAGACAGACAGACAGAGAGGGCTGGGGAGAGGGGCAGAGGAAGAAAGAGAATCTCAATCAGACTCCAAGCTCAGCATGGGGCCCAATGCATGCCTTGATCCCACCACCTGGGATCATGACCTGAATCAAAATCAAGAGTTTGGGTGCTCAACTAACTGAGCCACCCAGGGTCCTCTCGTGTTCCTTGCCTTGAATGAGTATCACAGCAAATGCTTTTCAGGGATGTGAGGATCTAATTAGAAAATGTATACCAAGGGGCACCTGTGGGCTCAGTCAGTCAAGCATCTGACTCTTGATCTCAGCTCAGGTCTTGATCTCAGAGTCTCGAGTTCAAGCCTTGCATTGGGCTCCATGCTGGGCATGAGGCCTACTTAAGGAAAAACAAAAACAAAACAAAAAACTGTATGTCAAGCGCCTGGCATGTAGTAGAAGTTAAGTAAAGAGTAGAACTTATTTTGCCATGCATTGTGTTTGGGGTACCTTCAAATATGTTATTAAAAATGGAATTGTAAATCCAGATTCTAAGCTTGTATTTCTATAGTAACTGGAGTTAGTTCCAGTGGTTAAGCATTCATTGTTGTGAAGTTTTCATCTGAGGGCAGATGCACTCCTGCTGAAAGCAGAAGTGATTGATGCAAGTCTGGGGTGGAGATTCCTGCACCTCCACCTCTCCAGCAAGGAGATTTTGATAAAAGGAACTAAGATGTTAACAATAGAAATTGTAACGTGTTAAATGAGGTGGAAAAACTGCCACTAGATGTTTTGTTTCCTTAAGGAAAATATAAATTTTGTCATTGCAGCAGGGAGACAGGAGGAAAAATGGCAAAAAAAAAAAAAAAAAAAAAAAAAAAAAAAAAAAAAAAGAAAAAAATTCTAAGGGAAGAAATTGTCCAAAATATCTATATTCAGAAAAACGGCTCATTATAATTCCTTGAAATAGTCATATTAAAACTTTACTGAGTCTGACTAAAAACGAGATAATTTGGTAATTAATTGTCTGTTATCTTTATATAATTCGACTGCGGATAGCCCATAAAAACTATTTGTTCAGCATTCTGCTGTTAGCATTCTTCTAGTTTATCTTTAACCTTAATTTTATTCATTAAAAAATAATTAAGAACAGGCATGGTATAAAATTAAAAATTATACAAGGGCATGCACTGAAAAATGTATTCAATATAAAGGAATATAAAGGAATATATCCCTTTGTAAACCACAGTGCCCCTCCCTGTAGATAGCCAGTGTACCCTTACAGAGATGTTCTATGCGTGTACAAAGCAATTATAAATACAGTTACTTTTCATTATTCGTGGTAGTTATCTTCTATAGTCACCACAAGCACTGAATTAGCAAATGCAGAACCTTTATGCATACACGATTAGGTTCCTGAGAGCTTCTGGTCACGACATTTTTGATAACCGATTAATACATAGCCTTGTTTTATGTGTATATCTGTTTAAAGACATCTTATTTAATGTGTACTGTTCATTCATTAACCCTGAACCCACAGCCAGTGGCACTGTAACTCATGCCTGAATGAAGCTTATGTAACACATGAAGTTTCTCCATGAGACGTAGAACAGTCTTTGCTTAGGAACACTAGACAGCATTTCAGCACTGGAGGTTTTTTATTTTGTTTTATTTTATTTTATTTTATTTTATTTTATTTTATTTTATTTTATTTTATTTTTTAAGATTTTATTTATTTTTATTTTTTTAACTTTATTTTTTATTTTTTAAAATTTGCATCCAAATGAGTTAGTACATAGTGAAGCAATGATTTCAGTAGATTCCTTAATGCCCCTTACCCATTTAGCCCATCCCCCCTCCCACAACCCCTCCAGCAACCCTCAGTTGTTCTCCATGTTTATGAGTCTCTTCTGTTTTGTACCCCTCCCTGTTTTTATATTATTTTTGCTTCCCTTCCCTTATGTTCATCTGTTTTGTCTCTTAAAGTCCTCATATGAGTGAAGTCATATGGTTTTTGTCTTTCTCTGACTAATTTCAATTAGCACAATACCCTCTAGTTCCATCCACATAGTTGCAAATGGCAAGATTTCATTCTTTTTGATTGCTGAGTAATATTCCATTGTATATCTATACCACATCTTCTTATCCATTCATCCATTGATGGACATTTGGGCTCTTTCCATACTTTGGCTATTGTTGATAGTGCTGCTATAAACATGGGGGTGCATGTGTCCCTTTGAAACAGCACACCTGTATCTCTTGGATAAATGCCTAGTAGTGCAATTGCTGGGTCGTAGGGTAGTTCTATTTTTAGTTTTTTGAGAAACCTCCATACTGTTTTCCAGAGTGGCTGTACCAGCGTGCATTCCCACCAACAATGCAAAGGAGATCCTTTCTCCGCATCCTCGCCAACATCTGTTGTTGCCTGAGTTGTTAATGATAGCCATTCTGACAGGTGTAAGGTGGTATCTCATTGTGGTTTTGATTTGCATTTCCCTGATGATGAGTGATGTTGAGCATTTTTTCATGTGTCGGTTGGCCATCTGGATGTCTTCTTTGGAAAAATGTCTATTCATGTCTTTTGCCCATTTCTTCACTGGACTATTTGTTTTTTGGGTGTTGAGTTTGATAAGTTCTTTGTAGACTTTGGATACTAACCCTTTATCTGATAGGTCATTTGCAAATATCTTCTCATTCTGTCGGTTGCCTTTTAGTTTTGCTGATTGTTTCCTTCGCTGTGCAGAAGCTTTTTATTTTGATGAGGTCCCAGTAGTTCATTTTTGCTTTTGTTTCCCTTGCCTCCGGAGATGTGTTGAGTAAGAAATTGCTGCGGGCAAGATCAAAGAGGTTTTTGCCTGCTTTCCCTCAAGGATTTTGATGGCTTCCTGTCTTACACTGAGGTCTTTCATCCACTTTGAGTTTATTTTTGTGTATGGTGTAAGAAAGTGGTCCAGGTTCATTCTTCTGCATGTCGTTGTCCAGTTTTCCCAGCACTTAAGATTTTGTTTTTACGTAATGTTTACATGCAACATGGGGCTCGAACTTACAACTGAGATCAAGAGTTGCATGCTCTACCAACTGAGCCAGCCAGGCACCACCCTCCCCTTTCTGTTTAAGTGGAGGTCATGGCACACCCTCCCCTTTCTGTTTGAGTGGAGGTCATTTTAAACAGCAAAATCACTAAGAAAAAGTCCCCAAATGCAAAAGCCATGACAGTAAATAAGATCTTGAAAGCACACTTCTTTATAGTACAAGAGTGTTAACAAGAGGCAGAGGAACATTTCCGTGTTTGACCTTAGCTTGGCATGCGAGTGTGTCAGGTAATTCACATTTTTTTGCTGCTCTGTGCATTTCCACAAATGACCATGAAAGTGATGTGAGTATTGATTTTGGGGTTAGAAATAAATTTTAGTGAGTAGGACCGTTTGCAAATACTGAATCGGCTCAAAATGAGGATCGACTATTATTCTTTTCTAATTTTAAAGACACAAACGGTATTATTAATAAATAATATTATGCATCCCAACTTCTTCACTTAACACTACATCTTAAACATATATTATACACCCATACATATCTATTTCACTTCAGTAAGAAGAACTTTTGTGGTGTATATTCTCCTTGGAGCTGCTTATTTTTCCCTTAATGTGGACTTTTGTATTGTTTCCAACCATTTATTACTGGGGATACTGTATATATGCATATCTGCAGGACATAAACGGATCAAGTTGCATGCTTCACAGTACATTCCTCATACATTCCTGTGCCATTGTAAGAGGGGATGGAATTGCATTCTTTCACAAAGCAGCACCCTTTGCTGGTGTTACTGGATAATGGCTTGAATTCTATCTTAATACCAATCTGCTATGTCAGAAGAAACATTTTCTCAAGTTTTCCAGGAAGGCCCAAGAATCTACTCAAGAGAAAAAGCAATAGTTAAAACCTCACAAGAGTGAGTGTGTGAGATATTCAGTTCCTTCCCTCTCTGTATACCAATTTCCTAAACTTTGTATTTGATACCTGACCACGCTCAGTGTTTCACATGAAGCAATTTGTCATTTCCCACTCTAGTTGAACTTTCTATAGAAAATAACGTGTTTCAGGGCACCTGGGTGCCTCAGTCAGTTAAGCTGCCAACTTCGGCTTAGCTTATGATCTCAGGGTTCATGGTTTCGGGCCCTGCATCGAGCTTTGTGCTGACAGCTCAGAGCCTGGAGCCTGCTTGGGATTCTGTGTCTCCCTCTCTCTCTGCCCCTCCCCCACTTATCCTCTGTCTCTCAAAAATAAATAAGCGTTAAAACAGTTTTTTTTAAAGAAAAGAATGTGTTTTAAACACATTCACACACATCAGCACACATTGCAGGAACATAGGGGCAACATGCACGCTCTCAGTATTTTATTGTTACAACATGTCTAGAGAGGATAATTAAAAACATCTGAAACTTTACTACCATGAAGTTGGATGGATTCAAGCTTGTAAAATGGTGCTGTACAGATTATTTAACAAGATACCATTTTTCAGTCCCTGCCTTCATGAAGTTTATATTTTAGTGGCAGGAGATAGACCATAAACAAGTAAGTTAACCATATAGTATATGTTTGTAGTTTATATAGTATGTCTGATGGTGATATGTACCTTGGAGAAAAGCAAAGTAGGAAGGCCAGTGTGGATGGTGGATCAGGGAGCAGTTGGAAGGTTCAGTTTTGCAAGGATGTTAGGTAAGATAGCATTTAAGCAAAGACTGTAAGAGAGCGAGGATGAACTCTGCAGTCTTTGAAAATGCCAGGCTGGAGGGAAGGTGCTGTGTAGAGGCCCTATGTGGCAAGACCATATATATATATATGTATATATTTTTAAGTTTATTTATTTATTTTGAGGTCCGGTGCGGGGACAGAGGGAGAGAAAGAGAGAAAGGGAGAAAGGGAGAGAAAGAGAATCCCAAGCAGGCTCTGCACCGTCAGCACAGAGCCCAACACAGGGCTCAAAGTCAACAGCCAAGAGATCATGACCTGAGACAAAATCAAGAGTCAGACATTTAACTGACTGAGCCACCCAGGCACCCCTGGCAAGAGCATATCTGACAAGGGGCCAGGTTGGCAAGAACAGATGAGTCCAGGCACTGACTATAAGAGAAGACTCTAGGTAAAGAGTTGAGGAAGATCTAGATTTAAAAGCTTGATCAGTATTAGTGGATTGAGGGTGTGGGATAGTGCATTATGGGTAGGACAATCAGTGGTGATGATCTTGGAGAACTTTTGGCAATATTTGTCAAAGTTTTTAAGTGTGCATAGGTTTTCTCCATGACTGAGATTTCCCTTGCATATGTGTACCAAAGCTGCAGGTGCAAGAATGTTCTTTTGCAGTATTGGTTGTAATAGCAAATAATTAAGGGCACTCTAAATACCTTCTGATAGAGAAGTGGTTTAATGAAAGTATGGCATATTGAAGCCATGGAGTGCTATGAAACTGTAAGAAGAATAAGGTCAAGCCCTAAGTGCTATCATAGAAAGATCCACAAGATATATTGCTAAAAATCAAGGCAATTCAATTGCGTGTGTGTATTTAATAAATGGTAAGTAAACCCTCATATGTTGTTTTAAAAAAAAAGACATTAAATTTTATTTAGGTGCCAATTTCTCCATTGTTAAAAGAGGTCTTACAAATCAATAAGACAAAGAGAAATAACTCAATAATATGGTAGATAAAGGGCATAAGTAGAAAGTTCATAACAAAGGAAATGTTTCTTAGCCAGGTCTTTCAGGAAAAATGAAAAAAATGCTTAAATGAATTCATAATTAAGAAATAAAACAGCAACGGTGTACCACTTTTATCTTTTTGATTATGGGAAATTAAATTCTTTGAGCAATCCCAATGCTAGAGAGTGTGGGAAAATGTTGGTAGCAGTATAAATTCCTGAACCTTTTGGAGGCATTTCAGAAGTTAATTTTACATTCTCTATTAACTGTTAAAAAGAATAAGGCACAATCTTGTGCTGATGTGAAAATATCTCGAAGATACATTGTTGTAAGTGAAAAACATCAAGATGCACATTAGTATTTTTTTTTATTTTTTTTCAAGTTTTATTTATTTTTGAGAGAGAGAGCATGGGTTGGGGAGAGGCAGAGAGAGAGGGAGACACAGAATCTGAAGTAGGCTCCAGGCTCTGAGCTGTCAGTACAGAGCCCGTTGCGGGGCCCGAATTCACAGAACGTGAGATCATGACCTGAGCTGAAGTCAGTCGCTTAACTGACTGAGCCACTCAGGCGCCCCAAGATGCACATTAATATTTAAATTATGACTTGTAGGAACGCCTGGCTGACTCAGTTAGTGGAGCATGCAGCTCTTGATCTCAGGTGGTGAATTTGAGCCCCACGTTGGGTGTAAAGATTGCTTAAATAAATGAACTTCAAAAAAATAAATACATACTTTTTAAAAAAAGTGTATATGCATATATTAATACACCAATATACATAAAAATCTGAAGTGTGGAATTGGGAGTCTGTGGGAATGGGAAGGAGACTTGACTTTCATTTTGCACTCTTCCTGTATTATTTGACCTTTTTTTTTTTTTTTACCATGTGCATGTATTATTTTCATAGTAAAAATTAAATCTCACCAATGTAAATGAGAAAACATTTATTTTCCTTCATACAGTTAAGCAAAATGACTTTATCAAATCATTTTTATTGTCCTCACATATATTATTGGCTGGCGGTCCCCTCTATTAAACATTCCTTGATAGTAAAAGGTTTCATCTGTATTGTACCCCTGGTGTCTTGGCATATAGTAGGCACTCAATAAAAGTTTGTCGACTGCATAAAGAAAAAAGGTTTTAAATAAAATGTCCGGTATTCTAGTACCACTATCATTCTGTCAGGTACATTATTGTCTCAGTTTTACAGGTAAAGGAGAGAAAAAACTGTAAATCACAAAGTAAGTCTGGAAGGGATTAGAGTAGATAAAACACCTGTGCAAAGTGAGTTTCGCTTTCGAGCCAAGGCTAAGATTTTGTGAGTCATAACTATTTGTTTAACTTAATGTATTACCCAATTCCTTGTTCAGTAATTTGAGAATATTTGTTAAATTTTGTCCTGGTTCTTGATAGTTCTTGATAGTGCCCTTGGGAAACAGAAAAATGTTAATGAATGTGGAGTTTTTCTTCATCAGAGCTATGTTTCCATCTCAGTAAAACAGACTACAATGAGAGGAAATGTGGAGGTCGATCCCATAGAGGGCATAAAATAAGTTACCTCGTGTTTGGTTTAAAGTTTTTGTGATATTCAAAATGGAGTTAAATTGTGGACCATCCATACAAGGGTCCATTATGTAGCCTTACATTTATTTCCATGGCCGAATATGTACTGACATGGAAAGATGCACCCTTATCTGATACAAAGTAAAATAGGCATGTATACTATCATTGGATTTTGTAAGTAATATATGTGTTAATAAATTTGCCAAATTGTAAATAAGTGCAAGAAAAGAGCGTAAAGATTTTCCTAAACTATGCATTAAAGCGTAATTAACTGACTTGGCAAACGTAGTTTTCAGTGAACTATATCCGTGAACTTTGGTTTACCTTTGTGTTTCTATCGAAAGTTATTGAGTATTTAATTACTATTAAAATGTATTTGTTTAATCCTTCCTGTTCCTAGAAAAGGGTTTGTGATTAGATGTCAAAATATTAATCACTGACTTCTAGTCCACTTCGTACGTTCATGAGTATATATATTCACTAATTCCTTTTATTTTTTTATTTGAGACAGAGAGAGAGAGAGAGCATGAGAGCAGGGGAGATGGGCAGAGGAAGAGACAGAATCCCAAGCAGGCTCCATACTCAGTGTGGAGCCCCACACGGGGCTTTATCTCACAACCCTGACATCAGGATCTGAGCTGAAATCAAGAGTCTTGGATGCTTAAATTAGCTGAGCCACCCAGGAGCACCCACTACTTCCTTTAAAAAAAAGAAAAAAAAATCACTTAACAGAATGAGACAAAGTTTCAGGCTAATTCAACATGTCTAACTCTCCAAGGATGTTTTTATATCCTCCATAGCAGATGTATAATTCCTTGACGTGTTTGGCTCAGTAAATGTTTATTGAATTACTGTTGATTTTCTTCTTAAAGCAAGATAAAATATCTTTAAGAAATACTTTACAGATTATTCATTCATTGCCCCTGAACTGCCTCCCCAAATACTGTACTGTGCAATACTATTTTTGGTATCTGATCTGCTCAAAGTAGAAGAACCAGATATTTTGACTTCATATTGCATACGCCAAAGTATTTTCCTATTATGCTTCAGTTAGCAATAACTTGGGGAGGGAAGAGGTCAAGTTGGTGGTTATTTGACACTAGGGGTGAGTAAGATGTTTGAGCCTTTCTCTTACTCCCTTCTGAGTTCTAGGCTTTGGCCTTGCTACAAGGAGACCAAGGGGGCACTGGGGGGCGGGGGGGAGCTGTCTTTTCCTCCTGGACCATCCTCCTCTCCACATCTGCCAAAAACCAGGTCCTAATAAGGATTAGCCAGTTTGCACAGGTTGTTACAGATCAGTGTTGTTACAGATCTTTTACCAGTGTTGCCGTGGCTTCCTTTAGTCACAGATATCCAGCCACGAGCTACCATATGAAAGATTTTTAGGAACAATTTTGTGCTTTCCATGTGGATGCCGTTTTTAGTTTCATGATATATTTTGTTCCGAGGCAGACATTTATTAATCAAATGTTTATTCAATTAACCAAGGCAGTACAAAACCGCTCAAAGAAACTAATTCAATCCTTCTGTCCCTCCTTTCCTAAAAAAGAAGCATGTGTCTCATCACACATGGAGCCCTTTTTTTTCCGTTCATGTACATCAGTAAAATTGTAGAGGGAACATGGTCGGGCATGGAAGGCTTAGACAAACCCTGCCCTTCCATTATCCCCTGAGCAGCAGTCTTTCAGGGAGACTCACATTCTAAGACTAGGTCACTTGTTACCTAATCCTCTTTGCTGACATGCCTCCCACTCAGAAAGCATTTTAACTCCCTGATTATTTCGATTTTACCAACCGTGTTGTGCTCCATAACAACTACAAGTCTCTTGATTTTTCAAGGTGGCTCATGTGGAATCTCACTTTTTCAGCAGGTTCCGGTTTCCTTTTTGTCTTTCTCTTCATTTTTCTATCCTTTTCTTTGTCTCTTTAGTTAGGTATTGAAAGGAAAACCGGGATATTTGGAGGTATGCCCAGTAAGGCACTATTCCTGAGGGAATGTTTGTTCAATGTCGTTTTTCAGTGCTTGTGGACTTTATTATTCCCACACCGCACTGTAGCAATTCTCATTATTGAGGATAGTGGTTCTTAATATGACTTGCACTTCCCACGTATTAATCACCTGGGAAGTTTTTATAATCACCGTAGCATTTCTGGAGGCGGGGATCAGGAGGTTTAAAAACTTCCCTAGGAGATGAGGTAATGAGAACCTGTAGCTTAGGAAGATATTTGAAACAAGGGGGGGGGGGGTCTATTTATCTGCTCAAGTGATTCTGGTTAACTTAAACGTACCTGCAGGGATGTCTGGGTGGCTCAGTTGGTTAAGTGTCCAACCCTTGATTTCAGCTCAGGTCATGACATCATGGTTCGTGGGTTCCAGCCCTGTCGAGCTCTGTGCCAGCAGCACGGAGCCTGCTTGGGATTCTTTTTCCCTCTCTCTGCCCCTCCCCCCCTTCTCTCTCTGTCTCAAATAAACAAACTTAAGAAAAAAGCCCATACTTGGAATATATACCTATTCTATCATGGCACATTGAGCCATCTCTGGGTTCAGGTATGAAGACATGAACTGTGACAACTTGGGTCTCTTCTTACTGTCTGGAAAGAATGAAATTGTGTTAGAAAAAAATAAATATTCTAACAAATGCCTATAGCATAGTTCAATCTTGACATTTGTGGTAAACACTTTAAAACTTTGATTTTATGAAATATTATCTAATTTGTAATAGGATGCATTTAAATATTTTGGCAGTTTTTATAGTTATATATTTTTGGGTTTTTTTTCTATTATAAACAATTTTTTGCTATAAATAGAAAGTTTCCGGGGCGCCTGGGTGGCTCAGTCGGTTAAGCGGCCGACTTCGGCTCAGGTCACGATCTCGCGGTCCGTGAGTTCGAGCCCCACGTCGGGCTCTGGGCTGATGGCTCGCAGCCTGGAGCCTGCTTCCGATTCTGTGTCTCCCTCTCTCTCTGCCCCTCCCCTGTTCATGCTCTGTCTGTCTCTGTCTCAAAAATAAATAAAAAACGTTAAAAAAATTAAAAAAGAAAGAAAGTTTCCTACACTCTTCAGTCCCCCAAGCTAATAATTTTTGGTGCCTATATTTTAGATAAATTTTTTATGATATGTCCATATTATTAACACAGTAATATATACTATGTGACTAAATGTAAAAAACTTCTGAAGCCACAAAGCCATTAGTAAATATATTAATTAGGATCATGATTTAATTCTAAGCAAGCAATTATGTATCATTTGAAAGACATTAAGAAGTAAGTTTTTTGGGTTTGGGGGTACGTGGGTAGCTCGCTGAGTCAAGTGTCCAACTTTGGCTCAGGTCATGTTCTCACAGTTTGTGAGTTCGAGTCCCATGTCGGGTTCTGTGCTGCTGACAGCTCAGATCCTGGAGCCTGCTTCAGATTCTGTGTGTCCCTCTCTCTCTACCCCTCCTCCACTCGCGCTCTGCCTCTCTCTCAAAAATAAACCTTAAACAAATTTTTAAAAAAGAAGTTTTTATCTATGTAAACGTGGTCAATATGTACTTCAGAATTATATTTTCATGGAATTTTTCAAATCAGTTACCAATCTCCATTTTACCAATGAGAGAGCTGAGTCTCCATCACAGAATCGGTCACTGTCAAAAGGGTAGGATTTCAACTTAGCTCTCTGGAAAGCCCTCATCTTTTCTGCTTCTGCCACGTGTTTGGCCCTCCAGCAGCCAGAATAACCTTTCTCCTCCAAGTTCATGACAAAGAGGAGATGGAGTTTTATGGTTAGACCCTGGCATGGCACTTGGTCCCCCATCCTGCTCATTATATGTTGCCGCTTCTCTTGCCATCTTACCTACTCAGCGGTGACAGTGTAAGACAGAAGTTGGCAGCTGATAAGAAATTTATACAGTGGGGCACCTGGCTGGCTCGGTCAACAGAGCATGGGACTCTTGATTCTCAGGATTGTGAGCTCAGCCCTATTGTTGTGTGTGGAGCCTACTTTAAAAAAAAATTAAAACAGGGGCGCCTGGGTGGCGCAGTCGGTTAAGCGTCCGACTTCAGCCAGGTCACGATCTCGCGGTCGGTCCGTGAGTTCGAGCCCCGCGTCAGGCTCTGGGCCGATGGCTCGGAGCCTGGAGCCTGTTTCCGATTCTGTGTCTCCCTCTCTCTCTGCCCCTCCCCCGTTCATGCTCTGTCTCTCTGTCCCAAAAATAAATAAACGTTGAAAAAAAAATTAAAAAAAAAAATTAAAACATAAAAAAATAAGTAAAATAAATATTAAAAAATAAATGCAGACAGAGTTTGGGTTTGATAATACAAAATAACTGGAGGGAAGCAAATCAGATGTTAAACTGAAGAAATTACTACTGATGACATAATGTCTAGCGCTTTTTACATTTCTAACTTTTCTAAATAAAGGGGGAATCAGTTTTAGTAGACAAGGCTGTGCCTTGGAATAAAATTGTGGTTGGAGAAAAAAACTATTTCTGTTTCATTGCAAATGAGGTAAAGAATGCTGTTGGGTCAGTGGAGACAGCTAAGCCCTGTAAAGCTGCTTACTTTGCATTAAGAAACTACAAAGTAAGAAACAGCCCACTATTCCATCTCTAGAGTTATTTCAGGAATGGCATTGGAAAGTTCAGTGCATCCCATCTTAAAGATTTGTGAGCTTTGTTTGAATCTGTAAAACCACCCTGAAAAATGTTAAGATTATAGTACTTTTCACTTTCTTATTAAGGTGGGGGCATAAGGTTTAAAGTTTGAATTTTCAAAACCCCAAAAAGAAAACGATTTTAAGAAGGAGATTTATATGGAGGATAAAATGTGATCAAATGTGTCAAATGTTTATGAATCTTTAAAAAAAATTTTTTTTTGATGTTTACTTATTTTTGAGAGAGATAGAGACAGCGAAAGCGGGGGAGGGGCAGAGAGAGAGGGAGACACCATCCAAAACAGGCTCCAGGCTCAGAGCTGTCAGCACAGAACCCGATTCAGGGTATGAACCCACAAACCGCTAGATCATGACCTGAGCCGAAGTCAGATGCTCAACTGACTGAGCCACCCAGGCGCCCCAAGTTTATGAATCTTAAAGGAGCATTTTTTCCATTTTACTTTCTTTACATGGCACTTTTCACCTGCCTTGTGGATTTTATGTCAAGAAATAAATTTGTTAAGAATTGCCACACTTACAGATAATGTTTCTCACCCACTATCAGTTAAATTTAAACCTACTATCTAATAACTTTCAATTTCGTTATCCTACTATCAAAGTTTAAAGCATTCAAGAGAGATCTGTGGGTGGTTAAATGCTGTCCTTCTATTTCAAAGGTAAATATTTTGTGTAGGGAATTAAGTAATATGTAAGGTCCCAGGAAGTGACACTAGCCACCTACTTTGCTATCTTTCTATAATTCTACTGTAACTTTAGTTACTATTATTATTACTAAATTTGAAAAATCTTATCCATGACACCAGGAAATTTTCTTTATTATACATTCTGTTTATGACTGTTTCTTCATATCGGCCAGTGTTCTGGCTGCCTACTTACAAACTAACACAGGCTGACCTTGACATTAAAAAGTGACCGGGGGCATATCAGAGAAGTACTTCGTCAACTACTATGTCCTTCTTGCTCTCTATGAGACCAGTATCTTTATTCATGGAAGGGTCACATAGGTTTAACATCCTCATTTTGAAAGACAGAAAAAAATTGTCTTTGCCAATTTGAAAAAGCAAATTTTGAAAGAACCAAATGTTCATTTTGAAATAAGGTTTCTAGGACAGTGTAGGAAGTTGCTTCCCCCTTCATCGAAAATTTTCTGAAATATTTTTAGCTGTCTAAAACATACACACACACACACACACACACACGCACACATGACCTGATTGTCTTAGTCCTCACTACTTATAAGTGTGATCTGTGTGTGCAATATTCCTGGGGAGTTTGATAGACATATTGAATCTCAGGTCCCACCCTAGGCCTACGGGTGAATGAATCAAAATCTGCATTTTAACAAGATCTTCAGGTGTTTTTTATGTTCCAACACATCCAAAGTTTGACAAGCTGGTATCAGAATCACTCACTGCCTGGCAGAAAGGCCAAACATGGCACTGTCTGTATTTTTACTGAAATAATTCTCTTTCTCTGCTTGAGACAATCCATTACTCTTTTCTAAACAAGAGAGATCCTGATCCTGGGTCATAGAGAAGTGAGGTTTGGGCAGGTAAAGGTGTTGTAACCATAATAGTGCGATGATAACATGTGTACAATAATGCCAGGGAAATAATTGATGAGAATCCATTATGACAGATGAGTTTTTCTCAACAACTTACTCTTTGATAGTGTCTTCAGTTAATGATCTGTGAAGAGAAGCATCCATGATAGGGATTGGGATGAGGTAAGGTGTGACTTATCAGTAGTCCCTAAACTATACTGTTTCTTATTATGGTGTGATCCAACCAGTATTAAACTTTGAAAATATTTTGAGGGATGTGAGAGTTTCAAGAAGCAAATCAGTAGGAGTCAACTATTTAGAATAGTATACTCCTCATATGAAAATTCATTTTACTGTTATACTATATTAGCTAAATCTTTTTTTTTTTTAATTTTAGAGAGAGAAAGAGGGAGAGGAGCTGATAAAGAGTGAAAGAGAAAGAATCCCAAGCAAGCTCCATCCACACTGTCAGCGCAGAGCCCGACAAGGGGCTCGAACTCAGGAACCCCTGAGATCATGACCTGAGCTGAAATCAAGAGTTGGACACTCAACCAACTGAGCTACTCAGCCGCTCCCCCACTTTATTTTTTTTAAGATTTTATTTTTAAGTCATCTCCACACCCAGTGTGTGGCTCGAATTCACTAAACCCTAAGATTGAGTTGCGTATGCTATATGCTCTACCACCTGAGCCAGTAAGGTGCCCCTGGATAAGTCTTACCAGTAGGATATCCATACAGTTTAGAATTTGAAGATGTTCATATTTTTAGGTAATGACTTCTTGTTGACTGCTAGAACTTCTTTAATAAGATTTACATTCATTAGCTGATTACTAAATACATTCTTCACAATTCACTAAGTTAATCTTTACAATACTCATAGGAAACAACTCTTAAATTAAAGGTTTTGAACATTTTTAGCTTTTTAAAATGCAAACTGGAAGAATTTTGAAACTATTTACTTAACTTTCCTTAATTGCTGAGAAATCATCTGTTTTTGAAATTGGCTATTGACAGGTGATATGAGTTTGAGATTCCCTTTTGCCAGACAAAATTGTGGTAATGTGCAATAATATGGAAATGACCAGTACATTTGACCATTTATAGCAAACCATTAGAAACAAATCTAGATCAGTCTATAAACAAAGAATCAGAAATTTATGGGTTTAACTTTTGTTGCCTGTACGTTCAAATTTGGCATTTCTGGCAATGAGACTGTTGTATGAACTTGTGTGCCTGAATTTTCAGGGTTATTTTGGAAAATAATGCGGAAAAGAAAGACCAGTTTCCATTTAAATTTCTACTTTTCAGAAACACCATAATTGCTCACTTTGGCTTCATTCTGTGCTTGTTTTAAAGAAAAATGAAAAGCTCAACTCGAAATTTGATTAGTAAAGTATTAAGTTCTTGAATATCCATAAGATGTAGTCTTCAAAAAATAATAAATTCATTTATCCATTTGGGGGTGCTTAAAACATTATCTATGTAAGCCTTTTCTAAGTAGAAATTTTTCTATGTAGGCAGGTAAATATCAGTGTTAGGAAGGCTCTTTAACAAGAAAGTAGCAGAAAGTGGTCCAGACGATATTCATATTCATATTTGTTTTATTCCAAAATCTTTTCTGTCTCTAATAATTGTCTGTTTCTTTCTCATTATTGTCCTAATTTATGATCATCTAGAAATGGATAGACTGATTCATCTCTTTTTTAGAACCAAATCAGAAGCTCTTACTGGGGTAAAACGCTCAGTTTGAGAAGGGTCTTGGTGATACTCTTCCCATCAGCATTCTTAAGTAGGGGGCTGCTGACCAGGATTCCTTCTGCCTTTTATCCATTATATTTGGGTTTCTCACCTGTGGAATGAGGGCTGGGAATGTGCGGCTGGAAAACAATCCTTCCTTGGTCCCAGGAGGCTGGCTGGGGTTTTGTTTTTCCTCTTTATTCCTGCCAGTTCTGTGAGCTAGATACTAAGCTCTGTTTTCATCCTAATCACCTCTCTCTTATCTCTTCTGTATGCAGTTGACCTTTGAACAACACAGGTTTGCACTGCATGGGTATACTTAAATACAGATTTTTTTGGATAAATAAAAGTACAGTACTATAAATGTATTTTCTGTTCCTTATAATTTTTTTTTAATGTTTGTTTATTTTTGAGACAGAAAGAGACAGAGCATGAACGGGGGAGGGTCAGAGAGAGGGAGACACAGAATTGGAAGCAGGCTCCAGGCTCCGAGCTGTCAGCACAGAGCCCGACGCGGGGCTCGAACTCACAGACTGTGAGATCATGACCTGAGACGAAGTCGGATGCTCAACCGACTGAGTCACCCAGGTGCCCCGTCCTTATGATTTTTTCTCTAGCTTGCATTATTGTATGAATACAATATATAATTACATATAACATACAAAATAGGTGTTAATTGACTGTTTATGTTTTCAGTAAGGCTTCCAGTCAACAGTAGGCTATTAGTAGTTGAATGCGGGGGAAGTCAAAAGTTAATGAATAGATTTTCAACTGCAACAGGGGGTTGGCATCCCTAACCCACACATTGTTGTACTGTACCATCTGCCTGGTCTGCTGCCCCAGCCAGGCCATTCCTCTCCACTTTGAACCACCCTGAATGCTACCTCTAGCTGGCATGGACCCTCTTGCATTGCAGCATGCTGGATGCCAGTCTTCTAGGATGAGGATTTTAACACACTTCTAGGAGCTTGTGCAGAAAATGAGAGTACAAGTCAGACCAAAAGGAGAGAGGTGGCTGCCTGATGACAAGACAAGAGAGAAAGATTTCAATAGTTGGTGGAGTCTGGCATCTAAAATTAGATCTTTTGAAGTGCTGGAATTTCCATCTTTAATAATGTATTTCTTGGCAGACACTCTCTTCGTAGTGATTACAGTTGTTCCATTTGGAATTAGTTCAATGTTCAGAGCGAAGAGGCCCTGTTCAAAGAGTTAGCTACAAATTATATTTTTATTGGCAATGGTCACTACTCCTGCACAACACCCAAGCAGGGAGACACTAACTGCATCCATCCCGGCTTATTAGAATTAGGATCCTTTCTGCAGCTTAGGTAGCGGTGTAAGGTTGGGAAGAGGAGAACCACCATTCACTGAGGAAGGGCTTCATCAGTCTCCTGTATGTCCAGGGGCTCATCACTTCACCGATGGTGGGTATTCCAGTTCTATTAGGGAAAGGGGGGTATTTAGATAAAACGTTCATGTTCTTCATCAAAAAATTGGAAATAGATGTAAGCAAGATGATTTTAGTGCCGGTATAGTGTTACATTATATGAATATGCTGTTAAGTATTGTGCCAAGTTTATTGATTTACATGAAAGATAGCTTTTCCAGTATCTAAAATATTCATAACTATTCCCTATGTCTCTCCATTTCTTATAAAAGTACCTACATAAGGATTATGGATTGAGGTGGAATCAAAATGCAGGGAACTACCTAATTTTCACCTGTAAAAGAAACTGACAGAGTGTGCATGTTAACTATCTAGTGGGTCCATGACAGATCTCAGTATTTTTGCTTTGAAATTGCTATGTCAGTTCCTTGCCTTATATTTTCTCAAAACCTACTCTTCTTATGTTATGAAAATGACTTATTTTTGTTCCTATGGTTAATTGTTTTCTTGATGGAAAGCCAAACTTTCTAATGTAGTGTTGCTCAAATATTAATATGCATCCAAGTCCTCTGGGGAATCTTGATGAATGTGGACTCTTGCAGAAAATCATTATGTAGAAATATAGATTCTTAGATGATGCTAGTGATGCTGGTTGCTACTACCCCTCGAGGAGCAAAGCTCTAGGCATCCTAAGAAATGACTGACAATTCTTGGAATGGGTAATTTCTCTACAACCTAGCTCTTTTCTTCTGGACTTGGTAGACATTTACTCTATGAATGCAAAACATGGAATCAGGGCATGAATTTTTATTTATTTATTTTTTTACCTTATCCACAGATTCAAGAGTACCATTAAAAAGTAAGTGAACTAGGGGCACTTGAGTGGCTCAGTTGGTTAAGTGTCCGACTTCGGCTCAGGTCATGATCTCACAGCTCATGAGTTCGAGCCCCGCATCAGGCTCTGTGCTGACAGCTCAGAGCCTGGAGCCTGCTTCAGATTCTGTGTTTCCCTCTCTCCCTGCCCCTTTCCCACTTGTGCTCTGTCTCTCTTTCTCAAAAATAAATAAACATTAAAAAATTTAAAAATTAAAAAAACAGTAAATGAACTAATGGAGTAATTGGAAGATGTGTATTACATATTGTATAATATATACATATATATTTGTGGAAAATTATGTGTATTTATAGAATATCTATAGAAAAATATTTATTGTAAAGACAAATGAAAACCAGCACTGGAGTCTAATTTGTATGAAAATCTCATTGTTATTTATTTGACCTGACATTGATGAGATATGGCACATCTAGCAATGTCCAATGAGGTTGTTTGTTTTTGCTTTTTAATGATGTGTTCTTGCCAAATCCAGAAATCAGTAGTGTATATAATATTATGGGCCATTCTACAATAGCTATTGACTTGATAGGCACATGGTAGAGAAGTTACTAGTTTTAATTGGTAGATTTAAGGGTCTATGGAATTTGACAAAGGGACAACCCATTTTGTGTATGCTCAGGGGTAGAGGGGTGTATGATGGACAATGGGCAAGCCATTACAATATGTTTTAGAATATTTAACATTGGTATAATTAATAACTTCTTCAAAAGTTAAAACCACAATTTAAAGATGAATTATATTGAAGAATTAGGTATGTTGTAGGATTGATAACTGGAAAAACTGGCAACACAGCCAACAAAGCTCCCAGACAAGAAATATGAGAAGGAATTAACTAAAGTCAGTAATTATGTTGTTTACCTATTCAGATTGAATGAGGAAATGACATGATCTACCTGAAGGAGAAAGAGCGAGAGATCAAGAGTTCATTCTTACTGTTGAAGATTTGAACTTCCTGATTTTACCTTAATTCATGTAACTAGTTGTCCAGAAATTCTTTAGGAAGACTAAATGAGTGGACAGATTACATCAAATGGGAGTGATTCCACAGTTCAGACTGGCATAGGTGGGAATGTAAGCCATGTTTGTAAATAACTAGTTAGAATGGGAACAAGATTAATCCTGTTAAATCCTGTTAAACAGGTCAGGCAAATTCCTATAACTCAGGACTCTGCTAAAAGGTAGTGAGGAGCAGGATGTCCAGGATGAAGTTCCTTGGACTGCAGAGATCCCAGAAATGAATGACATTTGAATGACACTTGGCCCAGATGCAGCTGGAAGATGCTAGCAGGCAGACATGAGACCCCTCACCCTGTATCTCCATGCTTTCAAGTTCCCTGTCCTGAGGGGAATGGAATGTCAGTCATGTGCTGCTAAATTGGCAAAACAGTTATTCTCACAGGAGTCACCAGTAGAATTTACTAAGCAATCTGCATGACAGAGGGCTTTATACAAAATAATAATTAACAAAAATCAAAAAAATATATGTATTTTTTTTACCTGGGGTAAAAATCACAGAATGCAGTAAATATTCTTAAAACATATACTTGGGGGGGGCGGGGGCCTGGGTAGCTCAGTTGGTTGAGCATCCAACTTCGGCTCAGGTCATGATCTCACACTTAGTGGGTTCAAGAGCCCCACGTTGGGCTCTGTGCTGACAGCTCAGAGCCTGGAGCCTGCTTTGGATTCTGTGTCCCCAGTACCCCCCCGCCCCTCCCATGCTTTTGCTCTGTTTCTCTCTCTCTCTCAAAAACTTAATAAACATTGAAAAAAAAAATTTTTTTTTAATTTTTTTTTCAACGTTTATTTATTTTTGGGACAGAGAGAGACAGAGCATGAATGGGCGAGGGGCAGAGAGAGAGGGAGACACAGAATCTGAAACAGGCTCCAGGCTCTGAGCCATCAGCCCAGAGCCTGACGCGGGTCTCGAACTCCCGGACCGCGAGATCCTGACCTGGCTGAAGTCGGACGCTTAACCGACTGCGCCACCCAGGCGCCCCTGAAAAAAAGTTTTTTTAAAGAAAGAAAAACATTAAAAAATATATACCTGGGAATCAAAGCCTTTTTTTTTTCTCTTCAAGACCTTTTTGATTTTGAAGTCTAGTCCCAAGCTATTAAAAAGAGGCCTGGGAAACAGTAAGAAGAGCGTAATAGTAGGGAAACACACCACAAGTCCTAGCACCATCCCCTGCAATTTATATACCATGCAAGTCCCATATACTCCAAACATATTTCCTCATCTGTGAAACTGGTATGTAACATCTGGGCTGTTGTGTTTTTACAGTGCGATACATTAAGTGAAGTCACCTTGAATAGCGCCAAGTTTTAAAAAATTCACGTACAAGAAATTTACCAATCTAACATTCCCAGTTTAAACTATTTGCATACAATAGCTTATTCTCTGGGGATGGAAGTCTCAAGAATGAGTAAGCTACTCTCCAGGTAAGTGGGAGCAAACAGCTCTGTAGCACCAGCTCAGAACCCACTGAGAAATGCTTCCCCCACTTGCCTTAGCAGAAATGGGGCCTCTGGGAATGTGAGAATTTATTTTGTGAAGAAGAGGGAGAAAAAACAAAACCCTTTTAGTATTGGAATGATAATATCCATTTAGACAATTCAATCAGGAAATAGCCCTTTGAAAAGAAAATATTCTAGCTATTTCTATTAGAGAATAACCACGCATTTCAGAATCAGGAATTTTATGATATCTGAATGGAGGCATTTCCACCAATGAGGAAGAAATTGGATAAGAAGCCGAGTATTTCTTTAATCCGTATCAACTTTCCTTTTTGATTGTCAGCCCCCCAACTCCACTGGGCTCTGGAATGCAAAGGGCATTGGTTGTATTTGACAAGAGCTGAAGAGGCCATAGTGCCGCCAATACTAAGTAGACAGGCAAGGATGGGTGACAGTCATGGCTTACAGGACACTTTCCCAGAGCTCCTGCCGCCACTGCTGCTGCTGCTGCTGGTATTTGAGCCACTGAAAAAAATGTGGGCAATTTTGGGACAAATTGCTGGTTCAGAAGTGGGCAAAGGGAAGATGATCAAAGAAGCAGGATCAATTTATGGAAAAGTTGGGAAGTGAAGCCTTACTAAAAA
This sequence comes from Felis catus, assembly GCF_018350175.1. Lineage (NCBI taxonomy): Eukaryota > Metazoa > Chordata > Mammalia > Carnivora > Felidae > Felis > Felis catus. Next base: position 112,860,169 of record NC_058371.1, read on the forward strand.
GCAGGGTTAAACTATATGGAATTCATTCTGCCTCAAAGTACATTCTCCCACACCAGTTGAATTTCTTGTATTTAAAATTTTATCTGGGGCGCCTGGGTGGCTCAGTTGGTTAAGCACCCTACTTTGGCTCAGGTCATGATCTTCCAGTTCATGGGTTCGAGCCCCGCGTCACGCTCAGTGCTGACAGCTCAGAGCCTGGAACCTGCTTTGGATTCTGTGTCTCCTCCTCTCTTTCTGCCCCACCCCACTCAAATTCATCTGTCTCTCTCTCTCAAAAGTAAATACACATTAATTTTTTTTTTTTTTTTTTTTTTAATTTACCTAAGGGGAATCTGGGTGGCTCCGTCTGTTGACTGTCTTGATTTCGGCTCAGGTCATGATCCCAGAGTTGTGAGACAAGCCCGTGTAAGGCTCCACACCTGCTTAAGATTCTCTCCCTCTGCTTTTCTCCCCCACTTGTGTTCTCTCACTCTTTCTAAAATAAAAATTAAATTAAATTAAAAAAAATTTTAATTACCTAAAATTCCAAAGCATCAGAAGGTGCTAATGAAACACTAATACTATGCTACTAAAATTCAAATACTTCTGTAACGATTACAGTGCTTCTCAAGATGAGGACCATTCCCCCTCCTGGGGGTGGGGGGACTTACCAGTCATCTGTAGGGCTTCTTCAGATCTTCCACTCTCCCAGTCCCCAGCGTTTCTGATACACCCTTTTCTGAGTATGTGGCCTCAGTGACCCACTGTGCTGTATTCTTCAGGTGCATATGAGTATCGTTCAGATATTCTGGGGCTAAACATTAAAGTCAACCTGGGCAGCTTTTTAAAAATAACGGGGCGCCTGGGTGGCGCAGTCGGTTAAGCGTCCGACTTCAGCCAGGTCACGATCTCGCGGTCCGTGAGTTCGAGCCCCGCATCAGGCTCTGGGCTGATGGCTCGGAGCCTGGAGCCTGCTTCCAATTCTATGTCTCCCTCTCTCTCTGCCCCTCCCCTGTTCATGCTCTCTCTCTCTCTCTCTGTCCCAAAAAAAAAAAAAAAAAAGTTGAAAAAAAAAAAATACCAGTGGCCTATTATGTTGTACACCTGAAATTAATGAAACTTACACCTTCAGTCTGAAAAAAAATACCAAGGTCTCGGTCCTTATTCCAAACAAATCAGATTCTCTAAAAATCAGCTCTCAAATACTCCAGTTTTAAAAACTTTCTAGGTGATTCTAATGTGCTCCCAGGACTCAGAACCATACAGCTTTAAAGATTAAAAATGAAAGCTGTCAGTCATTCACCCCTCACGGTGAATCAATTCCTGTGGACTGGGTTTTTCTAAAACCAAGAGTAATGAGAATGAGTGAATGAGCGATTTTAATTCTGGTGGTGGGCCATTAAAAAAAACATATTTTAATAGTTCGTAAATTGGGATAACAGAACTTAGGTCAGTGTTTTGTTCAGACTAAATTCTAAGCTCTTCGACCAGGTTGCAAACCACTTGCAGAAAAAGAGCCTGAGTCATTGTATTCTTCATAGAGTTAAGAGTGCGATTTTACTGCTATATACTCTCAATAAGCTGTTGAGCTGTCTCTTTACATGCTATCTACTAAGTTCATAACAAAAGAGGTTATCTAAAAAAAAAAAAAAAATTAGAAAAAATGCTCATTCCAGAAGAGTCTACCATGGTATTTTTATGGTGCCCAAGAGGTGACTTTAATGGGTAATAAAAGAATACGCATAGTATTATTCATATTTTGTTAAACTTTAGGTACATCTCGAAGACTTTAATATTCATTAAAAAGTATTACCCTGGGTTGCAATTAACAAGTAATCTTTGAAGGCACTTGGGCAATAAGGACATGCTCAGTTTCACTCAGACATTGCTAAGATTTTTGAGTATCAGTTGATAACCTTAAGAATTTATTTTAAAAATATCTCTTGGTTGCAATTAAGCAGTGCTCAGAATTGAAAGCAGAAAACCATCCAAAAAAATGAAAAAGAACTAGAGCCTCAGTCCGTATTCGTTCTTTTTAGCAGAATAAGTGATAGAGATTGGTCGGAATTTGAAACTTTAGTGCACAAAAGATTAGAAATGAGCAGGAAGCACCTAGTCATTGCAACAGCTGCAGAACTAAGGACTGAGTACAAGCTCCCTCTGGCTTTATCTTGGGGGAGAAAAAGAAAATGAAAGAAAAACATCCAACTTTTCTACCTTCCCGTGAAACACAGTCAAGTTTGGGGCTTTATAGAAAGGTGCTAGCCCTGTCCATTTCCTTAGTGCAGGGAGCATAAAGGACACATGAGAGCCCAGCCAGTACTCACTGAGTGAAGGAACAAATGAGCCAGCTCCATCGATGGCAGCCGGGGACTAGGGAGGTCATAGATTATCACCACCTGTTGTTAGCAGTGTAGTTACCAAGCAAACAGGGTGACACAACTATTGCCAAATGGTGCCTAATGACTAGTTAAGGGGCAGGTTAATTAAGTGTTCTGCCAGGAAGGGGAAGGGACAGGACAAAGCCACCTCCAACACTTAGGTATTAGAAATAGTTTATAGTTGGGGCGCCTGGGTGGCTTAGTCCGTTAAGCATCTGACTTCAGCTCCGGTCATGATCTCACAGTTCACGGGTTCGATCCCCGCATCGGGCTCTGGGCTGACAGTTCTGAGCTTGTAGCCTGCTTGGGATTCTGTGTCTCCCTCTCTCTCTGCTCCTCCCCACTCATGCTCTATCTCTGTCTCTCTCTCTCGCTCTCGCTCTCTCTCAAAAAGAAACATTAAAAAAAAATTTTTTTTAAAGAAACAGTTTATAGTCAATTTGTGTGTCTTGAGATTCTTTGCCATGAAAATTTAGCGACGGTAGAGTTTGTCGCAGTTATGTTAGAGACTGGTAGCTGCTGAATGACAGGACTGGCCAAAGTTGACTTGGGAAGGGGGAAAAGTTAGTTTAAGAAACTGAAAATATTCTTAGACATTTGTAACAAAGCTTATTTCCGTTTAAAAAGTGTAAGTTAAAACCCGCTGTAGGAAGAGTAGGGTCGACTACATAGTCATTCCTTTTTGCTCCCAAATCATTTCTAAAAAGAGACAAAGAGTAGAGAGAAAGCCCAGGTCCAGCACAGCAAGGGGAAAATTTTTTATGTGCATGATTATTCTCTAAAAATGTATCTGTAAGCCAAAAAAAAAAAAAAAAAAAAAAAAAAAAAAAAATATATATATATATATATATATATATATATATATATATCATCTTTAACAGGCAAAAATAACTTGAGGGAGAACAGATTTGAATAAGGAAAAGCATGTTACTGAGGTCACTGACTTTCTACACGTGTCTGCCTATCTCTAAGAAGTAGAATGTTGACAGCCCAGAGCCCCATGGGGATAAAAATATATATCAAATTCTCAGTCAAATAAAAGTATATTGGACTTAATTCCAGAGACTATTCTTGGATTTGATTTCTTTTTTTAGCTCCCTAAGTTTAACCAGCTGAAATTTTTCTTAGAATCAGGCTTTCATAAAAACAAAAAGGGTTTTTTTTGTTTGTTTATTTTCTTGATATACAAAAAATTGGTTCCTATAATAGCACTTTCTTTAAAATGTGTAAGAAGTCAAAGTTTCAGTACCTTCTTACCTTATGAGATACTTTTTTCTAGAACACTAGAGATATGTATCCTTATCTATCTATCAATGTAGCTATATCAGTATCTATAATTACAATGGTTTCACTTAATGCAAACCATTAAAAAGTTGGAACACTGTGTCCTTGGTTTAGGTCGTCTATTGATATTATTATATTTTACGTATATGCTTAATCTGTAATAATTTCTGGGTTACAACATAATTTTTCAAGTCATGGCTGATAGAAGTCACATGATGGGAAGCAGGCGCCTGGGGCACACACTTTAGAGAGTTTAGGACTCCATTCTTCCCTCAAACCATCTTCCTCCACCCACACAAAGCATGTTACCCACACAATGGCCATTTTGCATCCTTACAGAAACCAAACTAGTTTGGGGCTTGCCAGGAGCCTTCCTGAATGTTCTTTCACCCTACTCAACACTTTAGGGAGACACTCCCATCCTCCAATGAAAAGAGCTCACTGCCCACAAACGTTGTCTTCCCCAGGACTCTGCTTAGTTTTCCGTCAAAACCACACCATAGTGGGTGATAAAAAACAAAATTCAACTGAGTAAATTTGAAGATCTAATTGGCTTTACTAAATGATTCATGTACCGGGCAGCACACCATCTTAGCAAAGAGAGGGGTGCTCTGAACTCTACAAAATGGAAGGTTTTTATAAGAAGGAAGGTGTGGCAAGAAAGCTATAAACAAAAGAAAAGATTGTTCCAGGCAAGATCAACTTCCTTAGGGAGAAAGGCAGGGGTCTCATTATACAGATTACCTCATCTTCCTTTGGGGGGTGGATGAGGCCCATGTGACAGATTACCTTCTTGGTTCTTATCAGAAAATCCCCGATTCACAAGTTAATACTTAGATTTCCAGTGGTGGCTGAAACTGCAATTAGGTTAGGTATTAAGCGCCAGTTTGGTGACTTGGCCTAGCCTTGGTAACTCCATTTTGGGCCTGTGGTTTTTCTTTACTTTTTTTTTTTTTTAAATCCTATGTAGTTTTGAGAGAGAGAAAGTGGCATGTGTGCGGGAACTGGGGGGAGGCAGAAAGAGAAAGGAAAAGGATCTGAAGTGGGCTCTGTGCTAACAGCAGAGAGCCTGATAGGGGGATCAAACTCCTGAACCATGAGATGAGGACCCGAGCTGAAGTCAGACTGAGCCACCTAAGCAACCTTGTGGTTTTTCTTTTTAACATGGGTTATTTTTTTTTAATTTTTTTTTTTCAACGTTTATTTATTTTTGGGACAGAGGGAGACAGAGCATGAACGGGGGAGGGGCAGAGAGAGAGGGAGACACAGAATCGGAAACAGGCTCCAGGCTCTGAGCCATCAGCCCAGAGCCCGACGCGGGGCTTGAACTCACGGACCGCGAGATCGTGACCTGGCTGACGTGATCAGGCTGACGCCTGATCGTGACGCTTAACCGACTGCGCCACCCAGGCGCCCCTAACATGGGTTATTTTTGTTAGTTAGTTAGTGGCTGTCTCTCCCCTACTCAATAGAACAAGCTCACAGTGAGGCTCACAGTGGCACCCCTCGTTTTCGGTACTGTGTATCTAGCACCAAGCATAAAGTCTGGTACATAGTAGGTCCCCAGTAAGTAATTTGTAGGATTAATATGATATCTATCTATTTGCTCTCTCATTAGCACAAATACACAAACATTATATTAGCTTGCTTTAAACTGGTAAGGCCATGAAGAAAGAGTAGGTTGCTGTTTGACTGGTTTTTAATAATTATGTATTACCAAATGAAAAGGTACTAGTAAGTCTATAGTGGAGTAGTTCTGTCTGTAGTAAATTATAGAGCATGCTGTATGGCTGGAATGGGTTGCTGTTTGTGAGAAATCTAAGCAAATAGGGAATGGGGAAAATTTCTCTATGCATTTCCATAATGATTTTAGCAGAAGCTGTGGGGTGGAAGAAAGAATTGGATTCTCTTTCATCTTAGAGCTGCTGTTTATTAGTAAGTTCTTTTCTTAAGAGCCTCAGTTTTCTTATCTATAAAAGGCAGAGGCGGCCTGGGTGGCTTAGTCAGTTGAGCGTCTGACTTTCGATTTCGGCTCAGGTTATGACGTCACAGTTCTTGGGATTGAGCCCTATGTAGGACTCTGGTGACAGCGCAGAGCCTGGTTGGGATTCTCTATGTCTCCCTCTCTTTCTGCCCCTCTCCTGATTGTGTGCATGCTCTCTGCCTCTCTCTCTCTCTCTCTGTCTCTCAAAAATAAATAAATAAAAACTTTTAATTAAAAACAGGCAATAATTTTGTCTCCTGGGAATAACGTAGATGATACATGAGACACAACTGAACCCTGACATAATTATATATAAGTGAATATGTGCATAGTCTTACTATTTTGAAACTAATGCAAGGGGAAGCCCATGGAGCTAGCTGCCTGGAATTCTGGGCATCTGTGAGTCCTTTGCCACTCACTTTTTGTGGAACTATTATTTCCACAAATTCTGTAATGGTAGTGAAAGTGTTTGTGAGTTGCAAAGGGCCATATAAATTTATGGTCCTATTACTATTCTTAGTTGAAAACAATAAGTTTCTACTACTAAAAAGAAATCTGTTAATAGTGACTGTTAGCTTTTACTTTTTAGCTTTTGCTTTGCTTTATTTATTTATTTATTTATTTATTTATTTATTTATTTATTTATTTATTTATTTATAAAGATTTTGTTTTTAAGTAATCTCTACACCCAATGCGGAGCTTGAACTCATGATGGGGAGATTGAGTCGAATGCTCTTCCGACTGAACCAGCCAGGCACCCTGACCTTTAAATTTGGGTAGACTTAATGGAAAGAAAAACTTAACTGGCATGGACATAATAACATCTACAGTAAAGTCAAAATAGATCATAGAACCTTGGACAGTGCTCCTGATGAAAATGCCCTCCTCACCAGGTAGTGGAAAGTGAGTTTGCTCCATTTCTGATTGACTTTGACCTCTGCTTTCCTCCTTTGCCCCAAAGAAAGTTAGTCATAGTTTTTAATTTCTTAAGAGGAAGCAGCTATAAAATGGAAAATCACTAAAGGCAACTAGCTAGTAATCCAGGCTCAGAGTCAAAGAAGCACTGAATTCTAGTGCTGGAGGGAACTATAATTTACCCTTAATAATCCGTAAGTCTAGCCTAAAGTTCTCTTGATTTGCAGTCTTCTGAGGAAATCGAAGAAATTCATTTTATTCTATTTCTTGTTTATACATAATATGTAGAATACCAAACCCTAACATTTTCTTTCTTTTTTTTTTTTTTTAACGTTTATTTATTTTTGAGACAGAGAGAGAAAGAGCATGAACGGGGGAGGGTCAGAGAGAGGGAGACACAGAATCTGAAACAGGCTCCAGGCTCTGAGCTGTCAGCACAGAGCCCGACGCGGGGCTTGAACTCATGGACCACGAGATCATGACCTGAGCCGAAGTCGGCCCCTTAACCGACTGAGCCCCCCAGACGCCCCAAACCCTAACATTTTCAAAGGTATCACTTTCCCTGACGGGCTTTGATGTGCGTACTTACTACCACGGTGCTCTTGGCCTTCCAACTGAGAAGGATGGGAGTAGTTCTGCATTTATGTGAGCTCCACAGCTCTTTAACTGACAATTCTGAAGATATATGGACATTTCTGTGAAAAGACTTTCTTTTCAGGCTTCTATTTCTTCATTTCCACCTTTTCTCCCAACCTCCCTCTATGCTCTGTATTAGGATATAGGTGGACATGGTTTGACTGTCATGTAGCTGCTAATTTTGTTAATTCAGTCTCAAACAGCAGCTTTACGCATACATTTACCCTGAAGCACAAAGGTGATATGAAATTCAGAAAACCACAGCTGACCTTGAGCCAGCTTTCAGAGGATAAAATAATATTTTTCAGAGGGTAAAATTATATTCAATGTGAATATTGGGTGCAGCTGGTATAATTAGAGGTCGCTGGCAGATCCTACAAGAATTAGTTATTCTGGGTAAATAAGAAAATATTCATAAACTGATTTGAAGACTACATCTCTAGACTTGAATGCAGTTAATGAGGAAGTGCTGATTGCTCCTAATTCAGGTGACTATCTGTCAGTCAACAGAATACCTAATCAGTCCTAGCTTTGTTGATAGCGGGGCAAACTTTATGACAACTTTACATTTCTAATGACTTCAATAAGGCATTCGACATAACAGTGCACATTTCATTAAAGACAAACCTATAGTTGTGGGAATTCTACTCAGAAGAACTATCAACTTTATGGCTGACTGAACTTAAATATGAAACTTAAAGTATTTATGTTTCTGCTCCCAGCCCCAGAGGAAACATCCGAGGGCATTCGTGATCTATCGAAAAGTGAAAGAAGAATTTTGAGATACTTCCCTAGAAAATTGAGACTAAAATAACACTTAGAATTTCAAATATCTAGAATCCTCCTCCCCCACCCGTAAATATCTAGAATCCCATGAAACAACATTAATGGGGAAACAGGAATGTATTAGGGTAAATTGCCTGAATAGATACATCTCAGTCTGTGACTATATAGTCTCCATGATCCGTGCTTTGAAGAAGCCTACTAAAGATACCTTTCGTTTTAACCCACACTTAATCATTTAGATTATACGGGTTAAATTAACATCCCAAGCACTCATCCAAATTTAGAAGAAAGATTCCTTTTTCTACTAGTTCTCGCAGTTTTAACACCTCAATGAAGTCATGTGATGTTAATGAAGATAGAGGTCAATTCTTTGAAAACCTCCTACTAAGTTATGGTCAGCCTTTCCTCTTCCTGGTTTCCTTCAATATTTCTTGATAGTTCTAATATTTTGACTCTTTGTTTATCTTTGAGGATCTTATCTGAATACCAAGTTCTCTCTGGTGCCCAGTGTGGACATATGCCACTAAAAATAGGAATACTTTCCGCTTCTTTCAGGAGGGCCTGATGGCGGTTGATTGCAAGAGGCCAGAGAGGGAAGAAAGGAGGCGGGGAGGAAGCGAAGGTGTTGTGGAGCAGTCCCTCAGGTCATAGGCTCTTTCTTACTAGGGCCATAACCTGCCCCTGTGCTTGTCCATTTTTAGATTTGCAGTGCTTTACTTCCCTGGACTATTACCCTCCTACCCTAAACTGTCTTTATTGAGCTTCATTACACGTCTTTCTGACTAGTCAGATTTGCTAATTCAATTACAATTTTCATCCTCCACGGTGCTGACCTTGGCTTTGGAGCGAGGCTGGTTTGAACCCAGAACACGGCTGCTTACTAATTGTGCAAACTTGGGCAAGTCATTTAACATCACTAAGTTTCCTCATCTGTAAATGGGGCTGGTAAACACGCCTAGTCACACATCCTAATCAGGTTCTCAGCACAGTGCCTGGGAGGTCCTAAGCAACGCTGGAGTCTGGTACAAGCTAAAGACATCTCATTTGTTAGGCATCCTCAGATTATTTTCAGTGACTTACCTGATAGCCTTAAGGCGATTCTTTCATCTTCTTCCGGTCTTACATCCACATATTATAAAGGAGTGTGGGTTTTATTGTCCAGGTTAGTGAATATAAATAAAATGAAAGGCCTCGTATTTCTAGCCTGGAATTCAAGACCCTGCACTGTACTTTCCCAAACTCCTTCTGCCTTATTTCCCACATTATCACTTTCAAACATTAAACACATTAACCAGCCTGGAATAATCCTCTGTCTCTAGACAAGCACTCTCTAGCCCTTGTTTCCCACCATTCCATTATTCTGGAATGCCATACTCCTGATCTCCATCATTCCTATCCTGCCATTGTGCAAGCCCTACCAAAGGTCTTGTTCTCTTACAGTGTGAAATAATCCCTCCATCAGCTGATTTAGCATAGTTTTTAAAAAAATAATTTTAAGGGCGCCTGGGTGGCTGAGTCGGTTGAGCGTCCGACTTTGGCTCAGGTCCTGATCTTGTGGTCCATGAGTTTGAGCCCCGCGCCAGGCTCTGTGCTGACAGCTCTCTGCCCCTCCCCCACTCATTCTCTCTCTCGCGCGCTCTCTCTCTCTCTCTCTCTCTGTCAAAAATAAATATTTAAAAAAATTTTTTAAAATAAAAAATAATTTTATTATGACTGACCATGTTCTTGCATGTGTGATAGTCACTCCTAGTTAGTAGACTCTGAGGGCAGGAAATGGAACGTCTTTCTCTGCCACTGTGCTTGAAATGGTGCTTGGCAAGTGTTAGATCTGTCTCAATGATGGAGCACTGGTGAAGAGGATATTTGGCAGAAATCATAACAAGATGTCAGTCAAAGATATTCTCCCTAACCATTTCAAACATTGATTTTCATGTATTTTTATTCAGTGTAGGAGAGGCCTTCCCTGATCTTCATACCCATGAAGCCCTGTCACTCTTGTGTTTTGTTTTTGTATATAACACCTATTATAGGTACATTGTTGGGGGGTCTCGGGTTGCTTGTTAGTTTCTGTCTCCCACTGGAATGTAGGCTTCCTGAGCTCAAGGACTTCATCTTTTTAACGCTTAAAATCTTTAGCAAGAACTCATGAAGTACTTTCTGAACAAGTGAATGGATAATCACAGGATTTACTCTGTTCAAGTGTTACAGATATTATCAGTTCTATCCAGTTTTTGAAAGGTGTGTAAACAGGCTTTCTAATAGCTGTTATGTGAGAGTTTCAGAGGTTAAGTTTTTAGGCTCGTTTTAAGAAATGGATGCTCTTCTGGGGACAGTATCTAGAGGCCTTCAGCATTGCGTGGCATTTGACATGCACCATTGTGGGCTGTCCTACAGTACAGCTCCCCAAACCAGCCTGTCTCAAATCCCTCATGATAGAACCCCTGCTAATTGTTTACCTTTATACCAAGATGTTTTGGAAGGCAGCAGAACCCATACATGGCATGTGCCTAGGCCACCTTTGAGGAGTCCCTGCGGTAAGAACTAAACAAAAAAAAAAACATGTCAGCAGGGCTGTGATGGATCTGTGTGTGCTAAATGTGTCCGTGACTGATACAAACGTGCTTTCCTTATTGAGGAGCAGAAAAATTGTGACTATTGAAAGCATAAGCACAGAGTCAGAAAGCTAAAAAAAGAAATGGAAACTTTGTTCAGTAATAAAAAAAATCTCAAAAGGCTTATTCATTTTTTAAAAAAGAAGGAGAAAATGGACATTCAATCAGTACTAAGTAATTATGAGATAAGGTAAAGTGTAGTCAGAGTCCAGAGATATTTTAGTTTCATTTGGCAACTTTAACATTCTTTTCTGTCTTAATTTTCTTCTTCTGATACCAAAAAAACATATTGGGAAATAATCAATTCTCTTTGGCCTAGGACTTTGCTTCCTAGACAGATGTGGGAGTTAAGTAAAGGGTTAAACGGAAGCAAGGGCTGAGATGAGTGGGTCAAGCTGCCTTGTCTCTTTGTCTCTTGCTCACTTTCTCTTCTCAGGCGTCTGGGATCTTCTTTGCATCCATTTCTGTTCACATCTTAACATAGTGTAACATTTGTAAGGAAATGGAAATGCTTTCGCTATGCCTTCAAAGTAGGATGAGATTGCCCTTAAGGTTTGAGATCTATCTGCACAGCACCTGGTACTCAGGGGACTTCAGTAAATATTTGTTGAAGAAATGAATGAACCATTCACAGAGGAGGCACAGATAGATAGGCAGCATGGGTCACGATGGAACGCTCTCCTTATCAGTACTTATCCGACTTGATTGCTCTCACTTGACCCTCTCTCTTCTTTAACCTTTTTTCCATACCACTCCCTGGTTATCTTTTTACCTTTGTCTCCTCGTATTCTTTCCTGCATGTTTCTTTTCCTCCTCCTCCTAAATGGTGATGCCCTCTCTCCCAGTTAGGCCCCGCCTTGACCTTCAGAGTGTTCCCCTTGGATGACCTCATTCATGTGCGTGACTTCAACCACCACTCAGACATGGATGACTTCCAAATAGATATCTTCAATTAGCCCAGGCATTTCCTTTCTTTCCTTTAATTACTTTTATTTATTTGGAGAGAGAGTGGGGGAGGGGCAGAAAGAGAGGAAGAGAGAGAGGATCTCAAGCAGGCTCCAGACCCTCAGCAGAGCCTGACCTGCGGCTGGAACTCAAGTACCAAACCCTGAGGTCTTGACCTGAGCTGAAGTCAGACACTCAACTGACTGAGCCACCCAGGTGCCCCCAGCCTAGATTCTAAGTCCCACGTGTTGTAGATCTCTTTCGATCTCTACTAGTAAGTCGTACAGTCTTGTTAACTGTTTTTATTAGTAAATACTGAAATGCCACTTCTTTACTAATTGCCCACCGAACTAACACCAACTACCAAGACAGACAAACCAGAAGCCCAAGATTCCTCATCTGTTCCTCCCTTTTGCCTCTCTCCCCACATTAAGTGAAGACCTCTGTTCTCCCTCCTTGTTGAATTCTTTTCAGTAAACACAGGGAATGATTACTCTGATGGGTCACCATCTTCGAGATGGCATTCACCTGTTTGTCTTCACCAGTGCAGGCATCTTCTCTCGAGGAGAATGGCAGTCGCCTGGCCTCTCCTCCTCGTCAAGTTATGCTCCTCCCAGATGTCCTCCCTGTTCCTGCTGCCTGGCCGGCTTTTTAAAATTTGAATCTGACTCTGCCTCTCTTGCCTCAACCTTCAGTGGCCTCCCATACCTCAGGATAAAAAGTTAAAATTAGCCCCACGCAGGCATAAAAGTCATTCAAGATAGTGCCTCATCTTAATTCAACAACCTCATTTCCTACTCCTGTATCCGGTGATTATTCCAAACTCTCCCAATGCTTGTCCCCACCAACCCCCCCCCCCCCCCAGGCTTGTCCTCGCCATGCTTCCTCCCATTCTCTAGTTGTTCTACTAACCCTTTAAAACCAGTTATTTCTCCAGGAGAATTTCACTTCTGGTCTCCTTTTGATGCCTTCTCCTATCTTCTCCATACCTCTCTGGGTGTTTAAGATGCATTGTACAAATGTTTACTTGCCCGTCTCACTAGACTAAACTGTTTGCGATTTGTGACCCTGGCATCCAGAATGGTGAAGACCAGTGTTTCTCAAAGTGGGGTCCACAGAAACCTTCTATATCAGAGTCACTTAGCGGTTGCTAACATTCATAGTTTTGGGTCCTCCTCACTGCCATAGGACCTAGAGAATTAGAATTTCTGACTTTTAAATAGACTCCCCAGGAAATTTTTATGAATATATGCATTCAATATTTTTGAATAAGCAAATCAGCTGGAGATTTGATCTTATTTTTTTTATTCACGTACACTGTAGTAACTTGGATTTGTAGCTGATAATTCTATATCCATCATGTTTATAAAAGGTAATTTAGTTCTCTAGAGAAAATATTGCCCTTATGTCTTAAAATGAATTAGGGATTTGGAAATCCTGCAGCCAATTTTAATCAATACAAACAATTTGAATTATTCTGATTAAAAGAACAATCCACACCACTCTAGATTAAGCAGCCTAAACTCTCCTAGTTCTTGTGGTGAACATGTTGTCTCCTCTCTGGAACTCAATTTGTCTCCATGCAAATTTGAAGCAATTAGTGCATAGCAACCAGTGGTTTGCAGGGGTTTGAAAATCACTGTGGCAGATATTTCATAAGTATTTCATTATTTTCATCTCAGTGTCCAAGGTATAGATCCTACACATAAGAATTAATTCTTTAGGAGGCTTTCTTAACTATGGGATTCTGTTACATACAAAAGAACATATCACCAGAGCTCCTACAGGTGAGTAGGAGTGAGAAGTCTCTAATGATCTTTATATGGTGTTAAACTCACATACCATCTCCTTGAACAGACATATGTGCTTCTCTATGTTTATATACATTCAAATGCCAATATAAATATATACTCACAAATATAAATTTGCTGTCTTTGATATCCTAAAACGACCACAGTCACATGCATATAAACCACTCTGAAAATCTGGACCCAGCCAAACAGGTTGTGCCTTTGAATAAATATAGCTGTTGCAACCTTCAGCCCACATGGTGTGTTTGCTTAACATGAACTATCTGATACTGATGGCTGACACTTTTGACTGGCATGTGCAGTTCTTCTTACTGTGCAACTTTCATTGTCCACAAAACATTTTTCCTTCTGTTTTTCTGGGAATTTACCTTCCCTTGGACCACTGTGTTGTTTCTACGTTAGCATCCAGGGCTCAGTCATTTTTAATACTTGATCGGTCAAGCTCAACTAAATGAGAATAATTGTGGCCAAAAGGCCCAGGAAGTGTGGGGAGAGTTTTCTGCTGTTTTGGTTTTTTTTTTGGGGGGGGGGGTTGATACTAATACAGCTCCCATAGATCAGGTAGCTCGGTGTCTTCCTAGGAGGCTATACAAATGTCACTACAAAAACATTTAGGTTTTAGAGGTGATGACCTGCTGGTTCTCATCCATGTTATTAAATCACCACAAAATTCCACATACTGTCCATAGCAACAGAAATTGGTGCGTTGTATTCAGAGAAGTTTCAATAGAAGTCTAGGATACTAAGAGTGTTAATATGGCTGGAAAGAACAGAAAATCAACAAATAGAACCTTAATTAAGTATGGGGGTCTTCTCGCTTTATTCAACAGGAGTCCAGACCGCACAGCCTAGAGCTGATGAGGCAGCTCAGTGATGCTATCAGGAAACCAAGCTCATTTCACCGTTCTACGGCACTGTCTTTCTTTCTCATGGCTGTGAGACGGCTGCATCCGGGAGTCAGTTCTGTGACTAGGTGGCAAAGAGAAACACAGCGGAGTAAAGCTCCAAAGGAACAGGTCAGCCAAGTCAGTCAGGCTTTTCCAGAAGTTCCAACTGGCTACTTTCACTTACGTGTCAGTGCCAGAACTTCCATCACATGGCTATCCCTTCACTGGAAGGGACCACTCACTGGCGAGGAGAATTGTGGATGGGAGTTCAGTCATCCCACCATACTCCGACAGCCTCACTAATGATGGGTCCACAGGGTCGCAGTCAAAAGACATCTGTGGAGCACATTGCTTACTATAATGTCTGCCCCGGTATTGTGACATCTCTTGAAAGACTCAAGGACTTTCCAGGAGATGACACTGGGGATATCCTATCCTGTCAGCTGGCAAGGAGAGAAAGCAATCTAGGATAGATGTGCCTCACTTGAGAAAATATACAACACAGTAACAAGATTTGATCTCATAAATAATTAAACTTAACTTTTAGTAGGGAAATTCCCCAAACGCTTTCAAAATACACTTTAATTTTAAAAAATGTGCGTATAATCTTCCTGGAATAAATCTGTTGCATAAAGCAAGATAAACCTGTACTTTAAAAAGATTTATTTTAGGGGCGCCTGGGTGGCTCAGTCGGTTAAGCGTCTGACTTCAGCTCAGGTCACGATCTCGCGGTCCGTGAGTTCGAGCCCTGCGTCGGGCTCTGGGCTGATGGCTCAGAGCCTGGAGCCTGCTTCCGATTCTGTGTCTCCCTCTCTCTCTGACCCCCCCCCCATTCATGCTCTGTCTCTCTCTGTCTCAAAAATAAATAAACGTTAAAAAAAAAGATTTATTTTACTTTTAAAGCATGTATATAAAATCTTGGTAAGTCAGTCACATGCTTTATTTTTCCTCATCAGTGCAACCTTTCTTAGATCTTCAAAAATGTGTTCCAGGTAGGCTGAGAAGTTTCCTTTACAAGTTCTGTCTTGTTGATTGGGAACATTGATGAATGTTTTCTAAGTCCTGAAACTAACATTGCATACCGGAGATTGACACGTGATGGGAGGGAGCATAATTTTATATCTAAAAACATGATAAGCACCAAACCAATGAGGAAATGTTACGCTTTGCTATGAGCCCTATGCTCAGCAGATAAACATTTGAGTGAAATCTTTTGCAGAAGGCACCTGACTAACTTCATACAGCCATGCACCGGACGTTTGACCTATGACATGTTACTGTGAGATGACTCCCCAGCAGAGAATTCGTAGACTTGGGAACTTCCGGTTACCACATTGCACATGCCTGCCTTTTCCTGAGTTCCAGGGCCTGCCCTTCCCTTATCTAAAACTTATGTTGTCATTCACGTACTCAAGACTTACTCAAGCTCTTGATTTTTTTTTTTTTTTAAATCAGTGAGCAATCTTTATATTTCAAAAATAGAAGCATGTTGATTTCATTCATTTAAACTCTTCAATGGCTCCCCATTGCTTTGAGGATTAAAAAGAAATGTTAACATGGCCTATAGGGGCCCTCATGATCTTGCTTCCACCTGTTTCCTGGACCTTCAGCTTAATACTCTCCTACCTCTCTGGATTTTAAGGTCAAGCACACTAAACTACATATAATTGTTCAAATGTACTTTTTTTAAAAATTTAAAAAAAAATTTTTTTTAAATGTTTATTCATTTTTGAGAAAGACAGAAAGACAGAGCATGAGCAGGGGAAGGGCAGAGAGAGGAGATGCAGAATCTGAAGCAGTCTCCAGGCTCTGAGCTGTCAGCACAGAACCTGATGTGGGGCTTGAACCCATGAACCATGACGTCATGACCTGAGCTGAAGTTAGAAGCTTAACAGACCGAGCCACCCAGGCGCCCCTGAATGTGTAATCCTTGCCTCTGGCTCTTTGGTCATGCTGTTTAACTTACTTACTCATCCTGTCTAATTAGGGTTAGAGTGCATCCTTATTATTATTATTCGAATATTTCCTTATTATCTATTCTCCACTTTTCCATGTACTTGTCTATTACCTCCAAAAGACATTAAAGTCTCCAGGGTGGAAGGGAGTATGTCTGTTTTCTTAACTCTCCTCAATACTTTGCAGATAATTAGCACTTAACTATTTGCTGAAAATATTTGTTGAATAGTGGTATGAAAGAATGAATGAATCAGAATTCTCCTTACTGTCATCCCAGATAAACTCTCAGTAATACTGATTCAGCAAAATTTTGTACCCTAAGCCAAAAGGCTTTGCAAATTTTTGTTAATTAGGAGATAAGTAAATATCTTTGATCCCTGTTATTAAACTATCATCCTTAAAGCAATCCCTGGAAAATTACATCTTTTACCTGAAGTAGCTCATTACTTATGGAGAAAAGTAAATATGTTATTGCGAGGTTTCAGTTTTGTTTAAAAGGCGAAGGAATTTTAGATGAATTCAATGTTTTTGTTAAATTCTCATGTAAGTGAGAAGCTTCAGAAGCTTAGTGAGGCTGAGGCTTACCTTCTCATTGTCAAGGTACTGGGGCAACTAAACTCAAATATCCTGTCTGTGTTGTTAATGCTGAGTACGAGAGATTGTCTACCACTTTTCCATTTTTTTCCTCTTGTCAAAATCTTCTCTAGCTGTAATGCACTGATTTTTTTTTCCTCTTTTTTGGTAAATAGGATATTAGCCAGAAGTTTTTATTCAATTGGAGGATATAATGGATTTTGATATGCACTAAACCTGTGTTAGCTTTGAGATAGGAGATCAAGGAACCCAGAGGGGTTAAGGTTGGTGGTAGCTGATGATATGAAGCTAAATAATCATGATCTTGAAGTTCAATCTCAAGTCTAAAAACCTCCAAAGAGTCACATATAAGTACAGACTTTCAGAGTTACTCGTTGTTCTTAGTTCAGATTGCTCTAACAGAACACCACAGACTGAGTTGCTTAAATAACTGAAATTTTTCTCACAATTCCGGAGGTTAAGAAATCCCAGATCAAGGTGTCGGTAGATTCACTGTCTGATAAGAGCACACATGGGGCGCCTGGATGGCTCAGTCTGTTGAGCATCTGACTGGCTCAGGTCACAATCTCGTGGTCTATGAGTTCGAGCCCCACACCAAGCTCTGTGCTGACAGCTCAGAGCCTGGAGCCTGCTTCGGATTCATTGTCTCCTCCTCTCTCTGCCCTTCCCTCACTCATGCTCTCTCTCTCTCTCTCTCTCTCTCTCTCTCTCTCTCTCTCTCTCAAAAATAAACAAACATTAAAAAAAAAAAGAAGAACACACACACGGCTGCCTTCTCTCTGAGACCTCACCTGGAGCCTTCTTGAGCCTCTTTTATAAGGGCACTAATTCCGTTCAGAAGGGCTCTGTCCTTGTGACCTAATCACCTCTCATAGGCCCAACTCCTAACACTATTTGGAGGTTAAGGTTTCTACATGATTTCTGAGGGAGACACAAACATTCAGACCATAGCACTCTTGTAGGTTCAGAAGGTCTGAGAAGGTGATATTGTAGTCTTAACAAGCACTCCAGGAAGTTCTAAGACAGGTAGTCAGTGGATCATACTGAGAAACACTTAAGGTTAGCTGGTGAAAGCACTCAGTTAGAAAATGTGAACTGGTGGGGGTGCCTGGGTGGTGCATTGAGTTAAGTGTCAGACTCTTGATCTTGTCTGAGGTCATAATCTCATGGTTCGTGAGTTTGAGCCCCACATGGGGCTCTGTGCTGACGGAACCTGCTTCAGATTCTGTGTCTCCCGCTTTCTCTGCCCCTCCCCTCCCTCCCTCCCTCCCTCTCTCAAAAATAAACATTAAAAATGATTCAAAATAAAAAAAGAAAATGTGAACTGGCAGATAGATATTAGAGGCTCAACACCTGCAAAACCCTCTGGAACGGCTTCCATAGCACCAGGGAGCTGTTAGAAGGTTGGAGAAAACGGGCATCTAATCTTCCATCACCACCCACACATACACTTCAGCAGACCCCCAGAAAGCCACCAACACTGAGTTACTAATTTGCAGTTAATGGGAATTCCAAGCTTTGCTCCTATTTTGATGCCAGCCCCACCCCCCACCCCCCAACTCCGACTAGGATCTGACATCTTTTGTTTAAGACTGGTCACTGGCTTATTTGGGGCGCCTGGGTGGCGCAGTCGGTTAAGCGTCCGACTTCAGCCAGGTCACGATCTCGCGGTCCGGGAGTTCGAGCCCCGCGTCGGGCTCTGGGCTGATGGCTCGGAGCCTGGAGCCTGTTTCCGATTCTGTGTCTCCCTCTCTCTCTGCCCCTCCCCCGTTCATGCTCTGTCTCTCTCTGTCCCAAAAATAAATAAAAAACGTTGAAAAAAAAAATGAAAAAAAAAAAAAAAAGACTGGTCACTGGGGTCAGTTTCTCTCAGTCTAATCCTTACTCCCAATCTCTCTCTCCCCTCCTCACTCAAATGAAAACTTGCATTATTTTTACTTTTTATTGTAAAAGTGGTAAGTATATCCTCTTTGTAAATATATGTCACATAAACACAAGTAGAAAATAAAAATCATCACAAACCAATCATCTCGCTGTATCTTTTTTAATTTAGAAAATTGGTTTTTATCCACTCCTTCCTTTACATTAAGGAAGTTTTGGCCTTTCCTTTATAGTTGGCGATATCTCTGAGATCCATACAGTTATGAAGATATTTTTTGTGATATCAGAAAAGATAAACCAAAAAAATATAAAAAGAGATTCTTTTTGAAAAAATTACGTCTGGGTTTTAAAGAAACCTTATTTT
This sequence comes from Felis catus, assembly GCF_018350175.1. NCBI lineage: Eukaryota > Metazoa > Chordata > Mammalia > Carnivora > Felidae > Felis > Felis catus. The sequence goes on from NC_058371.1 coordinate 112,879,184, forward strand.
TTTACATAAATTTCAGTATAGTTAGCATACAGTGTTAAATTAGTTTCATGTGTACAATTCTATTGCTCAGTGCTCATCAAGATACATGTACTCTGGATTCCCTTCACCTGTTTTACCCATCCCCCATCCCTTTCTTGTTACCATCTGTTTGTTCTCTATGATGAAGGGTCTGTGTGTTGGTTTGTCTTTTTATTTTTCCTTTGTTCATTTGTTTTGTTTCTTAGATTCCACACAAGAGTGAAAGTATATGGTATTTGTCTTTCTCTGACTGACTTGTTTCATTTAGCATTATACTCTATAGATCCACCCACGTTGTTGCAAATGCAAGGTTGCATTTTTTTATGGCTGAATAATACTCCATTTTGTGTATGTGTCTGTATGTTTGCGTGTGCATCCCCCACATATTCTTTATCCATTCATCTATAGATGGACACTTGGGCTGCTTTCAAAATTAAGTGATTATAAATAATGCTGCAGCAAGCATAGAGGTGCACATATCCTTTTGAATTAGTGTTTTCTTTTTTTTTTTTAGTTTTTTTTTATTTTAATTTTTTTTGAGAGAGAGATAGCCTGTGCATGTGTGTGTGAGGTTCAGGGAAGGGGCAGAGGGAAGGGAGAAGGAGAGGGAGAAAGAGAATCTTAAACAGGCTCCACACCCAGTGCAGAGTCTGACATGGGAATTGATCTCATGACCGTGAAATCGTGACTTGAGCTGAAATCAAGAGTCGTCGGACGCTTAACCGGCGGAGCCACCCAGATACCCCTCGAATTGGTGTTTTCATATTCTTTGGCCATATACCCAGTAGTGCAATTAGTGGGCCATATGGTAGTTCTGTTTTTAATTTGTTTTTCTATATTTAATTTTTTGAGGAACCTCCATACTGTTTTCCACAGTGGCTGCACCAGTTTGCATTTTCACCAACAGTGCATGAGGGTTCCTTTATTCTCTCCATCCTTGTCAACACTTGGTGTTTCTTGTGTGTTTCATTTTAGCCACCTGACAGGTGTGAGATAATATCTCATTGTGGTTTTGATTTGCATTTCCTTCATGATGTTTAATGTTGAGCATCTTTTCATGTATCTCTTGGTTATCTATCTTCTTTGGAGAAATGTCTGTTCATGTCTTCTGCCCAAAAAGAAACTTTACCTTTGAAGTGTTTATGTTTCTATTTTATGATGACTTCCTAATATTGGGATCAGTCTATAGTGCATGTAGTGTTTTTACTTGGTTAAAAATTTAAAACTTCATATCAACTCACTTAAGCCTTGCAGTAAAAGGCCTAATTGTTTTTAGTGGAAATCAACAGTTGTTGTAGTAGGTGTGTGTGTGTGTGTGTATGTGTGTGTGTTTTAAATTCACTTAGTTCCTTTTTTAGTTTAAAAGTTGTGGGGCACCTGGGTAGCTCACTTGAGCTTCTGACTCTTGTTATCATCTCAGATCATGATCCCAGGGTCATTGGATCGAACCCTGTGTTGGGCTTTGTGCTGAGTATGGAGCCTGCTTTAGATTCTCTCTCTCCCTCTGCCCCTCTCCCCACTCATGCTCTCTCTTTCTCTAAAAAAAGAAAAAAAAAGTATTTTATTCATGTCCGTTTGCCTTTTTTTAGAATAAAGTTCTGATTTCCACAAAACAATTAGGCTTTGCTTTTTACTATGTGCACTTAGGGAAACATACATTAGAAAGTCACTTGTGTCCTACTTGTGTTCCTGCTGACTCAGGAAGAAAATGGAAAACCTATTTCCTTCCTTGTCAGGAATTATTATCTTTCTTTCCCAACTTGGACCTAAAACCAGTTTGCCTGTGAAGCAAAATTAATGTGCTTGTAGAAAATCAAATTTTGTCTCTGGTTCAGGAGTAATCCTGGTAAATTCTTGAAGAAACAGCCTTTGCTTTTGTATATTCAAATTTAGGTTTGCGAGAGGAAATCCTAAAAGAACAAAACACACTTTCTTTATTATGAAAGATTACATAAATTCATCTCAAATGCCAAGCTACTTTTATTTTTTAGTTTTTGTTTTTTTAAATGTTTATTTATTTTTGAGAGAGAATGAGAGAGAGAGAAACAGAGAAACAGAGTGTGAGCAGGGGAGGAACAGAGAGAGAAGGAGACATAGAATCCAAAGTAGGCTCCAAGCTCTCAACTGTCAGTACAGAGCCCAATGCGGGGCTTGAACTCACAAACCATGAGATCATGACCTGAGCCAAAGTTGGATGCTTAACCGACTGAGCCACCCAGGAGCCCCTCAAGTGTCAAGCTACTTTTAGATCTGTCTTAATTCAAGACCCTACCATGGTAAGGGAGGTACCTTATAATCTTCCATCTATGGACTATCTCAACTTACTTCGCAAGAGGTACTATCAGAGATTCAGAGGTTCTGGAATTTCTTAGTAACTCAGATTTATAATTATTCCCTAAATAAGAGTACTTTTAGAAATTAAACTTTTTTTAACCATAGTCTAGGTACTTTCATGCTCATTCCTCTTGAATGACATTTATGAATATGCCAACGGTTGTCCTGACATGAAAGTTTACTGAAAGAAGCAGAATTATTGCTTGGATGCACACTTACAGGCACATTCTGAGAGGATATCTTAGGGTACTGAATTTTCCAAAAGCAAAATTGGCACCACCTGGTAAATTTAAGCATTGGAGATAGTTCTTGCTCTGGTCACTTCTGTCTGCTTTACACACCTTTTCCCAGAGTGCTTCACTCACTCCCTCATTCCCTTAAAGCTCATTCCCTTAAAGCCTGTTGCCCAAGTTCACCTCAGTGTGCCTACACTGGCTCTCCTATTTTAAATTCTGATCGATTCCTTACTCCGCACCTTAGTTTCCCTTTACAGTGCTTTACTATTTCCTCTTTCTCTAGTGTTTATAATCTTCTAACACACCATATCATTAATTGCCTGTCTCCAGACTTGCAAGCTCCATGAGAGTAGGCCTTGATGTCTGTTTTGCTCACTGATGTATTCCCAGAGTCTAGAATTGCACTTGGCACGCGGTAGGTGCTCAATTAATACCCCCAAATGAGTAATTAGGAGTTCCAGTTGGAACTGAAAAAGAATATATAAAATTAATTTTTCTTCTCTTTGTTTGTTTATTTATTTATTTATTTATTTATTTTAGAGAAAGACAGAGCGTGAGAGTGGGGAGAGGGTCAGAGGGAGAGCAAGAGAATCCCAAGCAGGCTCCATGCTCAGCACAGGGCTCAGTCCAATAACCTGGGATCATGACCTGGGCCAAAATCAAGAGTCAGACACTCAACCAACTGAGCCACCCCAGAGCTCTGAAAATTAATTTTTTTACGTGGCTACTCATGTTGTCAAAATATACAACTTTCCTTAGTTGGGGCAGCCAGGGAGGCATGAGTTTTCGGTGAACACAGGCCATATAAATTTCAGTGAATATATGACATAAATTGTTGATTCAGTCAATTTACCCCCAGAATTCATCAGTTTAACAAGAAAAAAGAATCATCATGTTGGTGTCAATTAGGTAATGCTTTTGTTTTATCATATATAGTTATGGATAAAAATTCATGACCATGCTGCCAATGTCAGACCAGGCTGCCTTCACCTATGTGTAGTTATACCTGTGCCACATTTTGAGTGACAATTTCATATACTGAGACACTTCAAAAGGACATAGCCAAAGAGTATGCAACTGGGAGAAAGATTTAACTCTAAAAAGAGAGGTTAGATTTTTAGCATTGCTTGCTACTCTTGTGATTAAATCTTTTCCTGTCGGAGCTCCTTCATACTGAGAACTGCCACACAGAACTCTCTGCCCCGCGGCTGTGTAGGTGAGTGAAGTTCAGTGCTGCTGAAAAGCTGGGTTCAGTTCTTGCTGCCCACCCACTGCCCCAAACAGCCAGTAGGAGCCTAATGAAGATACTGAGAAGAGGAATCTTCCAAAGCACTTTCATAATCTGAGCCCCTTTTGACTTCTATTTAAATTCCCTTGGCAGGTCTCTTTTCCTGTAAAGGTCTAAGGAAAATCCTGGGCAATAGGCAGTACAAGACGTTGACCCAAGATCGTTAGCTTATTGTCAGCCAAAGCAAAAGGTGCAGTTCAGGTCAAATAACTCGTGATCGGTCAGTTCACCAATGCCAGATGTGTGGAACTGAAGGCAGATTCTTGGCCAGTGGCTGGTCTGGAATAATCAGATAGTACCATATTTGTATCCTGTATCCATGTGTATCCTTTGAATGTCTGCTGACATCAGAAAATTATGTCACTTTCACAAATCTATATTAGATCAAACCTTCACCTTGTGGCCGCGTTTGCTTTCCCCCTGTGCACGCCAAGGCAGGGCAACGATTTCCCAACACCTCATCTCCACTCACCTAGCTGCGTGCCCAACCTCATCTCACTCAGACTTGCTGCGGTCAACATTTTTTATTGTCGAAACACTGTGAGTTGCGAAAAGAATGACCAATGTACAACATTAACGTCATAACGTTCCATGGACCTTTTAGCTGCAGCATAAATCAGCCAAATGGTTTAATTCTATTCCTCTCTTTGCTGCCACCCTAGTAATTAAATGACTATAAAAGGGACCTTTTTTTTTTCTTCCTCCTTAAATAGGTCAGGAAAAAAAAGGGTATCTACCCATAACAGTTTTATTTTCATTTTATTTTAGAAATCTCTAATTTAGAAGACTCATTTACAGCCACTTCTTAAATGGTTACTGTTCCTAAATAGACTGCTGTTAGGTGGGCCAGTACTGAGGTGGGCTCGGTTCAAAAGTTACCTGCATGTGCCATCTAAGAAACCTGTCCTGCATCCTGTCTACAAATTTTTATGAGAATAAAGTGTTTAAATGATTGTTCCTCGGTGTTACTGCTCTCCGTATTCCAGCTGTGACATCAAAATGACTTGTTTTTATAAAAGCTCTTGTTTACCTACAAACGTGGATTGTGCTCTTTTGTTTATTGTTTTTTAAAGTACTCGCACAGGGTCAGCTTCAACTTCAAGGACTGCTGGTGTCAGAATGACTAAATAGAATTTGAAATGCCTTTAGCCACAAAGACCCAACCAGCCTGATTTTGCATTTGATTCTAATCTTATAATGTCTTTTTTTCCTTGATAATAATCAATAGCATTAGGTACTAATGCATTGATTACTTATAATGCATTAGACCTGCCAAGTCCGGTATTTTGATGATTTACAATAAGCCTGAGAAAAACAAATGTTATTTTCCCTTTTTTTTTTTTTTTTTGGTGAGGACATTGAGGCAGATAAAATGTAAAGTAATTTACTCAAGATCAAGATCACAGAGGCGCCTGGGTGGCTCAGTCGGTTAAGCCTCGGACTCTGGATTTCGGCTCAGGTCATGATCTCATGATTCATGAGTTTGAGCCCCGCGTCGGGATCTGCGCTGACAGCAGAGCCTGCTTGGGATTCTCTGTCTTCCTCTTTGTCCCTCTCTCTCTCTCTCTCAAAAATAAATAAATAAACTTAAAAAAAAAAAAAAAGATCAAGATCACAGAACCAATATGTGGCAGCCAGGATTGAAACCCATGGCTTGATGACTCTGGTAGGTGTGATGGCGAGTGACTTCTATAGCATCTTCCAATAAGACTGCAGAAGTATGTGGAATAAAATTTGTGTAATTTTACATAATATACATGTAACCACCACCAAATGGTTTGTGTGTTTGTTAGCATTTTGTTCTTTTTAGCAATAAGAACATATTTTTTATTATTTAGTTTTATTTATAAAATCTTCATTTTGATTATTTTTTTATGTTTATTTTTGAGAGAGAGACAGAGTGTGAGTGGGGGAGGGGCAGTCAGAGAGGGGGACACAGAATCCCAAGCAGGCTCCAGGCTCTGCTCTGTCAGCACAGAGCCCGACACGGGGCTCGAACTCACAAACCGCGAGTCGGACGCTTAACCAACTGATTTGTGATTGTTACTTTCCCATCAGCAAGACCTGAGTCACTGTATCCTCTCCTGAATCAGGTATTATCACTGTCTTCTTGCCTATGGATAGACATCAAATGGTATCTTAGAATTTTCTTTGATTATAGAACGATCCTGATCAAAACAAATATGTTTTACTTAGAATTGTGAAAGTATAGATGTTTTGTTGTCATTATTTTGATTTCAGCTCTTCACAGAATTTGTCTTGAAATATGTCAGTGAATGAAGATTCTATTCATGACAGATGAGGGTACAGTTATCAGGTGGAAAGTGATGCTATCATGGCGCCAGTCTCATTTCATACCTGTCTATTCTATCTTTTGCTTGCTTTATGCAAATGGTTCTATTGAAAAAGCAATACATCAGCATGGCCAGCAAGAATGAAAGAAATTGGATAGTGTGCTGTCCAACATTCCTGAACAGTGCTTGATACAGTGTGCTTCTCCAAGAGCAGCATGCCTCAGTAGAAACCTAATCATGTTTCCAAATTTTTTTAGGCCAGTAGAATTGAATTCAGATTAATTTGTAGGATT